>NC_064626.1:138000094-138313308 GCF_023864275.1 Schistocerca cancellata
TCATGCCTTTCCATTTCCATTTTGCTTCACTCATCCCCAGTATAATTAATTTTCTCCTTTCCATAAGGTCCATTAATTCTTCACATTTTCCTGTGCAGCTCAGTAAGTTTATGGTCCCACTCGGTGTAAGCCTTCTCTGGGATTTTTGCATTTTTGCAAGACACTGTCTATCATCAGGCCGTGAACCATCATACCTGACACGAGTCTGCTCATGCTGTTATCTTAAGTATCTTAATCGATCGCATTCCGAGGCTCTTATGTGTCTTGAAAGGAACTACAAATAAGCTCTTTTACTGGCTTGCTAGGCCTAACGTAATTGAGGTTTTGCTTTCAGGGTTAACTCCCTCAGCCTTTGATAAGCCGATATCATACTGCAAGGCAGCAGTAATTGTACCATGTTCAAAAATTTGGCCGTCAGTACGCCCATGCAACATTATCCCATCCCACACCATAACACCAGTACCACAAAAGCGACCACGTCAGTAGTGAGATCCTCTATGGGATTATCGTAAGTTTTCCTCTGACAACTGTGGCGTATTTGTTTCAAGAGAAACTAGAAAGTCTCAGGTGGCTCTTTTTACATGTTGAAATTTTCTAATTTTTATGAAAAAGACTAACCATTAAAATTGTTGTCTAATTTAACCTCTTTTGTACGAAGTGGTATGTATTTCCTTTTGTTTAGTTTCTCTAGCAGTTTTCAACAAGTTGAAATGCTATGTCGCTGTACATGCTGTTACATGTATTGTTTATTGTATATTTTAGTAGGCGCCCTGATAATGGGCTTTGTCCGAAACGCGTCAGCACAATAAAGGATTTACTACCATCTAGATCTCCGTCATTTCAGCAGCCTATCAGTATTTTTAGAGTCATTGTTATATTGATTGTGATTGCGGCTGCATACCTCCATCAAGACTAAGCCCGATGTA
Organism: Schistocerca cancellata; assembly: GCF_023864275.1. Taxonomy (NCBI): domain Eukaryota; kingdom Metazoa; phylum Arthropoda; class Insecta; order Orthoptera; family Acrididae; genus Schistocerca; species Schistocerca cancellata. Next base: position 138,001,021 of record NC_064626.1, read on the forward strand.
CAAATAGCAGTCTTGTCAAATACCCCTTCATCACACGTTTCATATGCTTCCTTATTGTTAATCCTTAATACCGCTTTTCGACTCGTGAGTTCCTTTTATATGTCTTCCGTCCTTTCTGTCTACATCATCTTCCAAGGTCTTCTGGAGGATACACCAGTCAACTCTGACTAACAGCCTTTCCCAGTCAACTCGTAAGCTTTGTACACGTGCCTACTAAAGACATTACAGGCACAAAGACACTCATTAGCCGCATATTTTACAATCATGAGATGCGGCGGATACTTGCCAGCTCTGTGAAAATATCTCACCAAAGTGGACCTTGTAACATATCTCGGGAGCAGTTTCTCAGCGGCCAGTTGTGAAGCGTGTCACAATTATTACCAGTGTGAAATTCGTCATCAAATCATGTATATCAGAGTGTTCTTCAACAGCACGAGGAGCTTCAACGTTGACCTGGAAGGCCCTATACAGTGGTCATCAAAAAGAAAATGACCTGATAATAAGGTCAAATGATTTCCAAGAAATTTGAAACACAATCTGAAACTTTTGAAGCTGTTTTATACATTGGAGTTAGTTTCATTAAGGATTCGGGTGTGCAGGATAACTGATAGTAACATGAACTAACACTATTAACTGTAAGAACGCAATTCATAATTTATTACTATTTGGTAACAGTGACGAATGATGAATTTTATATTATTTGACACCACTCATCTTGTATCACCTTTTAAGCTGTTGTAAATATTTCATGATACCTGATGATAGTCTTGGGACCGAAACTGGTTGTATCATAAAGCAATATTTGTCAACAGCTGTTGCTGGTGAATTAGGTGAATTACGTTTTAATTCTGTGTTTCATACGTAAATTCTCAGAACGTTCTTCCTCAAATAACGGCTAACGTTTGATACGATTTAGAAATTGATGTTTACCGAGTAAACAGCAAAAAAAGGCCCTTCAATGGAAACCAACCGTAGGTAGAGATAGGGAGTAATGTGTCCGTAGCTTTGAACTATATAATTGAAACAACTGCATTGAGCTAGTTTAACCGGTATCCGAGCTATTTGTAACTGAGAATCATTAGCTCGTGGAAGGTTTGTTATATACACACGGTATAGTACGCTCGTCACTGATTGGTCCGTCTTTTCTGCTCGCAACTGCACGACGAGGCAATTCCCGTCAACTGTTATGAGGTACCACACTGACGTAAAAAAATCGCAACACCAAGAATTTGTTCTGTGACATAAACGAAATGTTGGTACGCATGTTTCTACATCTAAAACATGATGTCTATTCAAGTTTCTCGCCAATAGCGAAACTATACGGATGCAAATTTGGTTTGCTTTAAATATACACTGAAACGGTTGTGAGCTTTAGTTACATTTGAGGTTGATGCAAATCTGGTTTGCTTTAAATATACACTGAAACGGTTGTGGGCTTTAGTTACCTTTGAGGTTGGACGTTGTAAGTTGATATTAGCCAAGAATGCCTTTGAAAAGACGAAGAGGCCATTGTCAACACCTCACAGAGTTTGAACGAGGTCGTAGAACGGGGCTGCGAGAAACTGAATGATCCTCCTGCAGTATTGCAGAAATACTGGGTGAGAATGTAGCCACTGTCACAGGAATGCACGGTCAGATAAAGACCGGGTTCCGGACGGTCGCGTGGCAGTACCGAGAGGGAAGACCATCGTGTTCGGCGTATGGCTCTGGAGCATCGCACTGTATCTACAGCAGCAATTTGAGTAGCGGTTGGCACCACAGTGGCACAACGTACTAGTAGAAATTGGTTACTTCAGGGACAATTCCGAGCCAGCCTCCCTGTAGCGTGCATTCCACTGACCCGAAACCAAACCCAAATGCGACATACCGGGCGAGGTGGCGCAATGGCTAGCACACTAGGCTCGCCTTCGGGAGGACGACGGTTCCATCCCACGTCCGGCCATCCTGTTTTAGGTTTTCCGTGATTTCCCTAACTCACTCTAGGCAAATGCCGGGATGGTTCCTTTGAAAGGGCTGATTTCCTTCCCCGTCCTTCCCTAATCCGATGAGACCGATGACCTCGCTGCCTGGTCTCCTCCCCCAGACAACGCAACCCAAATGCGACTTCATTCGCGCCAAGTGGGAAGTCATTGAATTGCAGGGCGGAGCTTTGTTGCATTTTCTGATGAAAGCTGGCTTTGCATCGGAGCCAATGACGGCCGCGTGTTGGTTAGGAGGTGGCCACTTGAGGGCCGGCAACAAACCAGTCTGTGTGCTAACGCACCGGACCTACACCTGGAGTTATGGTCTGGGGTGGTATTCCATATGACAGGAGGAGCACTCTCGTGGTTATCCCACTCACCGTGACTCCAAATGTGTTCATCAGTCTGGTGATTCGACCTGTTATGCTGCCATTCATGCACACATACCGGTGTTGTAGCCCAGCATGCTCTGCAGGGTGTCGGCGTGTTGCCTTGACCTTATTGAACACCAGATCTGTATCCAATTGAGAACACATGGGAGATCATCGGACGACAATTCCTCCGTCATCCACAAACAGCGTTAAGGGTTCCTGTATTGACCGACCAAGTGCAACAGGTATGAGACTATCCCACAAACTTACATCCGACAACAGTACAGCACAAGAAACGCATACAGCACAAGGTATGCACGTTTTAACGCTTACATTCAATATTTTGGCGGTTACACCGGTCACTAAAGTACCATCATTTCACATTTGCAATGGCTTATTTCGCCCTTACATTAAAGTACACTCCTGGAAATGGAAAAAAGAACACATTGACACCGGTGTGTCAGACCCACCATACTTGCTCCGGACACTGCGAGAGGGCTGTACAAGCAATGATCACACGCACGGCACAGCGGACACACCAGGAACCGCGGTGTTGGCCGTCGAATGGCGCTAGCTGCGCAGCATTTGTGCACCGCCGCCGTCAGTGTCAGCCAGTTTGCCGTGGCATACGGAGCTCCATCGCAGTCTTTAACACTGGTAGCATGCCGCGACAGCGTGGACGTGAACCGTATGTGCAGCTGACGGACTTTGAGCGAGGGCGTATAGTGGGCATGCGGGAGGCCGGGTGGACGTACCGCCGAATTGCTCACCACGTGGGGCGTGAGGTCTCCGCAGTACATCGATGTTGTCGCCAGTGGTCGGCGGAAGGTGCACGTGCCCGTCGACCTGGGACCGGACCGCAGCGACGCACGGATGCACGCCAAGACCGTAGGATCCTACGCAGTGCCGTAGGGGACCGCACCGCCACTTCCCAGCAAATTAGGGACACTGTTGCTCCTGGGGTATCGGCGAGGACCATTCGCAACCGTCTCCATGAAGCTGGGCTACGGTCCCGCACACCGTTAGGCCGTCTTCCGCTCACGCCCCAACATCGTGCAGCCCGCCTCCAGTGGTGTCGCGACAGGCGTGAATGGAGGGACGAATGGAGAAGTGTCGTCTTCAGCGATGAGAGTCGCTTCTGCCTTGGTGCCAATGATGGTCGTATGCGTGTTTGGCGCCGTGCAGGTGAGCGCAACAATCAGGACTGCATACGACCGAGGCACACAGGGCCAACACCCGGCATCATGGTGTGGGGAGCGATCTCCTACACTGGCCGTACACCACTGGTGATCGTCGAGGGGACACTGAATAGTGCACGGTACATCCAAACCGTCATCGAACCCATCGTTCTACCATTCCTAGACCGGCAAGGGAACTTGCTGTTCCAACAGGACAATGCACGTCCGCATGTATCCCGTGCCACCCAACGTGCTCTAGAAGGTGTAAGTCAACTACCCTGGCCAGCAAGATCTCCGGATCTGTCCCCCATTGAGCATGTTTGGGACTGGATGAAGCGTCGTCTCACGCGGTCTGCACGTCCAGCACGAACGCTGGTCCAACTGAGGCGCCAGGTGGAAATGGCATGGCAAGCCGTTCCACAGGACTACATCCAGCATCTCTACGATCGTCTCCATGGGAGAATAGCAGCCTGCATTGCTGCGAAAGGTGGATATACACTGTACTAGTGCCGACATTGTGCATGCTCTGTTGCCTGTGTCTATGTGCCTGTGGTTCTGTCAGTGTGATCATGTGATGTATCTGACCCCAGGAATGTGTCAATAAAGTTTCCCCTTCCTGGGACAATGAATTCACGGTGTTCTTATTTCAATTTCCAGGAGTGTATAATCTTACAGTACTAATCACTTAAATGTGTTACCTAGACAAACATACTCCCTAAAATTTAGTACTCTACAATAACTAATTTTCGTTGTTGCAATTTTTCCCCTTCAGTGTATTTGCTCCATCAGTTGTCCCATAAGTTGCTCTGACGTTTTGTTCCTGCAGCCGTAATAAGCCGGCGGCCCATCGGCACCGACCGACCGCTGTGTCAACCTCTGCCAATGACGTCATTGGATGCGGTATGGAGGGGAGCTGGGTGGACACCCCGCTTCCCCAGTCGTTGTCCATTTTTGGTGACCTGAAGTACTTGGCATCATGAGGTTCGGTGCACCCCATTCCTCCTACCACTGAGTAAAAACCCCTGGCACTTCAAGGAATCGAACCCGCGTCCTTCACATGGCAATCAGCCGCACTAACCACTTAGCTATGGAGGCGGACGAACAGTGAAGAAATCACGGAAATCTTTACAGATTGAACCAAAAAAACAGCTGCAAGTGAGACATCAACAAAGTCGTAAAAAGATGGTCTTGTCAGAACGTTATCGACAAATACTAGTATTTTTATAGTTGATAATGTTCTGTTGTTTTGTATTAGAGTGGTCTCGGTGATCTACCGGACTGAGCGCAGTACTCCAGCCCTGAAGGCCGCAGGTTCATTCTCAAGTAAGAGCGGGGAATTTTCTTCGTTCCAGTTCCTCCAGAACGGCCCTGCGCCCTCTCTGCTTTTATCATATTAAGTGCTGGAGATTTCCGGGGCTAAAAGATGGCCAGGGCGATGAGCTCGCCTCCCTCCTCCATCTGGCACAGCTGCGAACTGAAGGCTGTACTCCACCTGCAGTTAGACCAGAACCCTATTCACGGGTTACGAGCCGAAGATTTTATTTTTGTAATTGTGTTCGCGTTAAATTTTCCAAACCAGCTAGCGAATGTCCTGTTCGGCGGGTGGATTCTGAATGGAGTAGTATCGGGATATTTTGGGGTCTTGAGAAATGGTCTGTTTAGTCTGTATGAACACCTAAATTCACAGAGCACGCCCTACTGGACAACGTAAAATCCTCATCAGTATGTCGAACAACTTGTGAAAAGCGTTGGAACATGTTTGACACGTAGTTCCCGAACCATCTTTTTCTTCGATGGACGCCACTTTTTTTTGGAACTTCGTGGGGGCCTGGAAGACTTAAATCCCGTAAAAGATACTTGAACTAAGGTCTGACCGAGCCTTCAAACGACTACATTTCGCTACAGAAGATGCGAGAACCTGAGACGAAAATTTTGGAGGAACCTGAATCTCATCGAAACTGGCGTAGCACTAGTGAAGGCAAATCTGATCAAATGGGGTCTTACAGGTGAATTCGCCAAGAGATGTGATCGTGGCGAATATCAGGATATGGAACATCTTCTGATCTGTGGTAACTGTCCCAGTAGATGTAACATGGATGAATTACGTGATAGAAGACATAAAGCATTGACGTTGCCCAATTTTACAGTGGAAAACTTTGTTGTTACAGCCGTTATCCGGTATTAAATCATCTCCGCTATTCATCAAGTGTCAAAGAGTAAATGACAAGTGGCTTTCATATAAATGAGACGACGATTCACATACAGTGTGTTGCGTGGAGCCTCAGCGCTGGTATAGTGACAGTGTATGATGCTAATGTGAGGTCGCACTCGCAGTCATCAACAGATCGTTACGAATTATGCCGTTTCTTAGTTTCAAAAATAATATTTCTATAAAGAAAGATTTGATAACTATTAATTGTTGTCGCAATTCGTCTTAAGAAAAAAATGGCTCTGAGTATTATGGGGCTTAACATCTGAGGTCATCAGTCCCCTAGAACTTAGAACTACTTCAACCTAACTAACCTAAGGACATCACACACATCCATGCCCGAGGCAGGATTTTTAATAATTAAAATAGACCTACATATTACATTTTCAACATACAACGATTCTTAGCGTTTTGCGAATTTTTGTTGGATAAGGGTTTACGTTATTGTTTATTATTCATCGTTCGTAAGGGCAAGTTATAGTCTACACGTAAGGACTCTAGTTTCACTTTACTGCTTTTTGCGACAGTGTGATTTCGAAACAAAAGCTTCTCGTTGCTCCAATAAATAACGAGTAATATTTAACCAAACACATTGATTTTTATTGCACTAACACTTGTTTTTAAGAACTGGTTGTTATTAGCCCATCGTCAGGTAACTAACTAGCATTAGAGCCTTGCCCGATGATGTGTAATAAGCCGAAAATAAATTCGTAAGAAATAAATATTAGAGGACCGAAACACGGTGTTTTGGTTTTTCAACCTTAAGTATAAAACTGGTTCAGATGGCGCTGAGCACTATGGGACTTAACTTCTAAGGTCATCAGTCCTCTAGAACTTAGAACTACTTAAACCTAACTAACCTGAGGACATCACAAACATCCATGCCCGAGGCAGGATTAGAACCTGCGACTGTGGCAGTCACGCGGTTCCGGACTGTAGCGCCTAGAACCGCTCGGCCACCACGGCCGGCAAGCATAAAACTGTTCTGCCAAGAAATGAAGGAAGTGTCTTTTAAGGTAGCGAGCAATATTATATTAACGAGTTTTAGGTCAGGACCGTCTGTATGTAAGTTAATAGAAGCAATATTCCTATTTATTTTTACCTGAAGTCATTCGGGTCAGTTTAATACAGTAATACCAGTGGCCTGAAATACATCTAAATTTTGATTTGTGTGTATGACTTTCAGCATCATATTCTGCTTTTAAACATTTATGTTACAAACAGTTCTGTCCTATGTTTTATATAAATGACATGTATATTGAACAGACGATACCTGCGTGGGAATTATTTATAACATAAATTTTGAATAGCAGATTATGTAAGCTGAAAATGCTGCATACAAACGAAAATGTGTATGTATTTATGGTCTCTGATGATGCCTTAATAAACTGAGGCGAAAAGCCTCTGGCAAAACAAATATTGCCTTTATTCAGGTTTGTACAGACGGTCCTAGTCTAAAAATTATTGATATAATACTAATAGCCACTGACGAATAAAAGACAAACAATATTAAATATATGACGAGCAATAATTTAACACAAAACAACGACCCTCAGTGTGTTACAGTGGGTCGCCTAGAAGCTTTGTCGTCTTCGATGTCGATACACGTGACATGCAAGATAATCTTCAAACCAACGAAACGTAAAGTTCGGCGCTGGTTTCTTACAAAACTGTGTCTGTTACTAGGCAGATATTATGTTGAATTTGTTGTTATCAATTATGAACACAAACCTGCGATAAATTCAATACACAACACATGGCAGGAAAGTTTCATGACATCATATACGTTTTTATAGTTCGAGTAGTCATGAACCTACACAACTACTACGTCGTCGACCAGGGAATGTTCAGCATGGCGACGAGGACCTAAGATGTATGTCGCATGTATGCACTCCTCCTAAAAAGGGAGAGGATGTAACACTGAATTCAAACATTACGACTTCAGCTGTCTGCCAACTGGGTTCTAAGCAGTCTACGTTTCAAAGTTCGGCTGTTGTCTCAACCTGGAATTTAACCTGAAATTAAGACAATCTGGTGATCTCGGTGTTAACAGAATACCGAATCAGCTTTAGAGAGAAAATTCACAAAACCAAATCGTACACTGTAAAGGCGTATGGAGCTGGATGTTGTGCAGCGAGAAACGACTTACGTATAGGCTACCCAGCGCAGCGACGAATAAGCTGAGGCTAACGGGTGGTCTGTCATTGATCGACAGTTGTAGCTGATTATCAGAATGTTGGAAACAACTGAACCAACATGATTAATGTGGCGTTGAACATTATTAGCCTGTCATGTCATCCTACTGCAGTTCGCAGTTGTTTCCAGAGGCATTTTCTGTCGTATGTAGATTGTGTGGTGTGAGGGAAAAAGTTTATCGGTCTTTGACTGCTTTGATTGATGTGGCCCGCCACGATTTCTTCGCATGTGCCATTCATCTCAGTGTAGCACTTACACCAGGCGTTATCATTTACTTGCTGGATGTATTCTAATTTCTTTCTTCTCCAACTTTTTTAGCCCTCTACGGAAGGGTAATAGGAAACTGTGAGAACACACTTACTTTCATTCTGTCCCTTTTTCTAGTCAGTGTTTCCCACACATCTAAGTCTTCGCCGATTCTGCGCAGAATCTCCTAATTTCTTCTCTTGTCGGTCCATTAGTTTTCGCCATCCTTACGTAACACAACCTGTCAAACGCTTCGATTCTCTTCTTTTCCGGTGCGCCCACAGTCCATGATTCACTTCCGTACAACGCCGTGTTCCAACCGTAGAATCATAGAAATTTCTTCCTCAAATTTAGGACTATTGATACAAATGGACTTCTTTTCCTGAGCAATACATTCTTTACTTCTGGTCTGCTTGTTGTATCCTCCTTGATTTGTTCATCTTCTGTCTGAAACTTTCACTGAGATGCAATGTCATCAGAGAACTTTAAATTGATGTTCTTTCACCCTAAATTTGAACCCTCTCCTGTAGCTTTCTTTTACTTCCATTATCTCTTCTTCGATGTATTGGTTCCTTTCCACGCTTCGTAATCTGTCTGTATTACACCAAATTGATATATCAACAACATCATTACAGAATGGCAGAATTGTGTGTTTCCATTCTGATAGTATCCAAACTGTTGGTATATCGCCGAAATGGTCTTCCTAAGTCTCTGCTTCCTCGCAAATTACATTGCAGCATTTCATGTGGTCACTTACTTTCTTGCATCTTAGTAATTCGCTGCTAGCTTTTATAATGATACGTCCGTGAATCATGTTCTATTTCTTTTACGTACTATTATTTTCTTAAAATTTCACTTTGCATTTTGTCATTCAAAGCTACGCTATTTAGACATTGTAAAAATACCACCAGTGCGCTTCTTATTCTGGCTTTGTCATATTTGAGAATAGTTTGCAATACACTTACGTAACATGACACCACGAAATTAGCTTTCTATTTGTTTTCTTATTCATTTATCTTGGTTTCATATTGATTTATCAAGGTTTCTTTTTAATACTCCATTTCATTTATTATAATTTGTAAAATGCTTCTTTTTGCCAGCCTGGTTTACAAATTGTTGATTACTGCCACCCAGTACATGTAGTCTGTTATCTGTCATATTATTTCATTGTTGTCTTTAATGTTTAACTGTTAAAAGAATTTTTGCAATTACAGCCCATGCCTTTGTTTTAAATTCTCAAATCTTCACATCATACTTTCAGAGTGGTTTTCAGTGTGCATTCACATTTAAAACATATTCTAATTTAGATACTACGTTCTTCCTCTGGTAGAGCGTTTTCATGTTTTATTACTGCTTCCTCATGCATTCTGCAAATTGAGTATGGCTCACTTTACTCGACGCGTAGGGTTTTAAGTCCTCTTTATATTCGTGCTTGTTCCAGTGACTTGTGGAAGTTAGAGTATTATTTAGGACCCTTCATCTCCGTCCGTATTGGAGCTCCCATTAATATTTTGTATTTCTCATGCTGCAATATTAGGTGGATAATTACTTTCTTTCCCTTAGGAAAATATATATAGTTCGAATTAATGACGAATATCTTGGTAAACCGATTTGTGATATTTCCCGTAACTACCGGTATGGCCTGTAGTCTCCTTATAGCCATGGTCCGTAATGCAAGCCTGTACGATGCCAGATGTTGCCAGTTCGAAACCTGGTGGTGGAACAAACCTTCAGCGCCAATATTGACCAGAAGGGGGAGGAGAAGTAGACGTGGCGATCTAATGTTGCTGATCACCAGAATCTGCAACAGTGTGTAAGGTTAAATTCCAGATCTCTCTACAGCCTCTCATGGGGAGAGGGCATGTGACGTCGTTGATGGGGATTCGTCTGTCAGATGGGGGTTCGGTAAGCCCAGAAGTCCACTTTATAGGCCACGTCCACATCCCTTCTCAGAAAATCACACAATGGCTTCGTAGGCTGTTAGAGAATTCAATTGAGAATGCCAGTGTGAAATTCCTATGACAGTCGTATACTCTGATCTGAAGTTATATTTCCTGCAAGTTTGAAAAACATGGTTTCGAGAAAAACGAGTTTATATTTTTGGGTTACAATGTTCATTTTATGTAAAGTCAAACATACCTCAAGCCAGCGACCATTGGAACAGGCAGAAACCCTTCCAGATCCGAAATGAGGTGGTCCTACATCTTCTTTGTGCCAGGCTGGTCCTGTGGGACTCCTGCCATTCGCTACTCTGTTCATCCGATAAGCTTGTCCACCATTTGTGTGCAGAACTTGAAACACGGTGGTCCGATTTCAAAGCATGTTCATAAGTTCGATAACGCCTGTTAATCCATTTCTGAAATTACATGCTTCCACAGAAGGTGCGATGTTGACTGTTTATTTCCTGCTGTGAATGGTTTTCAAAGACAATTTTTCACAAATCGCTTCATAACTCGATAAAGGTGTTTTTGGCGAACTTTGGATGAACCACTATAATGAAATAAACATCCCAGAGAATATTTTAAGCCGAAATAACATATTTTTTTAAATTTTCAAGGAGACGTATCCTGTTCTCGTAAGTCACGTCGAAATTGACCACCATTTTCCGATTAGCTGGCTGAACAACATCTCAGGATCTCCCCGCAAACAGTGCCATTCAATTCAGTTTTCTCAGCCTCATATAAAAATCATGAAATACCAAGGTCTTTGGCTTTACACCTTCACTTTTTTCACCTCATACTGTTTTCTAGGAAAAAGTAACTCATCGTAACGCCTAGCATGCCCGCCCGGTTAGCCGTTCGGTCTAACGCACTGCTTTCCGGGCGGGAAGGCGTGCCGGTACCCGGCACGAATCCGTCCGGCGGATTAGTGTCTGTGGATGGTTTTCAAGGCGGTTTCCCATCTGCCTCGGCGAACGCGGGCTGGTTCCCCTTATTCCGCATCAGTTGCACTACGTCGGCGATTGCTGCGCAAATACTTTCTCCACGTACGCGTACACCATAATTACTCTACCACGCAAAAATTGGGGTTACACTCATCTAGTGTGAGACGTTCCCGAGGGGTCCACTGGGGGCCGAACCACACAATAACCCTCGGTTCGGTGTGGGGCGTCGGTTGGGAGAGGACTGCTGTAGCCTGCTGTGGGGTTGTGGACCACTGAGGGCTACGGCGGGGACGAAGCCTCTCCGTCGTTTCTAGGTCCACAGTTCAGTGCAATGCAATACAATACAACGCCGAGCATTCTTTTCATTTATCACAGCAGTGAATCACTTGTATTTGAAATACAAGGAAGGACTTTTGATTGTTATTCGACGTCCGTCGACATCTAGGTTCCATAATTATGTAATATATTTATTAGTTCTCATTCCGTTTAGATCGGAATAGACCGCATAAAACGAGTAATTTACGAGTAAACGCCAGGTGCGTGTTGTCAGAGAGGTATCTCTGTGTGGAGGTAAAATAAATGTCTACATGGGTTAGCACTTCGCACGAATAGTGAAATAAAAGCTCTCTCAAGTACACCTGGCGCAAGGTGTCGCTTAAACATTAATAAAGGTCCGGCGAGAATTAATTTTACTGCATATTCCAGAAGTGCGTGGGAATGGGACAGTTTCAATCGTGCCTCACCTCATTTGGAGCCAACTGCTGCGGATGTCTAATGTAGCAGCCGCAGTATTGGCGAGTTTTAAGGAACAAGCTGCGCTCGAGTTAAAGCCTCAACTGCTGTCACCGACAAATAGGGAGGCGAATAGCTATTGAGGCATCCAGTGTAAAATAACCGACAAGAACAAAACACTTTCCGATCTGTCTGCTTCATTGCTTTTCAGCTGTGATGCTAAGATTAGCTCCGCGTTTCAAATACGTTATGACAAAGTGTGTCGCCTGGCGAAATACGCTGTTTCGTATTTTATGAGCCGTAACCAACGAGCCTGGAATTGGTTCTTACGAGGTTTGCGACCATCGACACAGCATACTAATGATATGTTTTCTACGTGCTCTCATTTCCAAACGTAATTACGCTCATTCGCTGCTGTGCTGTTCGGTAGCCTGCTCCACACGTTACAATCTGCCTGCTTTTCATGCCACTGTAACGATCTCTTCCCTTGTTTCTTTGTTTTCCCTATGATCCTGTCTGAAAAGACACACACCTGGCTAATTTTATCGTTCCTCTGGAAGTTACGTCCAAACTTGAAATACAGAGTGAAGAGTTATAATATCTTTGGTTCTTTTCCCTAGCGTTTCGCCCATCTAGTGCGAGATCCGTTTTCCAGGATCTGACAAATTGTATTTCACCATCTAACTGTGTGGCGGATGCCCCTGCTGAAGCTACATCGTCAAATTAATCTAAGGGACGGGAGTCGCGTGCGCCATCTGCCTGTGTAAAATTTGTTCTTCACATTATCGTACTTAAACTGTCTGTGCGTAGTATTCTCCGGATTGGAATTTTGTGACCGAGCCAGCATTTACCTAAACGTTGGAGGGAAACCACCTAAAAATCATACTCAGGCTGTCTGGTGTACCACGCTACAGTCATTCTCCATCTAGAACTATATCTAGATTACATCTACGAGATCTGTACAAAATATTCCGAAAGTTTGTCCACAAAATTTTTCTTCGCTTACCTTTTACTTGTTGCGCATGGTCTCTTTCTAAATCTTTCCTCCACAACTGATACACCGCTCCCAACGCCGTTTCCACCTCCGGAAGCAGTCTTGGTACGCCTCTTTCTAAATAGCACAAAGCGCCGTCTGCCAAGCTTCTTTTATGTCGTCTATCGCTGCAAATCTTCGTCCTTTCGACGAGGTTTTCAACATTGGAAATTAAAAAAGTCCCCATGGGCCTCGTGTAGAGAGTACGGTGGATAAGGCACCTCAGCGATTTCATATTAGTGGAATAGTCACACACCAACAGGGATGAATATGCGGGTGCGTTATCGTGATGAAAAAGCCATGGGTTATTTCGACACATTTCAGGCCGCTCCCTTCTCACATTTTCTCGCTGGCATCGCAACACGCCCCGATAGTACCATCGATTAACAGTTTTTCCCTGTGTCAGGAATTCATGAAGAACTGATCCTTCAAACTCGAAGAAAACTATCAGCATGGTTTTGAAATTTGACATGATCTGGCGAGCTTTTTTTTTGTCTTGAAGAGTCTTTTTCAACATCATAACCATAGGCGCACGTCTCATGGCCAGTTATGATTCTCTTAAGAAACGTCTCGATCTTATTTGCTGGACCCAGAAGCTCCTCACAAAAAATAAATAAATAAATAAAATAAAAATGGTTCAACTGGCTCTGAGCACTATGGAACTTAACATCTGAGGTCATCAGTCCCCTAGAACTTAGAACTATTTCAACCTAACTAACATCACAAACATCCATGCCCGAGGCAAGATTCGAACCTGCGACCGTAGCAGGCGCGCGGTTCCGGACTGAAGCACCTAGAAACGCTCTGTCACCGTGGCCGGCTAAACTCTTCACAGATTGCGAGGCGAAAGTCTTTCAGGACTTGACTTGAGACTTCAGGCAGTTACACATTACATATTGACGTGTATATAGATGCCAACCTCATTTCGCTCCAACACACCATCGGCCCGAAATTAATCCGGAATTTTTTGAACAGACCTCGTATACTCTCCACACCACCTTTCGGTGTGGGGCGGAGGATACTCAGTCCATCAGTGTCACTTCCCCCTTTTTCTGTTCCAGTCACGAACGGTTCGCGGGAAGAACGATTGCCTGTAGGCCTTCGTGTGAGCTCGAACCCCTCTGATTTTATCTTCATGGTCATTTCACGAGTTATACGTAGCAGAAAGCAATACATTGGTTGACTTTTTGTTTAGGAAATACGCTGCCAAAATTTTAATAGTAGGCAACACCGTGATACAGGTAGCCTCTCTTACAGCGTCTGCCAATGGCGTTGGCTGAGCACGTCCCTGACGCTTCAGCTCCTACTAAGTGAACCTATAACGAAACATGCTGATATTCTTCGGATCTTCTCTATTTCCTCTATCAATACTATCTGGTACGGATCTCAGACCGACGAGGAATATTCAGGAATTGGTCGAACGAGTGTTTTATAAGCTACTTCCTTTCTCGATGGACTACATTCGCTGTGGATTCTTTCAAATAATCTCAGTCTGGCAACTGCCTCACCGGATATTTATTTTACGTGGTTGTTCCACATATAAAATTGCTCCGTATGTATGCTTCTAGACGTAACTACTTCTAGTGATTCCACTGAATTCGCGTAACCATAAAATAAACATGTTTTCTGTCTATATATTCGTGATACAGGGTGACAGTTACTGAAGTATATGAAAAAAAAGTATATTAGTTACGAACTACGCCGTGCACACGCTTTATCCAACATGTAAACGTCACTACAGATATTCGTATTTGGGTCGTGACTTGTTCGATATGCGTGCCATCATTGGCGATGACGTGGCGCAGATGAATAGCGAAATTCTGCATGACCCGCTGAAGTGTCGGAACATCGATGCTGTCGATGACCTGCTGAATGGCTGTTTTCAGCTCAGCAATGGTACCGGCCGGAGTGGCCGAGCGGTTCTAGACGCTACAGTCTGGAACCGCGTGACGGGTACGATCGCAGGTTCGAATCCTGCCTCGTGCATGGATGTGTGTGATGTCCTTAGGTTAGTTAGATTTAAGTAGTTCTAAGTTCTAGGGGACTGATGACCTCAGAAGTTAAGTCCCATAGTGCTCAGAGCCATTTGAACTACTTTTTTCAGCAATGGTTTTGGGGTTATGACTGCACACCTTGTCTTTAATATAGCCCCACAAAAAGGAGTCGCCTACATTCAGATCCGGAGAATATGGCGGCCAATCGAATGTCTTCTGGGTACCCCAGGACATCAAACACTCTCCTGCTTCAATGGGGTCAAGCTCCGGCTTGCATGAACCCCATATAGTCGAAATCAGGGTCACCTTGGATAATGTGGATGAAATCATCTTCCGAAACCTTCACGTACCGTTTGGTAGTCACCTGTTTAGGGTGAAGAAACTTCTTGATCGCGAATCTCAGTCCCCCATAAGCGCCAATTTGCTTATTGACGAAGCCATCCAAATGAAAGTGGGCTTCGTCGCTAAACCAAACCATACATGCGTATACTAATTCCCGTCATGCCCCGCGGCCAACCGCGCAGTTTGAATGTCCTAACGCAAACCGTTCAGAAGTTATGACGATTTTACTTCAGGTAGTTTTATAATTGTCACCCGGTATGTTGTATTTGTTTATGTAGAGCTTCAATAGCCGCTCCCTGCACCAAGCGTCGATGCTGTGCAGGTTCACCTACACTTCGGTGCAATTTTTAGCGACTTCTCTGCGTACAACAGCAACATCCACTTAACCCGTCACTGAGCTTCCGACGTTATCTACTAGGTCATTTATATATTTTCCGGAAACTAACGGTTCTATACCACTCCCTTGGGACACTCCCAAAGTTACTTTTACTTATGAAGACTTCTCTCCGTTCCGAATGGCATGCTGTATTCTGTTTGCTAGAAACTCTTCGATCAAGTCAAACACTTTGTATGATATTCCGTACGCTTGTATTTTGTTTATTAGTCATCAGTGCGGAACTGTACCGTACGCCTTCCGGAAGTCTAGGAACACAGCGTCTACCTGAGCGCCTGTATCTACTGCTTTCTGGGTTTCGTGGATGAAGAGAGAGAGCTGGGTTTCATACGATCGTTGTTTTCGGACCACATGTAGATTCCTAAAGAAGAGATTTTTCAGTCTCTAGAAATTTCGTTAATTCGCTGAGAGGATTAGATCCGCATCTGGCGTACCTACTTCTCTCGCAACTTGCCGCGCGTCGCTTGGAAATCCAGCTGGATGCACTCCGTAGCGTAATGCTGACCCCACCGGAATCCGTATTACTCGCGCAGACGAAGTTGACACACGGCGCGATGGCTGATGGGAGCGACTGTAAAGGCGTTTCCCATTTACATCGTGTGCGCTAGTTACACATGGTGCGGTGCCGATCCTATGTCCACTGCAGTCGTGATCACCGAAGTTGCTGGGCCAACATGAAGACACTTTACAGGTCGCTTGCTACCGAGCCCCATGTCGCCTTTGCATAGATGCACACGACTACCGTTCTGTAGTTCTGGTACACTAGGTAAATAAGGCAGTAAATCGTACGATTACCTGTAGAATTGGTAGCGTTGGTCCAGAAAGAAACATAAACGGAAGTGTAAGAGAGGAACTGCGAGCCTACGATTTCTTTTTGTTTTCCTGTTTGTCTGATTGTTTGTTTTGCACATAATTAGAAGCGCACGTCATTTATTGTTACTCCATGTGTATTTTGTATCCTTAGAGAATACAAACTGCGTTTTATAAATCATAAAAATTAGTTCATTCAGTAATTTCGGCACTCTTATGTAATCAATTTTGAGACAAGCACACATATATAAATTGAGTTTCCTGTCATTATTAATAAATACGAAAGGTATGAATAACACAAACACATTTTATAGAAAGGCGACGAAGTATTGAAACGATTTTTGATATACACATACCAAAAGAAGCTTTGCTTCATCTCGGTTCCCAGAAATCCTGAAGATAAACGTTGACCGCTTATATCGTATCACAGTCACAGTGTAAGAAAGTAACAGACTCGCCCAAAGATGTAAACAACCATGCATGAGCAGCGCCTATTAGACGGAGGGGGTCCGACAGCCGATCATTTCCAGTCAGTCCACCAGGAAGGAGGTACACGGCTCATGTTGTTTGTCGTTCAACCATGCCTAGACGCTCAATACCGCGTTTCGATCGCCTCCGTATTCTAACTTTGTGCCACGAAGCGTTCTCAACAAGGGAAGTGTCCAGGCGCCTCGGAGTGTACCAAAGCGATGTTGTTTGGACATGGAGGAGATACAGAGAGACAGGAACTGTCACTGACGTGCCTCGCTCAGGCCGCCCAAAGGCTACTACTGCAGTGGATGACCGCTACCTAAGGATTATGGCTCGGGGGAACCCTGACAGCAACGCCACCATGTTGAATAATGCTTTTCGTGCCGCCACAGGACGACGTGTTATGACTCAAACTGTGCCCAATAGGCTGAATGATGCGCAACTTCATCCCCAACGTCCATGGCGAGGACCATCTTTGTAACCATGACACCACGCAGCGCGATACAGATGGGCTCAACAACATGCCGAATGGACCGCTCAGGACTGGCATCACGGGTCTCTCCACCGATGAGTGTCTCATATAGCTTCAACCAGACAATCGTCGGAAACGTGTTTGGAAGCAACCCGGTCAGGATGAACCCCTTAGACACACTGTCCAGCGAGTGCAGCAACGTGGAGGTTCCCTGCTGTTTTGGGATGGCACTATATGGGGCCGGCATACGTCGCTGGTGGTCGTGGAGGGCTGTACGATACGTGAATGCCATCCTCCGACCGATAGTGCAACCTTATGGGCAGCATATTGGTGAGGCATTCGTCTTCATGGACGAAACTTGCGCCCCCATCGTGCACATCTTGTGAACCTTGAGGATAACCATATCGCTCGACTAGTGGCCAGCATGTTCTCCAGACATGAACGCTATCGAAGATGCCTCGAATAGATTGAAAAGGGCTGTTTATGGACGACGTGACCCACTAACCACTCTGACGGATCTACGCCGAATCGCCGTTGAGGAGTGTGACAGTCTGGATCAACAGTGCCTTGATGAACTTGTGGATATTATGCTACGACGAATACTGGCATGCATCAAGGCAAAAGGACGTGCATCTGGGTGTTAGAGGTACCGGTGTGTAAAGCAGTCTGGACTATCACCTCTGAAGGCCTCACTGTGTGATGGTACAACATGCAATGTGTGGTTTTCATGAGCAATAAAAAGGGCGAAAACGATGTTTATGTTGATCTCTATTCCAGTTTTCTGCACCGGTTCTGGAACTCTCGAAACCGAGGTGATGCAAAACTTTTTTTGATGTGTGAATTTTTGTTTTGCGTTTTTTTCTTTAGTTTACGTTTTTGTTGAAGGAATTGACATTTCTAGCACTTTCCTGTATTGTATTCTTTATTTTTACTGCAATAATCATCTGTTTCACTTTACAAAGCAAAAATTTTCGAGTAAAACTTGAATTAAAAATTGGTAATTTCAGATTTGCTATAAATAATGTTTATTTTTTAGAACCAGACAGGAGGATACCCATTATGTACCCTCACTGAGTTTCTACATAGTTTACCGGTTCTTGTTTTTAGGGGAATCTAGTAAGATAGTGATCACATACGTAAAGAAAGCGATCGTTATGAGGTATCGCCCGATAAGAAAGCAACACAACTGACGTACATGTAACCCAGGTTCGATCTTCAATGACAAAAGCTACTAGTAATACTATGGTCTATCCTTACTCATGATATTCTACAGTTCCTACGGTAATTTACAACTTTACACACGACATTAGCACGCGGACAGACGATCAGGTTCGCCATTTCCGAGATGCTCGTTCCTAGGAGTCAGCCACAACGATGTTTTCCTTGTAAAACTGTCGCTATGTCAGCGATTATACCCATTTAAGGCATCGTCGCTAGAATGAGTCCCCATTCGTCTCTGCTCCGTTTATATACTTTCCTATCAGCGGCACGTGCACGCAACACCACTGGCGTCATTTAATCTCTCCGTGTGCAGTGATCATAATGTTTTCTGCTCATCAGTGTCAGTAGCGTAACGAGTTTACTATTTATTTGTCCATATGTAATCGTCTGCGAAAGGACGAGAGATATAAAAGGTTAGCACCGGAAACATGTTGTCGCACGTTAGCCACGCCTGCCATCGAGATAACAACGAAAGTAATTGGAACGTCCGTGCTCGCAGAGTCGCACTTGTAAACAATATCTCTAGCAAGTGCCACCGGTAAATAAAGCAAGCAGCTAGGAGGGAAATTATGAGAGTGTGTGCATGTTGCCTGTCGCCCGCCCACACGGCAGTCAACTGCAGAGTTTACGTCCGTACTGCGCTCGCAGGTTACGTGGGAGCGACCGAGGTGTGAGCGAGGAGCAGGCCCCACCCAATTCTGAGCCATGGCCCGGTGTGCCCTCGCGCCCTCTGGCCCTCATTACGTGAACGTGTCGGCCGCGGCGCGTTGCTCACAAGACGCCCGCCCCCGCGCGTTTACGACGGTACGGCGATGTCCGGTCTGGGTGGAGTTGTGCAGCGCGCATGCGCATGCCACTGCGTTGGCCAGCCGGCCGCGCACAGTAGGCGTATCTCCATCCGCCGCTGGGCAGCTACCAGCAGACGCTACCGCCTCGCTCGCCCACTGTCTAACAAACCGTGACGTGCTGTGCAGCAGGCCCAGTGACTTACTCTCATTTCTCAAGCCTCGTAGAATCGAGGTGTCATTTTGACGTTAAGCAGATTATCGACGGGGCCCACGAAAAGTCGACGCGGTTCCGCGCAGGGTCGACGGGAAATCGACATTAATTGAAACGGTACCCACTAAAGTTCCTAACTGTATCATGTGCTATCGCGAGCTAGCAAGCATTTAAATTTGCAGCCTGGAGTTATTAAACTCGTCTGAAGTACACTGAAGCCCCAAAGAAACTGTTACAGGCATGGGTGCTGGCCGGCCGGAGTGGCCGAGCGGTTCTAGGCGCTACAGTCTGGAGCCACGCGACCGATACGGTCGCAGGTTCGAATCCTGCCTCGGGCATCGATGTGTGTGATGTCCTTAGGTTAGTTAGGTTTAAGTAGTTCTAAGTTCTAGGGGACTGACGACCACAGCAGTTAAGTCCCATAGTGCTCAGAGCCATTTGAACCATTTTTGGAGGCATGTGTATTCAAATACAAATATATGTAAATAGGCAGAATATGGCCGCGGTCGTCAAAGCCTGTATAAGACAACAAGTGCCTGGCGCAGTTGTTAGATCGGTTGCTGCTGCTGCAATGGCAGGTTATCAAGATTAAAGTGAGTTTATACGTGGAGTAATAGTCGGCACACGAGCGGTGCGACTCAGCATCTACTAGATAGTGATCAAGAAGGGTTCAAATGGTTCAAATGGCTCTGAGCGCTATGGGACTTACCTTCTGAGGTCATCAGTCCCTTAGAACTTAGAACTACTTAAACCTAACTAACGTAAGGACGTCACACACATCCATGTCCGAGGCAGGATTCGAACCTGCAACCGTAGCGGTCGCACGGTTCCAGACTAAAGCGCCTAGAACCTCTCGGCCACTCCGTACGGCGATGAAGAAGGGATTTTCCCGTATTAACGTATCACGACTGTACTATGAATATCAGGAATCCGGTAAAACATCAAATCGCTGCGGCCGGGAAGAGATCCAGCAAGAAAGGGACCAATGACGACGTGAAAGAAGAGCAACGCTTCAGCAAAATGATGCTCATTTCAGTGCTGGGTCATCAACAAGTGTCAGCGTGCGAACCATTCAACGATTCATAGTCGATATGCGCTTTCGGAGCCGAAGGTCTGCACGTGTACCCTTCATCACTGCACGACACAAAGCTTATGCCTCGCCTGGGCCCGTCAACACCGATATTGGACTGTTTATGACTGGAAACATGTTGCCTGGCCGGACGAGCCTCGTTTTAAATTGTATCGAGCGGATGGACGTCTAGGGGTATGGAGACAACCTCATGAATCCATGGACCCTGCATGTCAGCAGAGGACTGTTCAAGCTGGTGGAGGTTCACTAGTGGTGTGGTGCGCGTGCAGTTGGAGTGATATGGGACTTCTTATACGTCTAGATACGACGCTGACAGGTGAAGCGTACAGAAGTTCAAATGGTTCAAATGGCTCTGAGCACTATGGGAATTAACATCTATGGTCATCAGTCCCCTAGAACTTAGAACTACTTAAACCTAACTAACCTAAGGACAGCACACAACACTCAGCCATCACGAGGCAGAGAAAATCCCTGACCCCGCCGGGAATCGAACCCGGGAACCCGGGCGTGGGAAGCGAGAACGCTACCGCACGACCACGAGATGCGGGCGCGTACAGAAGTATCTTGTCTGATCACCTCCATTCATGTTCATTGTGCTTTCCAACAGACTTGGGCAATTCCAGCAGGACAATGCGACACTCCACACGTCCAGAATTGCTATAGAGTGGTTCCCGGAACACTTTTCTGAGTGTAAGCACTACCTCTGGCCACCAAACTCCCCAGACATGAACATTTGTGATAATATCTGGGATGCCTTGCAACGTACTGTTCAGAAGAGGTCTCCACCCCGTCGTACTCTTACGGATTTATGGACAGCGTTGCAGGATTCATGGTGTCAATTCGCTCCAGCAGTACTTCAGACAGTAGTCGAGTCCATGCCGCGTCGTGTTGCGGCGCTTCTGCGTGCTCGCGGGGGCCCTTCGGATATTAGGCAGGTGTACCAGTTTCTTTCGCCCTTCAGTGTAGTTGCCGGCTCCCCGCCGGAGACGGCTGCTGGCACTCGTAAGACCTCCAGTGTCACGTGCTCTGACGGACTCGCCACCGGCTGTTTTTCTCGCGTACATCGCTGCATCGACAACCACAGGAACTTCGTCCGCGTTCGGTACGAGCCTCTCAAGACATCATGGGCGGCTATGGACGAAGAGAGGACGTAAAATGTAGAGTGGAAATGGCAAGGAAGCGTTTCTGAAGGAAAGAAATTTGTTATAATTGAATATCTATTTAGTTGTTAGGAATTCTATTCTCAAATTGTTTATATGAAATATAGCCACGTATGGAAGTGAGACATAAACGATAAACAGTTTGGACAAGAAGCAAAGATGTGAAATGTGGTGCTGCAGCAGAATTCTGAAGATTGGGTGAGTAGATCATGTAATTAAGTCACGAAGAATTGGGGAGAAAAGAAATTTTTGGCACAACCTGACAAGGAGGAGGAATCGATTGATAGGGCACAGTCTAAGACATCAAGGGATCACCAATTCAGTATTGGAGGGAAGTGTGGGGGATAAAAATTATAGAGGGAAGCCAAGAAATGAATGCAGTATGCAGATTCAGACGGATCTATGCTGCAGTAGTTATTCGCAGATGAAGAGGCTTGTACAGGATAGAGTAACAAAGAGCGCTGCATAAAACCAATCTTCGGAGTGAAGACCACAGCAACACAATGATTTATCGACGGTTAATGCTTTCATACAAGAATGCTTTCTGGAGAGTGAGATGCTTTCGTCAATAATTTACTAATTAATTACTTGTATTATAGTTTGTACTATGTCGTATGTTCACTACGTGACTGGGCCTGGGTAACACTCATTTCACAAGATATTCTGCAAACTTGACGTCATTTTGACGTCACTACTCAATATCGATAGTCGCAGAAACTGCTATCGACTTTTGTGACAAAGAAAAATATGAATGTTGTAGCTCCTTTCACTTGCAGCAGTTTTAGCTGTTATCTTAGGTTCCTGCCTGACCACATACCCGGAAGTCGCTTGATATCCATTTCGCCTTTCTCTAATCAGTCGGAAATGTAAATACCATCGAATATTCCAGAGCATACTTTTATTACATTCATAGGAAACTCATAGAATGTGTTAACGACGCTAAGATGAAAAAAACATGTATACACATGTAGTGGAATGCCAATCTACGATCTGCGAGTCCATAAACCATGACATTGTCCATTATGCTAACACCTAGTCATGCGATATCAGTTTCCTGTCTTGGTTATCAAAGTATGTATTCCACGCTTACGGCGTTGATGCATTAATAAGTGCCGTTAACACAAACCCATGTCATTTTGATTTCTAAGCGGTTTTTGCCTCCAGCACAATTAAAAACCTATAACATTTTCCTTTTTATGAGGTCTTTGTTAGAGTAAAGGACAAGGACAGTGTTCTGCTCATGGGTGATTTTAACGCCAGGATTGGAAATCGAACAGAAGGGTATGAAAAGGTTATAGGTAAATTTGGAGAGAATATGGAGGCCAACAGGAACGGGAAACAAGTCTTGGATTTCTGTGCCAGTATGGGCTTAGTAATCACAAACTCCTTTTTTAAACGTAAGAACATTCACCGGTATACTTGTGAAAGCGGGGGAACCAGATCTGTCATTGACTATATAATAGCAGATCAGGAATTCAGGAAGGCTGTGAGGGACACACGTGTATTCAGGGGATTCTTTGATGACACTGATCATTATTTAATCTGCAGTGAAATTGGGATTGTGAGGCCGAAAGTGCAGGAGGTCAGGTCCATATGTAGGAGGATAAGAGTGGAGAAACTTCAGGATAAGGAAATCAGGCACAAGTGCATAACAGCGATCTCAGAAAGGTACCAGTTAGTTGAATGTAGTCAATTACAGTCATTGGAAAAGGAATGGACAAGGTACAGGGACACAGTACTAGAAGTGGCTAAAGAATGTCTTGGACCAGTAGTGTGTAAAAGTAGGATGAAGCAAACAGCTTGGTGGAATGTAAAAGGAAAAAGAAGGCGTATCAAAAATGGCTACATACCAGAACTCAGGTAGACAGAGAAAGTTATGTTGAAGAAAGAAACAAAGCCAGACAGATGATTGCAGCATCTAAGAAGAAATCTTGGGAAGACTTTGGAAACAGGTTGGAGACATTGGGTCAAGCTGCTGGAAAACCATTCTGGAGTGTAATTAGCAGTCTTCGAAAGGGAGGTAAGAAGGAAATGGAAAGTATTTTGGACAGGTCAGGAAAACTGCTGGTGAATCCTGTGGATTTGAAGAGTTGTAAAATGTAGGTGAAAATACGATCAGTAATGTCTCAGATTTCGAGGGAGAATGGGATAGGAATGATGATGGAAGTAGGATCACACCTCTCTTGACTGTACATGCTTCACAATCTCAATATTAACTGGTAATGGCGCCTTGCTAGGTCGTAGCAAATGACCTAGCTAAAGGCTATGCTAACTATCGTCTCGGCAAATGAGAGCGTAGTTGTCAGTGTAGCATCGCTAGTAAAGTCGGCTGTACAACTGGGGCGAGTGCTACGACGTCTCTCTAGACCTGCCGTGTGGCGACGCTCGGTCTGCAATCACTGACAGTGGCGACACGCGGGTCCGACGTATACTAGCGGACCGCGGCCGATTTAAAGGCTACCACCTAGCAAGTGTGGTGTCTGGCGGTGACACCACAACCACATCAATCTTTAAGCATGGAAACAGAAAAGATTGTAACAACTACAGAGGTATCTCTTTAATCAGCGTTGTGGGTAAAATCTTCTCAGGTATTGTTGAAAGGGAAGTGCGAGTATTAGTTGAGGACCAATTGGCTGAAAATCAGTGAGAGGTTGTGAGGACCAGATCTTTAGCCTACGGAAAATAATGGAGAAGTGTTATGAGTAGAACAGGGAATTGTATCTATGCTTTATAGATCTAGAAAAGGCATATGACCGGGTTCCTAGGAGGAAGTTATTGTCTGTTCTACGAGATTATGGAATAGGAGGCAAACTTTTGCAAGCAATTAAAGGTCTTTACATGGTAAATTTAGTTCATGGTTCGGAGTAGTTTCCGGGGTAAGACAAGGCTGTAACCTGTCTCCACTGTTCATATTATTTATGGATCATATGTTGAAAACAATAGACTGGCTGGGTGAGATTAAGATATGTGAACACAAAATAAACAGTCTTGCATATGCGGATGACTTAGTTGTGATGGCAGATTCGATTGAAAGTTTGCAGAGTAATATTTCAGAGCTAGATCAGAAATGTAAGGACTATGGTATGAAGATTAGCATCTCCAAAACTAAAGTAATGTCAGTGGGAAAGAAATATAAACGGATTGAGTGCCAAATAGGAGGAACGAAGTTAGAACAGGTGGACGGTTTCAAGTACTTAGGTTGCATATTCTCACAGGATGGCAACATAATGAAAGAACTGGAAGTGAGCAAAGCTAATGCAGTGAGCGCTCAGCTACGATCTACTCTCTTCTGCAAGAAGGAAGTTATCTGTGTACCGTTCAATCTTTCGACCAACTTTGTTGTATGCGAGCGAAAGCTGGGTGGATTCAGGTTACCTTATCAACAAGGTTGAGGTTACGGATATGAAAGTAGCTAGGATGATTGCAGGTACTAGTAGATGGGAACAATGGCAGGAGGGTGTCCACAATGAGGAAATCAAAGAAAAACTGGGAATGAACTCTATAGATGTAGCAGTCAGGGCGAACAGGCTTAGATGATGGGGTCAAGTTACACGCATGGGAGAAGCAAGGTTACCCAAGTGACTCATGGGTTCAGCAGTAGAGGGTAGGAGGAGTCGGGGCAGACCAAGGAGAAGGTACCTGGATTCGGTTAAGAATGATTTTGAAGTAATAGGTTTAACATCAGAAGAGGCACCAATGTTAGCACTGAATAGGGGATCATGGAGGAATTTTTATAAGGGGGGCTATGCTCCAGACTGAACGCTGAAAGGCATAATCAGTCTTAAATGATGATGATGATGATGATGAGGTCTTTGTCCTAAGGCTCTAAAAACCAATTTTTCCCATCCGATGTGGTACAGCCTTGCCCTGGTGGATGGGTTTACCTAACTAACTAACCGTGCCACGACTGTTTACTGCTGAACATGTGCTGTCAAGCGTATCACAGAGTACGATTGGTGTAATATGCAACTCAACCCACAGCCGTTGTATTGCGATTCGTCTGACAATTGTAAGCGACACAATCTATTGCGTTAAGATGCTTTCAGCGCCACCTATAGGCAAAAACTTCGTCACATGTTTCATTTTGTTCCTTGCTATTCAAAACTGACATTCTCAGTAGTAATTTTATAACTTTTTAAATTAGCATCTTAATTATGGACACCCTATATATCCAGTTTCCAGACGACAGTTGTTTTTCCCTTGCTCCATTTGCAAACGGAAAAGAAAGATTCAAAATGGTTCAAATGGCTCTGAGCACTATGCAACATAACTTCTCAGGTCGTCAGTCGCGTAGAACTTAGAACTAATTAACCTAAGGACATCACACACATCCATGCCCGAGGCAGGATTCGAGCCTGCGACCATAGCGGTCGCTCGGTTCCAGACTGTAGCGCCTAGAACCGCACGGCCACTCCGGCCGGCAACAGGAAAGGGAATTACTAGCAGTCGTAAAATGTTCTCTTCGCCACGTACCGCATGTTAGCGCGCATAGTATTTATGCAGATATGGCTCGTTTCAACTGGGTGTGATGGCAAATTATATATATTTTTAGGAGGGGGTGGCAGCAACAAAGTCTGAACCTCCAGAATCGAGGCTGGAAAGTAACGCACTTGAGATGGCTTGTCACTAGGCTTCCGTTTGCAGCAAAATGGCAATAAAATGAAATTAAATAATTGTCCAGCTGCGAGTAAGACTAGCTTACTGAGGGTTCCGTGCAAACTTAGTTACGTATTCAGGCAGTTCATCCATTCTGGGAATCGAGAATCTCGAACGTTTTTGCCTATTACGAATGCTGATAAGGTCTCGGTTCCGGAGATTCCAAGATTTTCCAGAATGCTTTAATTGCAATGATACCAATGTGACCATTCAGGAAGCAGGCGATCGTTTTTATAGTAATCAATAATTCTCCATTCAGGCTGACCGGGTCGCAATGGTGAAAGTCGAACGTCAGGCAGGGTATGACTTTATTGTTCATCTGACGCGTTTCGGAATTTTTCCATCATCATATGCGAATATTTGTTTCACATACAACTCGAAACGAGATATCTATGTGCAGTAATCGCTCCTCGTTATCTGATGATGGATACATTCCGGAAAGCGTCACATGGGCAATAAAGTCATTCCGCGCCTGTTGTTTGACTTTTACCAATGCGACCCTGTTAGCATGAATACAGACCTACTGACTGTTTTATCATCAAGTACGACGTTGGATAACGGATGACAAAAGAAATATTATTTCGTGTGATATAATTACAAACTAACAATTTTCGGTTTTTTTCCTTTACTTATACTTCCAAATTTCATCATTTTAGATCAATGGGAAGTATCTTTTGAGTGACGAGTTTGTTTGCGTGTACACATATCCAACATTGTTTACAAAATCAAATGGCTCTAAGCACTATGGGACTTAACATCTGAGGTCATCAGTCCCTAGACTTAGAACTACTTAAACCTAACTAACCTAAGGACATGACACACATCCATGCCCGAGGCAGTTTTCGAACCTGCGACGTTAGCAGCAGCGCTTTTCCGGACTGGAGCGCATAGAACCCCTCGGCCACAGCGGCCGCCGCATTGTTTACACTAATAGATAAAATAATAGGATAAAACTACTACAATAATAATAATAAAAAAATAATAATAATAATAATAATAATAATAATAATAACAACAATACCACCACCCAATCCCGTTTCCACTCACTTCTCCATGAACCTCTCCACAAAACATTTAAATCAAAACACAAATCAAATGAAAGTACAAATTTTCAACCATTTTCTGAGAGATACTACACTGATATTCAACATTCTACAGAAAAAGGGTCACGCATCTCTCTCTCTCTCTCTCTCTCTCTCTCTCTCTTCCTCTCTGTCTCTCCCTCCCTCTCTCTCTCTCTCTCTCTCTCTCTCTCTCTCTCTCACAGACACACACACACACACACACACACACAGATATGCACGCACGCGCACGTACCCACACAGATATAAACATAACAGAATTGAATAGGCTTTAGTTTTCAGCAAATACTTCTTAGGTTTTTTAGTGTTGGCTAAAGAGCCAACACCGTGTTACTACTGGAGGCCGAAATGCACGCGTTTAGCTCACGCAGGCTGGCGTGAGGAGGGAAGGACTATACTGACGTGAGGTCTGGAACATGACAAGGAATTAGAATTCAGAAAGCAGACGGAATTAGTTTCATACTTAACTTTAATCCATTAATGATGAACGTCGCTCTTGACGGTACACGATTCACAATATTGTGTGTTAAGAAGACATAGTAACTGAATATGGCGCCTTGCTAGGTCGTAGCAAATGACGTAGCTGAAGGCTATGCTAAACTATCGTCTCGGCAAATGAGAGCGTATGAATACAGTGAACCATCGCTAGCAAAGTCGGCTGTACAACTGGGCGAGTGCTAGGGAGTCTCTCTAGACTAGACCTGCCGTGTGGCGGCGCTCGGTCTGCAATCACTGATAGTGGCGACACGCGGGTCCGACTTATACTAACGGACCGCGGCCGATTTAAAGGCTACCACCCAGCAAGTGTGGTGTCTGGCGGTGACACCACAGGTTTTCTGTGTTTTGATATGTATTATACGTAGATTATAAAACAGTTCACTTCTCGCTTTTGCCTGCCGGAGTGGCCGAACGGTTCTAGGCGCTACAGTCTGGAGCCGCGCGACCGCTGCGGTCGCAGGTTCGAATCCTGCCTCGGGATGGATGTGTGTGATGTCCTTAGGTTAGTTAGGTTTAAGTAGTTCTAAGTTCTAGGGGACTGATGACCTCAGAAGTTAAGTCCCATAATGCTCAGAGCCATTTGAACCATTTTGAACTTCTCGCTTTTTATGTAAATACGTGACAACTTACAGCCCTTCACGATTTTGATTGGCATCTGCGTTTCCTCTCATCTGGTTACATGCTGAAGGTCGCCCTTGTTGTTCCGATGCACTATCAATTTTGTGTCACCATTACAGACATTTTATCGAAAACCGTAACTTCAAGACGTAACTACTTTGAGTTCTCTGTATATCTCACCCTGTTTCGTTTGTTTGGGCAAACAAAATGAAAGTGTGTCATGAATGTATCATTATAGATTCCGCTGATAATATCGTAAAGTGAAAAAAAAGGCGAAATGCGTCTGGGAGAATAAAACACAGTGTAGCTAGTGAAGGCGTTTTTTATTTACGAAACAAGTATTTGGTGAGTGAGTTTGCGAGTATCAAACTAAGTTATATAATTGCTCGACCTTCTGGTTGCATTGACTTAAAAGTTTCAGTCTTTTACGCCGCCAAGAGTCCACAGACCTCGGTACTTCGTACTCCACGAGGTGGTGCCTGAATGGCAACACGCGGTGTACAGGTGTTGCTCTCTGCGGATCAGACGTCCATTCACTCGCAGAGCTCCGCCGACTCGAGCCGCCCGGACGCGGCCAGCTGCAATAGCGGCGGCGGCTCCAGCTGCCGGTGACCCAGTTAGCCGCGATTGCAGCAGAGGCCCCCGGCCGGTGATTGATTGGAGGCGGCGGGACAGAGCAGGCCGTCCATTCTGGTTCCTGTCTGGCCTGGCTAACAGGCCGTGCGCCTGTCATTGTAAACACCGTGGGCGTAACGTCAGTGGCCACGTGGGCGTTAAGGGTGTCCGGAACCGCCACGTGGGCGCACGGCCTGCGTACTCCACTCTGGATTCGACATTGTTTGAAGATGACATGGTCTGAGTCGAGGTGCAAGCTGCAGGAAACAAGTCGCGCACTCGGAATTCACAGCCAGATTCCTTTCTTGCTGTTCTGTAGTTGTTTTTGTTGTGTGGTCTTCAATCTGTAAACCGTTTCGACGCAGCTTTTGACACTGCCAGTCCTATTCATTCACTAATCAATTGGACAATATATTTAAAAGATCCTTGTACATAAAAAGATTACACAGTGGTACTCTCATTTCCTAATATACTGTCCTTCGGTGGCACTGATTCACGTATTCTCTGCCGAACGACGTACGGAGTAGTAGGGCAGTCAGTATTTCTTAAGTACCTGTCAATGCTTTGCACTGTCGCTGCAGCGTTGCATGTTTTATGCCACCTACCGCGCAGTCTCTCTCTCGTGGCACAGTAGTTTCTTTCAAAGTACGTACGAGAAAAAAAGTGGTCGCATAAGTACACTACTGGCCATTAAAATTGCCACAACAAGAAGATATGCAGATGATACACGGGTATTCATTGGACAAATATATTACACTAGAACTAAGGTGTGATTACATTTTCACGCAATTTGGGTGCATAGATCCTGAGAAATCAGTACCCAGAACAACCACCTCTGGCCGTAATAACGGCCTTGATACGCCTGCGCATTGAGTCAAACAGGGCTTGGATGGCGTGTACAGGTACAGCTGCCCATGCAGCTTCAACACGATACCACGGTTCATCAAGAGTAGTGGCTGGCCTATTGTGATGAGCCAGTTGCTCGGCCACCATTGACCAGACGTTTTCAATTGGTGAGAGATCTGGAGAATGTGCTGGCCACGGCAGCAGTCGAACATTTTCTGTATCCAGAAAAGCCCGTACAGGACCTGCAATATGCGGTCGGACGTTATCCTGCTGAAATGTAGGATTTCGCAGGGATCGAATGAAGGGTAGAGCCACGGGTCGTAACACATCTCAAACGTAACGTCCACTGTTCAAAGTGCCATCAATGCGAACAGGAGGTGACCGAGACGTGTAACCAATGGCACTCCATACGATCACGCCGGGTGACACACCAGTATGGCGATGACGAATACACGCTTCCAATATGCGTTCACTGCGATGTCGCCAAACACGCATGCGACCATCGTGATGCTGTAAACAGAACCTGGATTCATCCGAAAAAATGACGTTTTGCCATTCGCTCACCAAGTTTCTTCGTTGAGTACATCATCGCAGGCGCTCCTGTCTGTGATGCAGCGTCAAGGGTAATCGCAGCCATGGTCTCCGAGCTGATAGTCCATGCTGCTGCAAACGTCATCGAACTGTTCGTGCAGATGGTTGTTGTCCTGCAAACGTCCCCTTCTGTTGACTCAGGGATCGAGACGTGGCTGCACGATCCGTTACAGCCAAGCGGATAGGATGCCTGTCATCTCGACTGCTAGTGATACGAGGCCGTTGGGATCCAGCACGGCGTTCCGTATTACCCTCCTGAACCCATCGATTCCATACTCTGCTAACAGTCATTGGATCTCGACCAACGCGAGCAAAAATGTCACGATACGATTAACCGCAATCGCGGTAGGCTACAATCCGACCTTTGTCAAAGTCGGAAACGTGATGGTACGCATTTCTCCTTCTTACCCGAGGCATCACAACAACATTTCATCAGGCAACGCCGGTCAACTGCTGTTTGTGTATGAAAAATCGGTTGGAAACTTTCCTCATGTCAGCACGTTGTAGGTGTCGCCACCGGCGTCAACCTTGTGTGAATGCTCTGGAAAGCTAATCATTTGCATATCACAGCATCTTCTTCCTGTCGGTTAAATTTCCCGTCTGTAGAACGTCATCCTCGTGCTGTACCAATTTTAATGGCCAGTAGTGTATATATAACGTCATACTTAACGTAGAATATTTGTTTTATGTGCCACATTTTTATTGAGCCGTGCTCCCCGTGTCGAAGCCAGTTCAGCAGTGATTAATGATCACAAAGTACACGGAAATTGTCACATTACTAAAATAACATACATATTTTTCAGTTAACTTTAGTCGTACCAGGTTTACGGACCCAACTGTCTGAAGTTGAACCGTAAGAGTTCGAGCCTGGTGTGCACCTGCAAGAGATCATTGCCGTCTCGAAGTCTTATACGAATCGGAGAAACGCCGCGAGTAATGGGGATACATGGGAAGGGCACTATACTAGTAGTGTGTGGGTAAGTTGAGAATTTGGATCTGACGGGAGGCGTGCTATGGTAGGCTGTGCTGCTGCACCGACCACAGTGTCCGGATGGCTCAGTGGTCATAGCCTCTGTCTAGTAAGCAGGAGACGCTGGTTCGAACTCCGGTCCGGCAGAAAGTTTAAACTGTACCCATTGATTTCATGCAATGCCCGCTCGCAGCCAATGTCTGTAAGTCGTTTTTGTCTTAACTGCATTAATAATGTCGTTACTGTGGATGTCCCATTTGACAATATTGCTTTTCGCTTCCGTTACCTCTGTAGATCACCTGCCCACAACCGTAAGACTGATATAACTTTGAACGGTACTTAGTGCATCTTTGTAAACTATCGTGTGTGATCCATTAATTAGTACGATCCCAACTTACTGTTACTAAAATCTATTTATTATGAAATTATGTTTCATGTAGCGTCTTTGTATGATTATTGAGACTTCCCCTGAGCTCTGAATTTCTAAACTGTTTACGTTTTTATATGATGGTTATAGCCATATCGTTAATTGATCAGAGTCCGAAGCTACTGCATGCGTTACCATCAGCCCTTGCTACTTTCGTGCTGTGCATTTCCACGTGGGCCACCTGTTACAGCAGCCACAGCTGCTAGGGGTAGCTCGTCCAGAGTGCGACTTTTAAACGACTCGAGGTACCTCGACACGGTGCACAACACCTAAAAAAAAATCCTTGGCAAGGAACGTGTTGGGTACGGTACTAGCTAAATCTACCCAGTATGAATATCATCATCTCCGCATATTTCTTTTCTCCTCTGTTCGATTCAGTACCTATTTATTACTCATGCCATTTACCCACATGTTCGACAGCGTCGTTCTACAGGACCAAACTTCAGACGTTTCTATTCTCTTCTTGTATGAACTGTTTATTGTCCACATTCCACTTCTGCTCAGTGGTACGTTTCCGAAAAGTACCTCCAGAAAAGACTTCCAGACATTTACATTTATATTTGATGTTTCTCTTTTTCACGAACGCATTTCTTCCACTTGCCATTTTGCCATTCTGTATTTTGTATCTTCTCTACTTCGATCAGCACTATTTATCTTCTTCCCCCCCCCCCCCACTCCCCAAAAAAAGAAAAGACCTTCATAACTTTCAGTGTCGCATTTCCTGATCCAATTCTGTCAGCATTGCGCGTTTTAAGTCCACAGCATTCCGTTACCCTTGTTTTTGTTTGTGCTATAGTGATGCACTATTCATTCCGTTTAAACGGAACATATTAAAGGCTTTACTGTACCGAAGTATGCGATACCCCCCAAATTCAACCAGTTCAACGAGTATTTATGATTATAGAAAAGTTATTGTGTATGTTAACAATGATTGCATAACATGTCTGCATAAACAGTCAACCCATTAAATTATACTGAATAACTGACCCACACAAAAGTTTATATCACTTGATCACTGATACAGCAAATGTCATCATGTAAAAACACTAAGTTCATCTTAAATAATTAATATGAAGTACGAAAAATAGTGGCGAACTTAGGTATTTTGGATCTCCTTAAACAAAAATCACCCAGTGAAACCTATTTGTTCACTAGGAGCGTTTTCACTCAGTATTCACGAAATCAATCCTATTTTAGACGAAAACCAATGTAATTCTTAATAATTCATGTTATTTACTTATCTATGCAAATTTGAGAAGTCAATTGACAAACTTCTAAAAAACGGCCTTTTTGTAACAAAGAATTATTCTGTCAAGCCAACAAATCTGTCTGTCAATTTAATAACATGTTAAATTATGTCACTCGATGCAAATTAATAACTTTTCTGCACAAATTATGATAACAGATGTACATGTGACTTATAAACTATATCTCTTCTTAGTAGTTCTTTGACAACTTTATAAATACAAGCAGCAAGAACGGTCGAGAGGCAGTCGCAATGTCACTTTGGTAAAGTGTGTTTGTGTGTTATTGTTTGAGGTGGATAAACAATGCAAAGAACATGTAACGGAAGTACTGCTTTGTGTTGAGTCATGGTCTTTGGTGGACAGTGGAATTAAGATGGCCACCAGAGTAATAAATATTTGAAGTTTACATATTTGTTGCTTTCGCTCGTTCTTTATCATCAAAAGCATATAAAAAACACGGGACCTCATGTTTTTAACCCTAGACCACCAGATGTAGAGCCAGCATCAGTATCGAGAGACAGCAGCGATCCAGCAAGTAGCAGCGATTACTACAACACAATGCATTTTAATGGTGCCAACCTTACATCAAGTGCTAACAAGCTCCGTAAATGGGAGTGAAATAGTGCGATTATAGCAATTAGCAATATCTACAACCAGGCGACCCTTACACGTTCAACATACCTTCCACGTCCTTTGCTGTCTCTGATAGGACTGCACCTTTTATACTAGCTATAGAAAACAATTTCGAAACAAAATTTTCGCTCTCTCCATATTTTAGGTGGAAAATGGACGTCGAAGAACATCAATATGGCAACAATGTAATCACTTGTATGACAAATATATTCCGATTTGAAATGAACGAAGACATTTGTCATACAAGTGATTACATTGTTGCTATATTCCGGTATGAAATGAACGAAGACGACTTCGAATGATTTAGTTCTTCCAGATCACGCGAGTGTGTAGACTTTGGCCAATTATCAGATGATTATTTTAAGGTAAAGGAAATTCTGAGAAGATGATTTAATTGATTTACGAGAGGGAGTTATATTGCTTTGGGACTGAAGCCTGATTAGGAGCACATGTGTCCCAAAGACAAAAACAGAATACAACACACCACAAAGAAATCTATGAAGGTGTAGAGAACGTAATACACACTATACGCAAAAGAAGCCTGTCATTCTTCGGACATCTGGCTAGAATGATGGTGACAGACTGACGAAGTAAATCGTTAGTAAAATTATGGAACTGAAAGGACAACCAGCATAGTTTAGAGAGACTCTGAGTGACCACAGACGCGAAACCTCAAGTTTAGGAATGTTAATGGTATGCTATAGGCCTGCTCGGAATAGACGTCCATAGTCACAGAGCAGGAATGGAGCAACTGTCACAGGACGTACTCTCTCTGGTCGACATTACGTGTCTTGTTCGGGGAACATTTCCGTTATAAACCACTTTATAAAAAGCAAAGTTCGGCCAAAATTCCGGCTATTAGGTAGGTGCTCATAATGTTCTGATGATCAGTCTACGAGAAGAGCACTTTCTCGTTGGTCAGAATAATTAAACATTATTATATGGCAGTGGGACCTGAGCTCTGCATAGTGTCGAAACACTAAAACAATGTCGTTGGGTGGCATGCACAAAATGATGAAAATAGTAAGAAGCCTGATTAGGAGCACATGTGTCCCAAAGACAAAAACAGAATACAACACACCACAAAGAAATCTATGAAGGTGTAGAGAACGTAATACACACTATACGCAAAAGAAGCCTGTCATTCTTCGGACATCTGGCTAGAATGATGGTGACAGACTGACGAAGTAAATCGTTAGTAAAATTATGGAACTGAAAGGACAACCAGCATAGTTTAGAGAGACTCTGAGTGACCACAGACGCGAAACCTCAAGTTTAGGAATGTTAATGGTATGCTATAGGCCTGCTCGGAATAGACGTCCGTAGTCACAGAGCAGGAATGGAGCAACTGTTACAGGACGTACTTTCTCTGGTCGACATTACGTGTCTTGTTCGGGGAACATTTCCGTTATAAACCACTTTATAAAAAGCAAAGTTCGGCCAAAATTCCTGGGCAACCAAGTCCGTGTGGTCTACGAGACACAAGGGAAGAGGACAGGATATTTGAAAAGATAATGTGTCAGTAAACAGTGGACCACAGGATAAACACTTGAAGGTCAGCGAAAGTACAAGCACGTTGGAACTGCTTGTCAGAAGGCCAAGACGCGAAGGTACGAAGCCGCATTCATGATGGAAAGAGTCGATTAAGAACCCTGTCCTTTAGACATAAATTAGTACGGAGGCATAGCAGTAGAATGTCCCAGAAGACCAGAAATGTATTGAAGGGCATCAGGCGCAACCATACCTAATTGAAAAAGATCCCTAAGAAGCGTATAGAAGGGCAGCTAAGTCAGTATCAGAGCAGTATGAAAGCAGTATCCAAGCAGTAACCAGCCAGCAGACAGTGAAGCCGAGGCAGGAGCCAGTGACGGTGGTTGAAGCATCAGCTACTGATGGAGCAGTAGAACACCATGCACGAGAACACACTATTACTTCCGGCGGAGCAACTACGACTGGTTGATAAGAAGGAAGCTTACAGGTGTCTAATGTATGTTTCATTGAATAGTGTTGGACAGAGACAGTCTGTCCTTTTCTCAAATAGCAGTGAAGCGGATTTCATTATCTGGTAAGAACAAGTAGATGAGTAGAACTTATCTCCTGCGAATTAGGCCAGAGGGGGATATAATAATCGTTAAGTGATGGAGAACAAGTGGCAATATTGCACTTGCGTCTCAGTTTGGTATCTCAGATAGTGCATCCAATACGGATTAAAACAAGAAGGCACGCGGCGCTTGTCACATTCTGTAGAACACTCAGAGATTTTCGGCTCGTTTGGTCCTTATCTTCCCACATTCTCCAAACGGCCCATCATTGTGAGGCAATGTAGGCCTCATATAGAAGTCATTACTCAACTCATATTTATTTTTTTATTTTTCATTTAGCATAGTCATATTATGTGCCAAAGGTTCTTTCTTATGTCAGAATAGGGACTAGCACATGAAAAAGGTTTTGAATTACAATAAAATTAAAGAACTGTACAGACTATGCTAACATAGTTGCTTTTCAACTGCCCCAGGAGAAGCTGATTAGAGAGTAGGACAATCCAACAAGAAAGGTGTCAAGTCTGAAAAGCAAAATGACGACATCTATGTGAATTGTCTACACTCGCAAATAACATTGCTTTGATCACAGGCACACCGGACGATTCCACAGTCCAAAGAGAAAAACCTAACTGTGCAAGCAGGAAAAATCATTTTTCAGTTTTTTCACAAATACAGAATTAATAACACACGTCAAAAATTGCTTACAGAAGTACTAAAAAGAAAAAAAAGGAAGTCAGCTTAGTCAAATATTTTGGTGAGTAGCAACTAAGCATTAACACAAACGAGGACAGTCTAGAAATGGGAATAAATAAGATAAATATTGCATTCTAGAACACGAGAAACGTATACACTGAGCAGCCTGAACATTATGACCACCGATATAGAACCGTCCACGCGATAGCAGCCTCACCTTGCGAACAAACGCAAGGATGGCTGACGTAGTGTTTAGTGTATCTGGGGTTGTAAAACAGTTAAGATCCTTAGACGCCAGGAAGGCATCTGGCCCAGACGGTATCCTCGTAAGATTTTATGTTGACTATGCTACCAATATAGCACTATTCTTAACCATCATCTATCAGAGGTCATTGGAACAGCGGAAAGTTCCACGGGACTGGAAGAAGGGCCACGTCATAGCAATCTATAAAAAGGGTAGAAAATGGGATGCACATAATTACCGGCCGATCTCACTGACATCGATTTGTTGTAGAATCATGGAACACACTTTGTGTTAAGACATAATGACATTTCTAGACTCTTAGAAGCTCATCTTCAGAAACCAGCGCGGTTTTAGGAAACAGCGGTCATGCGAGACACAACAGACCCACTTTGTGCATGATTTACAACAGGCTCTAGATACCGGCTCCCTGGTTGATGCTGCATTTGTCGCCTTTCGAAAGGTGTTCGACTCAGTTCCGCACTGTCGCTTGCTCCAAAATGTGCTAGCTTACCGTCTATCCGATGACATAGGCGGTTGGATAGAAAGTTTTCTAACAGGCAGGGAGCAGTATGTCGTCCTGAGCGGGGTGACTTCAACAGAAGCAAGCGTAACTTCAGGTGTGCCCCAGGGCAGCGTGATAGGTCTGCTGGTTTTTACGATTTACATAAACGATCTGGTTGATGGTACTGACAGCGGTATTAGACTGTTTGCCGATGATGCAGCAGTCTAAAGGAAAGTAGAATCACATGAAAGTTGTGAACAAATCAATGAGGATTTGCAGAAAATAAATGCGTGGTGTAATGACTGGCAGGTATCTCTCAATATTAGTAAGTGTAGCCTACTGCGTATAACAAGGCGAAAATCCCCATTAATATAGGAGTACAAAATAAATTCCCAGTCTTTGGAAGCGGCAACATCCGTCAAGTATCTGGGTGCGACTATTCGAAATGACCTCAAACGGAATGATCAGATTACTGAAGTAACGGGTAAGGCAAACTCTAGATTGCGGTTTATTGGTAGAATCCTGAAGCGATGCAGTCCTCCAACAAAGGAAATAGCTTACAATACGTTAGTTCGACCAGTCTTGGAGTATTGTTCGTCTGTATGGGATCTTTACCACTTGGGTCTGATTCAAGAGATTGAGAAGCTCGAAAGAACAGCGTCAAGATTCGTGACTGGTACATTTAGCCACCGCGAGAGCGTTACAAATCCCATAGAAAGTTTGAAGTGGGACACACTTGCAAATAGACGGCGCGCTAAACGAAAGGTGTTGCTCACTAAATTCCGAAATCCGATCTTCACCGAGGATGTAGAGCATATACACTCCTGGAAATGGAAAAAAGAACACATTGACACCGGTGTGTCAGACCCACCATACTTGCTCCGGACACTGCGAGAGGGCTGTACAAGCAATGATCACACGCACGGCACAGTGGACACACCAGGAACCGCGGTGTTGGCCGTCGAATGGCGCTAACTGCGCAGCATTTGTGCACCGCCGCCGTCAGTGTCAGCCAGTTTGCCGTGGCATACGGAGCTCCATCGCAGTCTTTAACACTGGTAGCATGCCGCGACAGCGTGGACGTGAACCGTATGTGCAGTTGACGGACTTTGAGCGAGGGCGTATAGTGGGCATGCGGGAGGCCGGGTGGACGTACCGCCGAATTGCTCAACACGTGGGGCGTGAGGTCTCCACAGTACATCGATGTTGTCGCCAGTGGTCGGCGGAAGGTGCACGTGCCCGTCGACCTGGGACCGGACCGCAGCGACGCACGGATGCACGCCAAGACCGTAGGATCCTACGCAGTGCCGTAGGGGACCGCACCGCCACTTCCCAGCAAATTAGGGACACTGTTGCTCCTGGGGTATCGGCGAGGACCATTCGCAACCGTCTCCATGAAGCTGGCCTACGGTCCCGCACACCGTTAGGCCGTCTTCCGCTCACGCCCCAACATCGTGCAGCCCGCCTCCAGTGGTGTCGCGACAGGCGTGAATGAAGGGACGAATGGAGACGTGTCGTCTTCAGCGATGAGAGTCGCTTCTGCCTTGGTGCCAATGATGGTCGTATGCGTGTCTGGCGCCGTGCAGGTGAGCGCCACAATCAGGACTGCATACGACCGAGGCACACAGGGCCAACACCCGGCATCATGGTGTGGGGATCGATCTCCTACACTGGCCGTACACCACTGGTGATCGTCGAGGGGACACTGAATAGTGCACGGTACATCCAAACCGTCATCGAACCCATCGTTCTACCATTCCTAGACCGGCAAGGGAACTTGCTGTTCCAACAGGACAATGCACGTCCGCATGTATCCCGTGCCACCCAACGTGCTCTAGAAGGTGTAAGTCAACTACCCTGGCCAGCAAGATCTCCGGATCTGTCCCCCATTGAGCATGTTTGGGACTGGATGAAGCGTCGTCTCACGCGGTCTGCACGTCCAGCACGAACGCTGGTCCAGCTGAGGCGCCAGGTGGAAATGGCATGGCAAGCCGTTCCACAGGACTACATCCAGCATCTCTACGATCGTCTCCATGGGAGAATAGCAGCCTGCTTTGCTGCGAAAGGTGGATATACACTGTACTAGTGCCGACATTGTGCATGCTCTGTTGCCTGTGTCTATGTGCCTGTGGTTCTGTCAGTGTGATCATGTGATGTATGTGACCCCAGGAATGTGTCAATAAAGTTTCCCCTTCCTGGGAAAATGAATTCACGGTGTTCTTATTTCAATTTCCAGGAGTGTATTTTTACCGCCTACTTTGAAATCGCGCAGTGATTACCACTCAAAGATAAGGGAAATTAGAGCTCGTACTGAGGCGTTCAGATAGCCGTTTTTCCCTCGCGCGATGCGCAAGTGGAACAAGGAGGGGGGGGGGGGGGAATACGACTGGCGCGAATTGTGCCCTCCGCCACACACCGCTTGGTGACTAGTGTAGTGTTGGCAGAAGAGCCAACACTGTGTTGCAAGAGGAGGCCGAAATGCACGCGTCAACTCATGCAGGTGGCGCTAGGTTTGAAACAGGATACGTAATGAATGCTATAAAGAAAAGTACGTAGCTGCTGGAATACTTAACTTTAATCAATCATTTGTATATAGCATTCTGGATGATACAAGTGAGACTCTCTCTAGA
The DNA here is from genome assembly GCF_023864275.1 of Schistocerca cancellata. Taxonomy (NCBI): domain Eukaryota; kingdom Metazoa; phylum Arthropoda; class Insecta; order Orthoptera; family Acrididae; genus Schistocerca; species Schistocerca cancellata. Next base: position 138,041,078 of record NC_064626.1, read on the forward strand.
AATGGTTAATGGCGCCTTGCTAGGTCGTAGCCATGGACTTAGCTGAAGGCTATTCTAACTATCTCTCGGCAAATGAGAGAAAGGCTTCGTCAGTGTAGTCGCTAGCAAAGTCGTCCGTACAACTGGGGGGAGTGCTAGTACGTCTCTCTAGACCTGTCGTGTGGTGGCGCTCGGTCTGCAATTACTGACAGTGGCGACACGCGGGTCCGACATGTACTAATGGACCGCGGCCGATTTAAAGCTACCACCTAGCAAGTGTGGTGTCTGGCGGTGACACCACAGCTAGGGGAGTATATATGTAGATGAAGAATGGCTGTTAGCCAGACACACTTAACGATGAATGTAGTACCAGTGAACGTGCTGTCCGTGTGCGGAGTAAGAAGGCCGCGATCTGTCCGAGGGTAGATTGTGATGGCCCGGAGGCTCGGCTCGGGCATCTCGGGAGCTGCACGACTTGTCGGGTGTTCGATGAGTGCTGCGGTGAGTGTCTTCAATCCGTGACGAAACCAAGGTGAAACCACGTCCAGAAGTCGTTGGGTTGGGCGGCCAACTCTCAGTCCGACGTCGTAGGCCAGGCAGACTGCTAAAACAACTCAGGTGGCGAACTGTGGCGGAACTAACACCAAATTTTAATTCTGGGCAGAGTACAATTGTGTCTGAATACACAGTGCACCGAACACTCCTATCGATGAGCCCTCGCAGCCGACTGCCAGTGTTAAACACCACGTCATCGGCAACTACGGCTGAAATGGGCACTCGATCATCGGCACGGGACGTTGGCGCAATGGCAGAGCGTAGCATGGTCTGACGAATTTTGATACCTTATTCATCATGTCGACGGCACAGCGCGAATCAGTCGTCTTCCAGGAGAACAGCTCCTTGAAGCCTGTACTGAGGGGCGGAGAGAAGCTGGCGGCGGCTCCATTATGCTAAGGGGAACACTCATGAGGGCATCCGCGCTTCCAGTGAAGCTCGTGCAGGGCACCATGACGGCCAAGGAATATCGTACACAGTTTGCAGACATCGTACACCCCTTCAGGATGATCATGTTTCCCGAAGGCATTGGCATTTTCAAGAAGATAATGCACCACATTACAAGGCCGAGAGTGGTTCGAGGAACACAGTGGCGAGTTCCCATTGATGTGCTAGCCCTCCCAGCTCGCCACATCTTAAACCGATCGAACACATCTGGGATGTGAGTGAACGTGGCGCCAGAGCACATGGCTCCCCTCCCCTGCTGAATTTACGGGAATTAGGTGACTTGTGTGTGCAGATGTTGCGCCAACTCCCTCCAGCAACCTACCGAGGCCACAGTACTTCCATGCCACACCTCGTGACCAGTGTTATCAGAGCCAAAGGTGGACATACCGGCTATTAACATACTGGCTATTAGGTAGGTGGTCATAATGTTCTAATGATCAATCTACGAGAAGAACACTTTCTCGTTGGTCAGAATAATTAAACATTATAATACGGCAGTGAGACCTGAGCTCTGCATAGTGTCCAAACACTAAAACAGTGTCGTTGGCTGGCATGCACAAAATGATGAAAATACACTCCTGGAAATGGAAAAAAGAACACATTGACACCGGTGTGTCAGACCCACCATACTTGCTCCGGACACTGCGAGAGGGCTGTACAAGCAATGATCACACGCACGGCACAGCGGACACAGCAGGAACCGCGGTGTTGGCCGTCGAATGGCGCTAGCTGCGCAGCATTTGTGCACCGCCGCCGTCAGTGTCAGCCAGTTTTCCGTAGCATACGGAGCTCCATCGCAGTCTTTAACACTGGTAGCATGCCGCGACAGCGTGGACGTGAACCGTATGTGCAGTTGACGGACTTTGAGCGAGGGCGTATAGTGGGCATGCGGGAGGCCGGGTGGACGTACCGCCGAATTGCTCAACACGTGGGGCGTGAGGTCTCCACAGTACATCGATGTTGTCGCCAGTGGTCGGCGGAAGGTGCACGTGCCCGTCGACCTGGGACCGGACCGCAGCGACGCACGGATGCACGCCAAGACCGTAGGATCCTACGCAGTGCCGTAGGGGACCGCACCGCCACTTCCCAGCAAATTAGGGACACTGTTGCTCCTGGGGTATCGGCGAGGACCATTCGCAACCGTCTCCATGAAGCTGGGCTACGGTCCCGCACACCGTTAGGCCGTCTTCCGCTCACGCCCCAACATCGTGCAGCCCGCCTCCAGTGGTGTCGCGACAGGTGTGAATGGAGGGACGAATGGAGACGTGTCGTCTTCAGCGATGAGAGTCGCTTCTGCCTTGGTGCCAATGATGGTCGTATGCGTGTTTGGCGCCGTGCAGGTGAGCGCCACAATCAGGACTGCATACGACCGAGGCACACAGGGCCAACACCCGGCATCATGGTGTGGGGAGCGATCTCCTACACTGGCCGTACACCACTGGTGATCGTCGAGGGGACACTGAATAGTGCTCGGTACGTCCAAACCGTCATCGAACCCATCGTTCTACCATTCCTAGACCGGCAAGGGAACTTGCTGTTCCAACAGGACAATGCACGTCCGCATGTATCCCGTGCCACCCAACGTGCTCTAGAAGGTGTAAGTCAACTACCCTGGCCAGCAAGATCTCCGGATCTGTCCCCCATTGAGCATGTTTTGGACTGGATGAAGCGTCGTCTCACGCGGTCCGCACGTCCAGCACGAACGCTGGTCCAACTGAGGCGCCAGGTGGAAATGGCACGGCAAGCCGTTCCACAGGACTACATCCAGCATCTCTACGATCGTCTCCATGGGAGAATAGCAGCCTGCATTGCTGCGAAAGGTGGATATACACTGTACTAGTGCCGACATTGTGCATGCTCTGTTGCCTGTGTTTATGTGCCTGTGGTTCTGTCAGTGTGATCATGTGATGTATCTGACCCCAGGAATGTGTCAATAAAGTTTCCCCTTCCTGGGACAATGAATTCACGGTGTTCTTATTTCAATATCCAGGAGTGTAGTAAGAAGCCTGATTAGGAGCACATGTGTCGCAAGGACAAAAACAGAATACAACACACCACAAAGAAACCTATGAACGTGTAGAGAACGTAATACACACTATACGCAAAAGAAGCATGTCATACTTCGGACATCTGGCTAGAATGATGGTGACAGACTGACGAAGTAAATCGTTAGTAAAATTATGGAACAGAAAGGACAACCAGCATAGTTTAGAGAGACGCTGAGTGACCACAAAGATGCAAACATAAACATAATGCATACACATAACAAGAATCTCTTTAGAAATAAAATTGAGGAACTGATGTTTAGGAAAGAAAAAAGAATCACAGCCTCATAACATCGATCAACTCCTGACGTAGAAAGCATAAAATATGAAACTAACGTGGCCAAAGAGGAAGAAGAATGCACGCTATAAGAACAAATATCTGATCGAACCTCCTCCGTAAGACTTTTATTCCAATAAATAAATAAGTAAATACGCTTTGACCCGTTTTAGTAATATCTGATGCAGAAACTTTGCGAATGTAAGAATTAATGTCTTTTGAATTATCAACACTAAGAACTAATAATAATGTCAATACTACCGTTAGATCTTTACGTGTCAGGTGTGTCTCAGAGAGAACTTCTTACTGAACCACGTGTTAGTGTGTCTGCCGGTTCAGTTCGCCGAAAGATGGCCTGCGCTAATCTTATCCGCGCGAATACTGCTCTTGAAACTTTGTAATTTGGCTTTTGTAGGATTGTTTTATAAGCAGTCTTCTTTGTGGGCTGATTAAATATTCCAGTATCTTACCAGTAAATCGAAATCCACCGCCTGCTTATTTGTTTGAGAACATTGATTCCAATTGAGATTCCCTGTTCTTGTAGTCATAGGACAGTATGTATCCGCGTGTTTAGAATTGCACAGTTTTACATTTCTCAACATTTAATGCCAGTCTTTGCAAGACTTTGAATTATTATCAAGATCTAACTGAATATAAGCGCGGATTTTTTCCTGATAGTACCTGAATACAGATAACAGCATCACCTGCAAAAAGTCTGATGGTGCTGTTAATATTAACTGCCAGTCTGTTAATACACAAGACGAACGGCAGTGCTCCAAAAACCACTTCCTTCACTTACACCTGAACTTACTTCATGTATGCCGACAGGTGTGCATCCAAGACGACACGTTGCCTCCTCCCTGACCTGAAATCCTCAACTCAGTCGTAATTTGTTTGATACTCCAGGTCGTCGTGCTTTCGTTAATAATTCTTGCTGCGTATTGGGTCAAATGTTTTTCCCATTTAAATAAATACTGCATATACCTGAAGGATTGATGCATTGTTTTAAGGATGTCATGGAAAAAAGGCGCGACTTTGGCTGTTCGGAATATCTCCGTAAGTTTGAACTAAGAACATTTTGTAGCTAATACTAGTATATTGTAACCAACGGTAATGCAGGTGTCATTAATTTAAAAACTGGCTGTGGAAAAACCCTGATTTGAATATATGGAATGATGCTGCTGAAAATTATGGCGTTAAAAAAATATTTTGTGGCTTATAGGTAAGAGAAAGAAAGGTAGACTAGCGCACCTGAAGACTTAGTGACAAGAGTAAGATCTGACTGGACTGCGGGCACTTGTTTTAATGGGCTAAGGAGAATTTTCAGAAACAATGCAGATATTATTGTTATATGAGATAGCTCTCCTCTGATCTTAGTAGTGTGACTCAATACTCTGATACAATGAGGGAGATCACTGAAAGACGGGTATTTAGAAAAGGCATCTACGTGATGGACCAGGACGGAAAAAATCATTGCTCTCTAGTGGTGTTCAGATAGGAATGTTAAAGTCATAGACAGATATGAGGGTCTATAGAGGAAACAGAATGTGTGGAAATTCTATGCTGCTGTCAGTTCGTCGTCGCGATAATTATGCATTAGATGGAGAAGTAAAAACGAAATACTCAAGGTCGGAAATACCTCTTGTAAGTAGACTGTATAGCTTTTTTTATTGGCAACGCCACATAGCACTCTGTATGAAAATCACTGTCTGTGCTGTGTGCAGTCTGTGGCTGGTTTGCATTGTTGTTGGCTATTGTAATGTTGGGCAGCTGGATGTTAACAGCGCGTAGCGTTGCGCAGCTGGAGGTGAGCCGCCAACAGTGGTGGATATGGGGAGAGAGATGGCGGAGTTTTGAAATTTGTAAGACTGGATGTCATGAAGTGCTATATATATTATGACTATTAAGGTAAATACATTGTTTGTTCTCTATTAAAATCTTTCATTTGCTAACTATCCCTATCAGTAGTTAGTGCCTTCCGTAGTTTGAATCTTTTGTTTAGCTGGCAGTAGTGGCGCTTGCTGTATTGCAGTAGTTCGAGTAATGAAGATTTTTGTGAGGGAAGTGATTTGTGAAAGGTATAGGTTAATGTTAGTCAGGACCATTCTTTTGTAGGGATTTTTGAAAGTCAGATTGCGTTGCGCTAAAAAAATTGTGTGTCAGTTTAAGCACAGTCTTGTATAATTGTTCAAAAGGGGACGTTACACTCTATTTTCTGTTCTTTGTGGAGACATGCTTATGTCTTCTCAGAAAATGTGTGTGATCAGCTCAAATTAAGGTTTCATTTAATGTTAGTGTTAGAGGTTTGGCGGAATACTAAAGGCGCAAAGAATTCATGTAATTTAGAACAAATGAGGCAGTTAGACCAACGGGGAGCATCTGGGTTTCTGATGTAAATCCCCTGCCGTGGTACCTCACGCACATCAGACTGCGACCATGCTGACCTTTTCCGACCGTGGTGTACACGGAAGTGCAGTAAGGTGATAAAAGTCGTGGGATACCTCCTATTATCGTGTCAGGCCTCGTTTTGCCAGTCGTAGTGCAGCAACCCGACGTGGCATGGACTCAACTCGTTGGACGTTCCCTGCAGTAATACAGAGCGGTGTGGGCTCGATAGCCGTCCATAATTGCACAAGTGTTCCCGGTTCAGGATTTTGTGCACGAACTGACCTCTCGATTACGCCCAATAAAGGTTCGATGGAATTCATGTCGGGCGATCTGGGTGGCCAGATCACTCGCTCGAGTTGTCCTGCATCGTCTTCAAAGCAGTCGCTAACAGCTGTGGCCCGGTGAGAATTCAATCGTTGTTTGGGAACATGCTCCATGAATGGTTCAAATGGCTCTGAGCACTATGGGACTTAACATCTGAGGTCATCAGTCCCCTAGAACTTAGAAGTACTTAAACCTAACTAACCTAAGGACATCACACATATCCATGCCCGAGGTAGGATTCGAACCTGCGACCGTGGCAGTCGCGCGGTTCCGGACTGAAGCGCCTAGAACCGCCCGGCTACCGCGGCCGGCGGTCCATGAATGCCTACTAATGGTCTCCATGTAGCCGGAGATAACCACTTCAAGTCAATGATCGGTTCAGTTGGACCAGAGAACCTAGTCCGTTACATATAAACTCAGCCGAAACCATTATGGAGCCGCCACCGGATTGCACAGTGCTTTGTTGACTGCTTGGGCCCGTGGCTTCATGAGGTGAGCGCCAAGCTAGAACCCTGACATCAGCTCTCACCAATTGAAATGGGGACTGTTCTGGCCAGGCCACGGTTTTCCAGTCGTCTATGGTCCAGCCCACACGGTCACGGGCCCAGAGAAGAGGAGCATCAGGCGGTGTCGTGCTGCTAGCAAAGGCACTCGCGTCGTTCGTCTGCTCCCGTAGCCCATTAACGTCAAACTTCGCCGCACTGTCTTGAGGAATACATTCTTCGTACGTCTGATATTGATTTCTGCAGTTATGTTACGCAGTGTTGCTTGTCTGTTAGCACTAACAACTCTGAACAAACTCTACTGCTCTTGGTCGTTAAGCGAAGGCCGCCGGCCACTGCGTTGTCCGTGGTGAGAGGTAATGCCTGAAATTTGCTATTCTCGGAACACTCTTGACACTGTGGGTCTCGGAATATTGAATTCTATAACGAATTTCGAAACAGAATGTCCCATACGTCTCGCTCCAACTCCAGTTCCGCTTCCGAAGACTTAATTTGTATTGTGCAACCATAATCACCTCGGAAACCTTTTCACATGACTCACGTGAGTACAAATGACAGCTCCGCCATTCACTGCCCTTTTATACCACGTGTACTCGATATTACCGTCATCTTTGTAAATGCATATCGCTGTCCCACGACTTGTACCACCTCAGTGTATAACGGGAGTTCATCAGCATACGTGAGTTGTTTAGAGCGAAACAAAACTGATGACGTGACACTGACATATAACGAAGCGATTATCTTGCCTATTAGCACATCTTGGGGTTTGCCTGATGGCACCTTTCTTTCGTGTTGCAGACATTACGCATTCTTGGCGTGACACTGTATTGCTTTTGGGAAAAAATGCTACTAAGTTCTGGTATTTGAGTTCCGAAGTCAGCATTAGCAAAAGAATTTAAAGAATCGAACTTTCTTGTATAAAACAGCGTCAGCTGTCTGATTGCTTTACAAATGAGTTAATATGTTGAACATTTGCCTTTAAGTATGTAGGTGAGCGAAAGACTAGAAATAGTTTGAAATTATGCTTAATGTTTGTTGGAAGCCGCTAAGTACTCTCATTATGAAATGCGGGATGAATATAAAGTAGGTAATCGGCACTCCAGTTTAAGCAAGAGCTACTTTTTTGCGCATTTCAATGTTTATGACATCATATCTCCTGAGCTGTAAAATATCATGTCGGACGTACATTAAGTGATGTATGTAGATACTGCATGCAAAGTGTGTTGCGAATGGAGTTGGCAGTAAAGAAGTAATAAACTAAAACGTCTTGTCTGATGTTGAAGTCGTACTGCTCGAAGAGCGAGAATGTAATAAGCCATACACTTTTCTCTTTTTCCCGTTTTGTGTGGGGTGTTAACGAGAAAAAGTTTCGTAAAAATATTAAATTATGTGTAAACTTGTTCGAAGTCCCAAAGTGCTCTCATTTTTAAATATTTGGTGACTGATATCCGTTTATATACAAGCCGCCAGTTGCGCTGCCTCAAGACAAACAGAGAGCTTGTAACTTGTAGCACTAGTCTTGTTGTGCTAAACTTTTAACACAAGACTGTACCCCATATCGAGTGGACTATGACAGCATTTTAAATTTGTAAATTCGAACAACACTTTCGCAAAACGTACAAAATCGAATTTTTTTCACTTCGCTACATCTGGTAGAGAGTTCAAGGTTCCCGTTTCCGGGAAAATGTTTTAGTATTATAGATTCGTCCTTACGTAGTTCTCTGGCTGTTCAGGCAACATCCATTCCAAGACCGAAAACAACGCAGAATACGAATGGTGCCGTAGTCAGAGGGTGATGTGGCCGCGGTTGGTCAGTGGTTGGACATGTTGTAGGTTCAACGTCATTGGGAATACTCGGACAATCAACGAATGACTGACGATACCTTTTACTGTAGGCGGTAATGGAACAATAATAAACCTGTTCGTTTACACTTTAACGCGATCGTGGCCAATACATACTATTACAAGTGACAAATTTTCGGCGTGTTTCAGTTACACGGCAGACAAATATTTTTTTGTAGGTACAATGAATTTACAACGTGAAGTGAACAATAAGTCTTACAGTATTCATTCCATTCCATCGTTGGCTGTCTGAGACAGCAACTAGTTTTCATGGTTATATTAGGAATGAAACAGTCACGGTTGCAAATTTATTATTATTTAAGACTACCGCGTTTCGCTATGGTTAGACATCATTGGATTGTCTAAAAGGAAAAAGGAGGCTGATTAAATTAATGTCCTGTAAACATTGTAAGGCATGGTTATAAACTGCGCCAAAAATCATAATATTAATACGTGAACACGAAAACTGAAGTACGGATTTGTAATATAAATTGTACAGGGTGGCCAATGATCCATATATAATTAGTTACATACTTTGCCATAGATGTGCAGAAAGAAAAGATGGATGTATGTAGCCGTTAAGAGTGATAAAAGGAAGTAGAAGCTTTCACATTGATAACAATGATGTTTCATTCTCTATCACGCATTAAAATCTCCAATAACTCAACATCGAAAACTGAAGCGTTATCAATCTCTGCCGCGCGCACCGATCAAGTGCTATGATAGAACTGACACCCGAAAGTAACAACATTTCGTGAAATCGCATTCTGGAGGCTTTCATGTTCACATGGTTCTATTTAGTAAAACATGCATACCTGGCAGCTATAATGCGACAACTGCTAGAACGATGATGACGTCAGCAGTGAAATCAACATATCGTAGTAACGAAGTCTGTAAATAACGTTATACATTGGCTTCGTTATTTCGTTTACTTTTCTGTAAGAGAAACTGTGTGGTCATTTGCTGTCGTTATCAGAAAATTTAAGCTTCATAAGCCGTAAATTAAAAGACCTCATTACCAAATACTATACATTTGAAAATAACTACACCATACATAACACACATGAACTCATAAGCTTAATTAAAGACATCCACATCCCACCAACAGCTAAATTAGCATCACTAGACATAGTCAACCTGTACACGAACATCCCTGTAAAAGAGACTATTAACATTATAAGAAACAATCTGCTTAAATATAAGAAAATTAGTGTTGCAGAGATCTGTGAACTCATAGAAATACTTTCACTTATTCTAGAGCATAATTACTTTAGCTTCAACAACAAACTGTACCAACAACATGATGGTTTGGCAATGGGAAGTAGCTTAGCTGGGATATTGGCTGACATCTACATCAACCATATAGAACAAAAATTCTTTTCTGCCAACCAGCACATCTCAAACAAAATAATATACTACAGAAGATATGTTGATGATACAATACTGCTTTTTGATGGTACAAGCAATGAAATAGATACATTAGCAGCAGATCTTAGCAAAATGCACAAAAATATTAAATTCACAGTTGAACATGAAACTAATAAAAGCATTAACTTTCTTGACCTGAAAATTTGCAATAGTAACAATAAACATCAATTCAGTATTTACAGAAAACCTACCACCACAGATGTCAGTATTACCAACTCATCTTGCCACCCCTGCCAACAAAAAATGGCATATTTCAGAACGATGCTACACCGAATTAAAAAAGTACCAATGAGTGACACAGACCAACAAAATGAAATCAATATAATTAAAACAGTTGCTCATAATAATGAATATAAACCCACAATAATAGAAGAACTCCACAACAAAATGCAGACAAAACCTGCAGATCCACTTCACAGCAGTCACTTCAAGCCAAATCAGTGTGCCACTGAAGCCAAACCTAAATATGCTACTCTCCCATACATATGCCCACTTTCATACCAAATAGCAAACTTATTTAAAAAGAAGAAAAATATCAGAATCAGCTTTTCCACAAATAACAAATTAGAACAAAAAGTAATCCATGATGTAAACACCTCCAAGAGTCCCTACCGTAAATCAGGAATATACAAACTCAAATGTGATACATGCCCAAAATTCTACATTGGACAGACAGGCAGAAGTTTTGAAATTAGATACAAAGAACATATTGACGCTCTAAGACTTGGTAACTTGAACAAATCAGCATTTGCATCCCATATTGATGAAGAAATCCATTCAGTGGGAAACATTGAGGACAACTTAAAGATTTTGCATCTAACAGAAAAAGGAGCCACTATGAATATATTAGAAGAATTAGAAATACACACACACAAAAACAGCACCCCAGACTATATCCTTAACGAACAAACAGAGTTGGCTAACACCCCTTTCCTGAAAAATTTCCAAAAATTACTTTCCAGCCTCCAAAGCAAATAATATTAATACGCCTATCTGCAGATCAAGTAGAAAATTTATACGTTACTATAATTCTCATGCTGCCAAATGTAATAAAATAATATACTATTTTACCTATACAGTTCTAAATATATATAAAAAACTTTATAATTAAATTAGCAATAACAGATATATATAGCAAACTTATTTAAAAAAAAAAGAAAAATATCAAATTCAATCTCTCTGTACTAATGTAAAAGACATTACAGTTTTGTAAAAGAATATATGATCCTTTCCGAACATAGGACATCATTGTCAAATGTTACGATATATCATAGCATCTGTGACACCCATATGTTTGTAAACTCTTTGTATGTACCAAACCATGTGATGCGTGGTTGGAATCATCTCAGCGACAAATCTAAAGTGTACAGTGAGAACTATTACGTGTGCAACAACGAGGATGCAGTGGAAATGCATTTACATCGATTGGATGAACGTTATGGAAACAATCACTCGAAACCGACGTTTCACGTAAGTCACATGCAACGAAAATCTGCAACGCAACCATCTGTCTGTGGTGTGTTTTCAATTATGTTTTATTTATATTTTAGGACAATTAATCTATAAAAACACACCAAATGTCAGAAAGAAAGCGTGTAAACCGTCTGATGATGAATCGCAACGATTCGAAACTCAAAGTAAATTTGTAGCTGGTTGCTGTCCTAACACCATCAAAATTTAAGTAAGTTCCTAATTTTCAACTTCTTCATTTTCAATAACTATGACTTCCCTTACGCGGAAACTACATTTTAGGCAATGTATAGAAGTAGGCTGCTAACGGGCCACAGTAAAAGACGCAGAGCTAGACAGGCAATTTTTGCGTAGAGAAAGTGATAGAAATGTGGAAATTCGTAATGATAATGCATCTGTTTTTTTAAAGACCATGATACACTCCTGGAAATTGAAATAAGAACACCGTGAATTCATTGTCCCAGGAAGGGGAAACTTTATTGACACATTCCTGGGGTCAGATACATCACATGATCACACTGACAGAACCACAGGCGCATAGACACAGGCAACAGAGCATGCACAATGTCGGCACTAGTACAGTGTATATCCACCTTTCGCAGCAATGCAGGCTGCTATTCTCCCATGGAGACGATCGTAGAGATGCTGGATGTAGTCCTGTGGAACGGCTTGCCATGCCATTTTCACCTGGCGCCTCAGTTGGACCAGCGTTCGTGCTGGACGTGCAGACCGCGTGAGACGACGCTTCATCCAGTCCCAAACATGCTCAATGGGGGACAGATCCGGAGATCTTGCTGGCCAGGGTAGTTGACTTACACCTTCTAGAGCACGTTGGGTGGCACGGGATACATGCGGACGTGCATTGTCCTGTTGGAACAGCAAGTTCCCTTGCCGGTCTAGGAATGGTAGAACGATGGGTTCGATGACGGTTTGGACGTACCGTGCACTATTCAGTGTCCCCTCGACGATCACCAGTGGTGTACGGCCAGTGTAGGAGATCGCTCCCCACACCATGATGCCGGGTGTTGGCCCTGTGTGCCTCGGTCGTATGCAGTCCTGATTGTGGCGCTCACCTGCACGGCGCCAAACGCGCATACGACCATCATTGGCACCAAGGCAGAAGCGACTCGCATCGCTGAAGACGACACGTCTCCATTCGTCCCTCCATTCACGCCTGTCGCGACACCACTGGAGGCGGGCTGCACGATGTTGGGGCGTGAGCGGAAGACGGCCTAACGGTGTGCGGGACCGTAGCCCAGCTTCATGGAGACGGTTGCGAATGGTCCTCGCCGATACCCCAGGAGCAACAGTGTCCCTAATTTGCTGGGAAGTGGCGGTGCGGTCCCCTACGGCACTGCGTAGGATCCTACGGTCTTGGCGTGCATCCGTGCGTCGCTGCGGTCCGGTCCCAGGTCGACGGGCACGTGCACCTTCCGCCGACCACTGGCGACAACATCGATGTACTGTGGAGACCTCACGCCCCACGTGTTGAGCAATTCGGCGGTACGTCCACCCGGCCTCCCGCATGCCCACTATACGCCCTCGCTCAAAGTCCGTCAACTGCACATACGGTTCACGTCCACGCTGTCGCGGCATGCTACCAGTGTTAAAGACTGCGATGGAGCTCCGTATGCCACGGCAAACTGGCTGACACTGACGGCGGCGGTGCACCAATGCTGCGCAGCTAGCGCCATTCGACGGCCAACACCGCGGTTCCTGGTGTGTCCGCTGTGCCGTGCGTGTGATCATTGCTTGTACAGCCCTCTCGCAGTGTCCGGAGCAAGTATGGTGGGTCTGACACACCGGTGTCAATGTGTTCTTTTTTCCATTTCCAGGAGTGTATTAATACGTGAGCATCGCAAATTCATCATAGAAAGAGGCCAATGGTAAGTACGTAACTCCAAAGCAACTTTGCAGTATACGTGCACAAAAGAAAAAATATGATGTGTATACGTAGCCATAGGGAGAGGTAAAAGGAAGTTGACGCACCCACGTGAAAAGTATTCCTTTGTCTCTGACCTTGCTACCAACTTCTACCAGGCTTAACGATCAGGTGCTATGGCAGAAACGACACACGATAGTAACAACGTTTCGTTAAGTTGCATTCTAGGAATGTACGCGTTTAAATATTCCAGAGAGCTCATTTGTAGTAACACACGCATACCTGGCAACTACGATGCGTACCTAGTTGATGTTGTCAGCAGTGGAAAACGAAATCGTCGGGGACAACAAGCGTTGTTTATTAGCGTTGTTTTTCACTTACTTTGGTCTAAAGTAAACGGAACTAACTCTGTGTTCGTTTGCCGTCATCACCATAAAATTTAGAGTGTTTCTCATTTTTAGTATCTTCTTGTGAGCAGCCACAACGTCTCGTATTATATGGAAACTATATTTGTTTTAGGCTCGAAGAAGAACATCAAGGGGTCTGACAAAGACGAAGACTTAGAGATGCTGATGTTCATTTCGATAATTTTACTGTCGTTCTGAAAGATACATTTAAATGTGCATTGGACATAATTATAAATAATTTATAGAACTGTAATTGCGGTGTGATGAATTTAAAGTGCAGAATTTGTAATGCAAATCATTTCACGTCTGAAGTGAGCTTACGTGATATAATGGCATTCACGTTGTGTTGCCGTAAGGGTAAAGTTAATTTGCCGCCATTACTACAAAATTTATTTTTCAACCCATTTTATCAAACACTGTCTTCAAAAGATCGAACAGTTAAAGAGAAATTAAAGAATCATTTCAAGAGTACATGTAACTACAAAGCAGTATTTACCGCTGATCAGTACTGCGGCTAAAATTTCAGACACTTTAAGGTACAAGACATTTGCCAACACAGATCAGGTCCACTGACGCAATTGGTCGAATTTCAACCACAGGCGATACTAGTTTAATTAAAACCGCAAACAACATTCACGTAAAAATGTCAAATGAAGTTCATTGCGCCGGCTATCAAAGCTCTACGTCAGCCACATACACATAAAACAGTCTGGATGAAAATCCGGTCGTGAGAATAAATAAATAAAAAAAAAGTTCTGCGCCGTCGGGCTGGGCTAACAGTTGGATGTGTGACCATCCGGTCTGCCGAGAGCTGTTGGGAAGAGGGGTGCACTCAGCCCTTGTGAGGCAAACTGAGGAGATAATTGACTGAGAAGCAGCGGCTCCGTTCTCGTAAACTGACATACGGCCGGGAGAGCGGTGCGCTGTCCATATGCCCCTCCATATCCGCATCCAGTGACGTCTGTGGGCTGAGGAGGACAAGGCGGCCGGTCGGTAACTTTACTTGTAGCCAGTCCGGGCGGAGTTTAGTTTTAGTTTGAACTCTTACGGAATCAATTAGAACACAGCGCATAGCCACGGGTACATACTGGCCTGGATGCCAAACAGCTCAGCGGTCTAACAGGCAGCGGCACTTGAATAACTAAACGGGGGGTGGCCGCTTATAGCCGCGCTAATACTGTGATGTCAGCACAAGACACCGCCGGCCGGTGTGGCCGAGCGGTTCTAGGCGCTTCAGTCTGGAACCGCGTGCCGCTACGGTCGCAGGTTCGAGTCCTGCCTCGGGCATGGTTGTGTGTGTGATGTCCTCAGGTTAGTTAGGTTTAAGTAGTTCTAAGTTCTAGGGGACTGATGACCTTAGATGTTAAGTCCCATAATGCTCAGAGCCATTTGAATCATTTGCCACAAGACACCACACTTGCTAGGTGGTAGCCTTTAATCGGCCGCGGTCCGTTAGTATACGTCGGACCCGCGTGTCGCCACAATCAGTCATTGCAGACCGAGCGCCGCCACACGGCAGGTCTAGAGGGACTTCCTAGCACTCGCCCCAATTGTACAACCGACTTTGCTAGCGATGGTTCACTGACAAAATACGTTCTCATTTGCCGAGACGATAGTTAGCATAGCCTTCAGCTAGGTCATTTACTACGACCTAGCAAGGCGCCATGTTCAGATACTATTGAATTGTGAATAATGTACAGTCAAGAGCGACGTTCACCATTTATGCATTAAAGTTAAGTATTCCACCAGCTACGTCCGTTTTTTGTAAAGTCTAATTTCCTTGTCCTGTTCCAGACCTCACGCCAGCCTGCGTGAGCTAAAACGCGTGCCTTTCGGCTTCCTCTAGTAACCCGGTGTTGGCTGTCCTGCCAACCCACAACAAAGCACAGCAGATGGCTTTAGTATCTTAAGTTACGTAGAAGGCTAATGTAGAACTAACTACGTAATAAGACATAATAAATTAGATTAAAATTAAAGTTAAAATGTAATGAGATTTTAATTATTGAACGGGTAATATGGGCCATCCATATGACGCGCAATACAGTGGTGCCTGAGGTAAATGACAATAATATTAAAAGTTAGGCATTAAGCAAGACAAGAGTGAAGCATACAAAAGCACTACCCATGAACAATATATAAATAAACCAACTTTTAAAATTACCATAAAACTTTAAGAAATCTTAAGAATGTTAACAAACTACATGTCTGAGTGGCAGAATGCTATGGCACTGCACTATTAAATGCACTCTCAGAAACCACACAATTATAGAGTATTCGTACAGAGCAGTAAACACCTAAACATTCAAGTGCCGACATGGTCGTCATCGGATAAAGTCAAAATGTACACCATACAAAAAGACGAAAAATACAAAGTCCAGAACCAATGGTACACAATGAATAAGTCTTAGGTTATAAAACAAGACCTCCACAGTAAAATAAATTATTACGATAATAGTGCTAAGTCAATCCATGGACATTATGACACGTGTCATTAAGTCATAAAATGGCTGATTCTTGCTAACCAAGTGATCTTACGAAGAGTACCAATATATCCACATGAGTGATAACAGTTTCATGCTCTTCTAATAAGTTCAACTTTTATCCCTTTTTGGCCGAACGGAAGATCTTTAAATTGATTATTAGTGTTTAACCTACCATTTTCTATTCAGTAAATGCTCACGAAATCTAATCTTAAATATCCTACTCGTTTGTTCTGTATGTGAAACATACATTCACTGAAATTTATTTCGTATGTGCCTGAGTCAGCAAATTTATCTCAATACGGCGGTTCCGTACGCTGTTGGCCGAAGCAAAACTAACGTCTACACCATATTTCTTAAAAAGTTTAGCTAGCTTTTCCTGCAAAGGGGCTTCTTTCGAGATTACGATTAGTAGCCGGTGTGGCGACTGGGTTGTTGAATTATACGCGCAAACGATGCTGACACTCGGCGCGATGGCTGATGGGAGCGACAGTAAAGGCATTTCCCATTTACAGTCACTTCAATCAGCCTCCACACCGAGTGTCAACTTTGTTTGCGCGAATATTACTTATTTTCCAAAGTCTTTTTTCTTTATATACTAAGAAGCCAAATAAACTGGTACACATGCCTAATACCGTGTAGGGTCCCCAGGAGCATCCAGAAGTGCCGCAACACGACGTGGCATGGACTCTACTAATGTCTGAAGTACTGCTGAAGGGAATTGACACCATGTGTCCTGCACGGCTGCCCGTAAACCCGTAGGAGTACGAGGGGGTGGAGATCTCTTCTGAAATGCACGTTGCAAGGCATCCCATGTATACTCAATAATGTTCATGTCTGGGGAGTTTGGTGGCCAGCGGAAGTGTTTAAATTCAAAAGAATGTTCCGGTAGCCACTCTGAAACAATTCTGGAAGTGTAGGGTATCGCATTGTCCTGCTAGAATTGCCCAAGTCTGTCGGAATGCACAATAGACTTGAATGGATGCAGGTGATCAGAAAGGATGCTTACGTAAGTGTCACCTGTCACAGTCGTATCTAGACGCATCAGGGGTCCCATCTCACTCCAACTGCACACGCCCCCCACCGTTATAGATCCTTCACGAGCTTGAACAGTTCTGTGCTGACATGCAGGATCCATGGATTCATGAGGTCGTCTCCATACCCATACACATCCATCCGCTCGATACAATTTGAAACGAGACTCGTTCGGCCAGGCGACATGTTTCCAGTCATCAACAGTCTAATGTTGGTGTTTACGGGTCCAAAGAGGAGTAAGGGTACACGAGTGGATCTTCGGCTCCGAAAGCCCATATCGATGATGTTCCGTTGAATGGTTCGCACGCTGACACTTGTTGACGGGCCAGCATTGAAATCTGCAGCAATTTGCGGAAGGGTTGCACTTCCGTCACGCTGGACGATTCTCTTCAGTCGTTGTTGGTCCTATTCTTTTTCACCCACAGTGATGTCGGAGATCACGGAACACTCGTGAGATGGTCGTGAGGGAAAATCCCTACCGCCGAGATGCTGTGTCCCATCGCTCGTGCGCCGATTATAACACCACGTTCAAACTCACTTAAATCTTGATAACTTGCCATTGTAGCAGCAGATACCGATCTGACAACTGCGTCAGACACTTATTATGTTATACAGGCTTTGCCGACTGCAGCGCCGTATTCTGCTGGTTTACATATCTGTATATTTGCATACGCATAGCTATAGCATTTTTTTTGGCGCTTCAGTGTGGATCGCCGACCACCGCCGGCTCATAACCGTTACTAACAGCTCTTTATATAGATGCTGGGCTTAATGGGGTTTCACTAATACGGTGGACCATAGTCTTGAAAACAGGATGGGTCACAATTTGAGGTGTGTATGACAGTCACTTGTGGCTGGTTTCCGGTATATGTCAAACCGAATACAAACATCATTGAGCTGTACTTGTAAATCCAAGTAGTTGTGTACTTTATTTTCATCCATTATTTCATGAGTGAATTTCAATTTTGGGCGTAACTTATTAAAATCATCTACTAACACCTGCAACTCAGCCAACGACCTATTAAAAATTGCAAAAATGTATTCTACATATCAACCCCAGAAGAGGACTTCTTTCGAACTCCCCACGCTTTTACCGAAGTACTCACATTGTAAGTGGTTTACGAAGACATCAGCAATAAAACCTGCTAGGCAATTGCCCTCAGTCAGGCTATCAGTTTGCATGTAATATTGGTTATGACAGAAAAATAATTTCATTGGTCTCTTACAGCGTAAGCCGACTGTGTTTTAGATTTCCTCTCATGAGGCCGATACTTTCAATCATGGGTGTATCAGTATACAGATTTTTAATTCCTTTTAGATAATCTGATGATGCCTAACCACGGCGAAATGCGTTATTTCTAACACAGTAAATTTTACTTTGAATTGCAATTTAATTGTTCGTGTCGGTAAAGATAAGCACAAGTTTATTCCCTCGACAAGCACAATGGAACCAGCTGCAGCTTTCAATTTCCCTTTTCTACAACACTCATAATTTTGTACAGGACAGCTGGCCTGTATCTAAAAGCAGTTAATGCAAGGGCTGCCTGAGTTTTATATTGCTCACAGATTGTCTGGCTCTGCTCAACACCTGCTTGCTGGCAATAAGCTTATCCATGGAGCGGGAGAGGATCGGTTATTTATACACTCCTGGAAATGGAAAAAAGAACGCATTGACACCGGTGTGTCAGACCCACCATACTTGCTCCGGACACTGCGAGAGGGCTGTACTAGCAATGATCACACGCACGGCACAGCGGACACACCAGGAACCGCGGTGTTGGCCGTCGAATGGCGCTAGCTGCGCAGCATTTGTGCACCGCCGCCGTCAGTGTCAGCCAGTTTGCCGTGGCATACGGAGCTCCATCGCAGTCTTTAACACTGGTAGCATGCCGCGACAGCGTGGACGTGAACCGTATGTGCAGTTGACGGACTTTGAGCGAGGGCGTATAGTGGGCATGCGGGAGGCCGGGTGGACGTACCGCAGAATTGCTCAACACGTGGGGCGTGAGGTCTCCACAGTACATCGATGTTGTCGCCAGTGGTCGGCGGAAGGTGCACGTGCCCGTCGACCTGGGACCGGACCGCAGCGACGCACGGATGCACGCAAAGACCGTAGGATCCTACGCAGTGCCGTAGGGGACCGCACCGCCACTTCCCAGCTAATTAGGGACACTGTTGCTCCTGGGGTATCGGCGAGGACCATTCGCAACCGTCTCCATGAAGCTGGGCTACGGTCCCGCACACCGTTAGGCCGTCTTCCGCTCACGCCCCAACATCGTGCAGCCCACTTCCAGTGGTGTCGCGACAGGCGTGAATGGAGGGACGAATGGAGACGTGTCGTCTTCAGCGATGAGAGTCGCTTCTGCCTTGGTGCCAATGATGGTCGTATGCGTGTTTGGCGCCGTGCAGGTGAGCGCCACAATCAGGACTGCATACGACCGAGGCACACAGGGCCAACACCCGGCATCATGGTGTGGGGAGCTATCTCCTACACTGGCCGTACACCACTGGTGATCGTCGAGGGGACACTGAATAGTGCACGGTACATCCAAACCGTCATCGAACCCATCGTTCTACCATTCCTAGACCGGCAAGGGAACTTGCTGTTCCAACAGGACAATGCACGTCCGCATGTATCCCGTGCCACCCAACGTGCTCTAGAAGGTGTAAGTCAACTACCCTGGCCAGCAAGATCTCCGGATCTGTCCCCCATTGAGCATGTTTGGGACTGGATGAAGCGTCGTCTCACGCGGTCTGCACGTCCAGCACGAACGCTGGTCCAACTGAGGCGCCAGGTGGAAATGGCATGGCAAGCCGTTCCACAGGAGTACATCGTCTCCATGGGAGAATAGCAGCCTGCATTGCTGCGAAAGGTGGATATACACTGTACTAGTGCCGACATTGTGCATGCTCTGTTGCCTGTGTCTATGTGCCTGTGGTTCTGTCAGTGTGATCATGTGATGTATGTGACCCCAGGAATGTGTCAATAAAGTTTCCCCTTCCTGGGACAATGAATTCACGGTGTTCTTATTTCAATTTCCAGGAGTGTATATTTGGTGGATTCCCTCTCTGAGATTAAACAGCCTTACAGCTCATCTCTAGTTAGACAAGTTTTCCTCAGACGTGTGAACAGATGGAAGTGAGAGGAAAATAGGGTAGATGCTCCAACAGTTTGTACCTGAAATCCCCCAACCTTCCCGTTGCTACGGTACCTTCGCATTAAATTGTATGGACTGGTTAAAAATTTTACCCTCTGAAATCAGGGCGCCTTCTAAAATTTTTCCGATCCCACGGTCCATATTTCTCGCCCAATAGGAGCCACTTGTCTATTTTTCTTTTCAAAATAACCAGTAACACGAATCCCTCTTCCATCCCAGATGACACTGGCCGGATCATTCCTGGCAGGTGAACTGACTTTCGTTAGTTTTACCTCGTTTCCGGAGTGCAGTCGTGGACACACAAACACACACACACACACACACACACACACACATTTTTGACGTTGTTGCCAGTCTATCGACGAGTTTGGTATAGCTCTTCACACTCCTCAATCTTGCGTAAGTCTCTTAATCTCAATATGACTACTAGACTCTACATCCCGCTGAACCTGCGTATCGTCGTCAAGTTTCGATCTCACCCTACAATTTTTACCCCCACACCTCCCTCCGTTACCAGAGAGATGCTCTTTTGCTTTAGTGAGATTATGCCATCATTTCTTTGCTCCCAAATTCGATTCAGTACCTCTTCATTATTTATTCGATGTACCCATCTTACCTTCTATACTCTTCTGTAGCTCTAAACATGAAAAACTTTCACTCTCTTTTTGCTGAACTCTTTATGGCCCTCACTGCACTTCCTTACGAGGCTACACAACCCACAAACAACTTCAGAAGAGACTTCCTAATACTTAAATTTACAGCACTAACCTACTCCCGCGATTCGTTTGCGAGTATCGAAATATTGGCACAAATGACCGTATCTTTTGATTGTATTGACTGAGAAGGTAAGACGCTGCCAGAAGTCTCTTACGGAGTTGTTCGTAAGGGGTGTAGCCTTGTATGTAAGTGCAGTCTTACCTTCTGGCTTAGCTACCCCTCTGTCCACCTCTAAGCTTCGCGATATTGACGATACGTAACGTTGCAACCTTCCGCCGCTTCTCACAAGGGGAATTCCCCACCCTCCCCCTCAGATTTAGTGATGAGACGTCCCAGACGACAGCCTGTCAGAAACTGAACACTGATCAAGCATCAAAACAGGAAGAAGGTGTAATTAACTGTGGAAAAAAAGCAAAATAAAGACAGTGAACGATCTACATCTACATCTACATCTATACTCCGCGAGCCACCTTACGGTGTGTGGCGGAGGGTACTTATTGTACCACTATCTGATCCCCCCTTCCCTGTTCCATTCACGAATTGTGCGTGGGAAGAACGACTGCTTGTAAGTCTCCGTATTTGCTCTAATTTCTCGGATCTTTTCGTTGTGATCATTACGCGAGATATATGTGGGCGGTAGTAATATGTTGCCCATCTCTTCCCGGAATGTGCTCTCTCGTAATTTCGATAATAAACCTCTCCGTATTGCGTAACGCCTTTCTTGAAGTGTCCGCCACTGGAGCTTGTTCAGCATCTCCGTAACGCTCTCGCGCTGACTAAATGTCCCCATGACGAATCGCGCTGCTTTTCGCTGGATCATGTCTATCTCTTCTATTAATCCAACCTGGTAAGGGTCCCATACTGATGAGCAATACTCAAGAATCGGACGAACAAGCGTTTTGTAAGCTACTTCTTTCGTCGATGAGTCACATTTTCTTAGAATTCTTCCTATGAATCTCAACCTGGCGCCTGCTTTTCCCACTATTTGTTTTATGTGATCATTCCACTTCAGATCGCTCCGGATAGTAACTCCTAAGTATTTTACGGTCGTTACCGCTTCCAATGATTTACCACCTATGGCATAATCGTACTGGAATGGATTTCTGCCCCTATGTATGCGCATTATATTACATTTATCTACGTTTAGGGAAAGCTGCCAGCTGTCGCACCATGCATTAATCCTCTGCAGGTCTTCCTGGAGTACGTACGAGTCTTCTGATGTTGCTACTTTCTTGTAGACAACCGTGTCATCTGCAAATAGCCTCACGGAGCTACCGATGTTGTCAACTAAGTCATTTATGTATATTGTAAACAATAAAGGTCCTATCACGCTTCCTTGCGGTACTCCCGAAATTACCTCTACATCTGCAGATTTTGAACCGTTAAGAATGACATGTTGTGTTCTTTCTTCTAGGAAATCCTGAATCCAATCACAAACCTGGTCCGATATTCCGTAAGCTCGTATTTTTTTCACTAAACGTAAGTGCGGAACCGTATCAAATGCCTTCCTGAAGTCCAGGAATACGGCATCAATCTGCTCGCCAGTGTCTACGGCACTGTGAATTTCTTGGGCAAATAGGGCGAGCTGAGTTTCACATGATCTCTGTTTGCGGAATCCATGTTGGTTATGATGAAGGAGATTTGTATTATCTAAGAACGTCATAATACGAGAACACAAAACATGTTCCATTATTCTACAACAGATTGACGTAAGCGAAATAGGCCTATAATTATTCGCATCTGATTTATGACCCTTCTTGAAGATGGGAACGACCTGCGCTTTCTTCCAGTCGCTAGGTACTTTACGTTCTTCCAGCGATCTACGATAAATTGCTGATAGAAAGGGGGCAAGTTCTTTAGCATAATCACTGTAGAATCTTAAGGGTATCTCGTCTGGTCCGGATGCTTTTCCGCTACTAAGTGATAGCAGTTGTTTTTCAATTCCGATATCGTTTATTTCAATATTTTCCATTTTGGCGTCCGTGCGACGGCTGAAGTCAGGGACCGTGTTACGATTTTCCGCAGTGAAACAGTTTCGGAACACTGAGTTCAGTATTTCTGCCTTTCTTCGGTCGTCCTCTGTTTCGGTGCCATCGTGGTCAACGAGTGACTGAATAGGGGATTTAGATCCGCTTACCGATTTTACATATGACCAAAACTTTTTAGGGTTCTTGTTTAGATTGTTTGCCAATGTTTTATGTTCGAATTCGTTGAATGCTTCTCTCATTGCTCTCTTTACGCTCTTTTTCGCTTCGTTCAGCTTTTCCTTATCAGCTATGATTCGACTACTCTTAAACCTATGATGAAGCTTTCTTTGTTTCCGTAGTACCTTTCGTACATGATTGTTATACCACGGTGGATCTTTCCCCTCGCTTTGGACCTTAGTCGGTACGAATTTATCTAAGGCGTACTGGACGATGTTTCTGAATTTTTTCCATTTTTGTTCCACATCCTCTTCCTCAGAAATGAACGTTTGATGGTGGTCACTCAGATATTCTGCGATTTGTGCCCTATCACTCTTGTTAAGCAAATATATTTTCCTTCCTTTCTTGGCATTTCTTATTACACTTGTAGTCATTGATGCAACCACTGACTTATGATCACTGATACCCTCTTCTACATTCACGGAGTCGAAAAGTTCCGGTCTATTTGTTGCTATGAGGTCTAAAACGTTAGCTTCACGAGTTGGTTCTCTAACTATCTGCTCGAAGTAATTCTCGGACAAGGCAGTCAGGATAATGTCACAAGAGTCTCTGTCCCTGGCTCCAGTTCTGATTGTGTGACTATCCCATTCTATACCTGGTAGATTGAAGTCTCCCCCTATTACAATAGTATGATCACGAAACTTCTTCACGACGTTCTGCAGGTTCTCTCTGAGGCGCTCAACTACTACGGTTGCTGATGCAGGTGGTCTATAGAAGCATCCGACTATCATATCTGACCCACCTTTGATACTTCGCTTAACCCAGATTATTTCACATTCGCATTCGCTAATAACTTCACTGGATATTATTGAATTCTTTACTGCTATAAATACTCCTCCACCATTGGCGTTTATCCTATCCTTGCGGTATATATTCCATTCTGTGTCTAGGATTTCGTTACTGTTCACTTCCGGTTTTAACCAACTTTCCGTTCCTAATACTATATGCGCACTATTTCCTTCAATAAGAGATACTAATTCAGGAACCTTGCCCTGGATACTCCTGCAGTTTACCAATATTACGTTAACTTTTCCTGTTTTTGGTCTCTGAGGACGGACGTTCTTTATCAACGATGATAATGTCCTCTCTGGTAAGCCGTCAGGTATTTTATCGTTTCGCCCAAGGGGGGGTCCCTCTAACCTAAAAAACCCCCGTGTGCACGCCACACGTACTCTGCTACCCTAGTAGCTGCTTCCGGTGTGTAGTGCACGCCTGACCTGTCTAGGGGGGCCCTACAGTTCTCCACCCAATAACGGAGGTCGATGAATTTGCAACCATTATAGTCGCAGAGTCGTCTGAGCCTCTGGTTTAGACCCTCCACACGGCTCCAAACCAGAGGACCGCGATCGACTCTGGGCACTATGCTGCAGATGTTAAGCTCAGCTTGCACTCCACGTGCGATGCTGGTTGTCTTCACCAAATCAGCCAGCCGCCGGAAGGAACCAAGGATGGCCTCAGAACCCAAGCGGCAGGCGTCATTCGTTCCGACATGTGCTACTATCTGCAGCCGGTCACACCCAGTGCGTTCAATAGCTGCCGGAAGGGCCTCCTCCACATTACGGACGAGACCCCCCGGCAAGCACACCGAGTGCACACTGGCATTCTTCCCCGACCTACCCGCTATTTTCCTGAGGGGCTCCATAACCCGCCTAACGTTGGAGCTCCCTATAACTAATAGGCCCGCCCTCTGTGACTGTCGGGACCTTGCCGGAGAATCGGCCACTGGCCCAACAGGCGAGGCATCCTGTGGTGGCTCGGAAACGATGTCATCACCACTAGGAAGCACCCCGTACCTGTTGGAAAGGGGTAAGGCAGCTGCCACGCGGCCAGATCCCACCTTCGCCTTTCGGCCAGGCACGCGCGAGCCCACCACTGTCCGCCATTCACCCTGGAGTGATGGCTGGCCGGTAAGATGCTCACTGCCGGAAGACGCAGCGACATCAGGGGTTCCATGTGATTCCAAGGCCACCGAAGTAGGCATAGGTCTCACCACAGTTGCCCCAACGCCACTACGAGCCGACGCCTGCGCCTCGAGCTCGATGAGCCTAACAGACAAAGCCTCCACCTGCCCCCGAAGAGTGGCCAATTCTCCTTGCGTCCGCTCACAACAACCACAGTCCCTACACATGACTATGTTTACCCTACCCTATACGGTGACAAATTCCCAAGATAATCTTCTGATGAGCTACTCTGATAATCAAGAAACACTCACTGAAATACGAGACGCGAAAACTACGCTAGGTTTTCCCAGAAAAACTATTTAAAAGCTAAGCGCAGCAAATAAGTACAAAAACGCTTTATACAAACACTACTCGCTGCTGCTGGTGCTCTCGCTCTGGCTGTCACAAGACAACTGCTGATTCAAGTGACTAGTGGCTAACGGCCGCGAAACAAACAAAAGACGGTTTTAGAGCGCTTTCTGTTCTAAACGATCAAGAAAACACTAAGAAATCTAACACGAAAACTACGTAAAGTTTTATCAAGAACTGTTAGTTACTATGCAGAGCAGATAAACACAAATAGAATCCCTTCCTTAGTGGAAGGTCGTAAACAAAATGCAAAATAAACGCTTTATACAAACAGTACTCGCTGCTGCTGGTGCTCTCGCTCTGGCTGTCACAAGACAACGATCCAAGTATAAGAAACGCAACATAGGGCAGATCAAAAGAGCGATGGTGTTGTGGTAGAGTGATCACGCTGCTGGACTTAAAAGCATGCTGGCCATGTCCAAATCTCTCTCGTTTCCATGTTTTCTTTTCCTTTTTCTTTTTTTTTTTTCGCTGTCAACTGTATTCAAATTTGTGTCTCTGTCGTCGTGTAACGTCCGTTTGCAACAGCGAGGTGTAAGGAAGAAACTATAATGAAAGTTGATTCTGCACTACGGCTGAAAGTAAGTGGTTTTCGAATGGGAACAGTGCTGGTTAAGCTGTCACCAGCACACTGGTCGGCAAAGGGGTTGCGAGAGTATCGAAATCAGGCACTGGAGCAAGTGCACCTATCAGGAGAGAGGCCAATGACAGACTTGCAAGCAACGTGCCGCCAACGCCCTCTCGACCGCAAGTATTTAGATCGCCGACATGGACTAGAGGACTCAGTCAGTCGCGGTCCCAGTCAGTGACAGACAGTCAGCCCAGTCAGTCACTGACGGGACCGTAGTCAGTCAGAGTCGGAGTCAGTTCCATTACTAGTTCAGTCAGTATTCTAGTTGTTGTCTGTCAGTTTCCGTCATCTCACCTGCAGTGAGGCTAATGTGGCCTATTACGGAAGAGCTTGTACCACAACAAATAGTTCAAATGGCTCTGAGCACTATGGGACTCAACTGCTGTGGTCATAAGTCCCCTAGAACTTAGAACTACTTAAACCTAACTAAGGACATCACACACATCCATGCCCGAGGCAGGATTCGAACCTGCGACCGTAGCGGTCATGCGGTTCCAGACTGTAGCGCCTTTAACCGCTCGGCCACTCCGGCCGGCGTACCACAACAACTTGGTTAAAGATAAGTAGCTTCTTGTTCTTATGAATTAAGAACCCTGTTAATGCATGTGTGCAGTTTGTGTTGTAGGAGGAGGGTACCGGCCACCAAGCAACATCCACTCCCTTTCTTCTCCTCTTACAAGACTCTACAGTGGCAACGAGAAGACACAAAAGGAACTGCAAACCTCTGATGACAAGGCGACAAGTCAGCCAAGTCCTCCACCATAAAATACGTCTGGTGCGTCATACTTGGCCTAAGTACAGTATGTGTGTCGTATAACATTAATTTCCTATCGACACACTTAATGTGTACACCTGGTGAGTGAGTAAGATATGCCTCCTTGCCGGATTTAGGTGTTCGTATGAATGTGAATGTGATCCTCCGAAGGGAATGATGAAAACCTAATAGTTTGTCACATGCAACAAATGAACGCAACAGTTTCATAATCACACAGTTTGTCTGTGCTCTATCAAACATACGATTTTAACGTTTTTTAAGTTTCGTTCCGTTTTGGAAGGTTTTACTCTTGAATTGCTTTGCTGTACCATGTTTATTTGTCGTTTTCATTTCTGTGAGATGTCTGCGTGGTATCTCGCCTGCTCTCACTATTCATCACATTTACTTGGGACTGAAATGTATGCTTACCGCAGGACTCATATTCTAACCAATGCATAGTATGACAACATCCAGGGATGAACAGTTTGAAACGTCCCCTTAGAACAATTATACAAGACTGTGCTTAAACTGACACACAATGTTTTTAGCGCAACGCAATCTGACTATCAAAGATCCCTGCAAAAGAATGGCCCTAAGTTACATTAAACTATACCTTTCAGAAATCACTTACCTCACAAAAATCTTCATTACTCGAACTACTGCAATACAGCGAGCGCCACTACTGCCAGCTAAATAAAAGATTCAAACTACGGAAGGCACTAACTACTGATAGGGATAGCTAGCAAATGAAAGATATTAATAGAGAACAAACAATGTATTTACATTAATAGTCATAATATATATAGCAGTTCATGACAAATTTCAAAACTCCACCATCTCTCTCCCCACATCCACCACTGCTGGCGGCTCACCTCCAACTGCGCAACGCTAAGCGCTGTTCACATCCAGCTGCCGCTGCCCAACACTACAATGGCAGACAACAAACCAAACTAGCCACAGACTGCACACAGCACAGCCAGTGATTTTCATACAGAGCGCTACGTGGCATTACCAATATAAAAATCTAAACAGCCTACTTACAAGTTCATAATGTTGCGGACTTTGCAGTCCAAGACTGTGACCACTTAACCATGACGCCGTATCTCTTTCTCTTCACTCAATGTTGGACTTGTTAAGCTTGTAGCACTCACTATTTCTATTTTGCTTTTTTTTTTCATGGTGAAGTACACCTTCTGTTTTCATATTTGATCTGTATTCAGTCTTTGATGGGCTATCCACTGGGCTATCTTACCACTAAATCTGAGGGAGATGCGATTGGAAGTTTCCCTTGTCAGTTGTTCTGGACGTTACGCTTACACTGAATATAGCGCCTTCTTTTTTTGCAGGTGTTCTCTACATTTGATAAGTGTACTTCAGTTAAATATTCTGGGCTGACAGGCTGTGGTCGCCACGTGATGCCGAGTGCTTGATTACTCCCGGCTGGCGCCGACGTTCTCGATTTAAAGTTATCAGCTGCCACTGTGCTGACGAAATGTCGACATCCGTATTTGTTCTAACATCTTCTTCTTTTCTATTGAAAATATTACGGCGTTTGTGATTTATAACGACTCTCTATACATTCACGTATGATAATGCGTTGTCTTTACCAAAACACTCGTCTCGCTGTATTTCATTCCGTGGCTCTGATCTTGGAAAACGTGTTCTGCCATGTCACATGCGGCAGTTTGTTTTGTGTTCGGCCAAATGGGTGTTTATACACCTTCTGTTTACTTGGCCTCAGGTGCACGAAATTTTAAACACGCCAGGTGTCGCTTGTGGGTGCTGTACAGCTTTCGTCGATCTTAAGGAGCCTTTTATCTTCTTGGTGGGCCTAAAGATCGTTTTAACCCCACAGCTGGCCAACGCTTTCGCGAGGCGATCTGTGATCTTGTTAATAAATGGGAGGAAAACTCTTTCCGTTGGTAACTGTTACTCCTGAGCATTGCGGGCTTTCTCTTTACTTGAACGCAGTGCCCGATCCACCTCCTAACAACTCTGCTTTAAAGCCGACCCTAAGAGATTCAGCTCATCTTGCAAATAAGCAAGATAGAAAATTTCATTAGGTCCGTCCTCTTTTGTCTTGGATGATGGTTGAATTGTTTATGGAGGTATCTATCAGCGTGTGTTGCTTTCTTGGACATTTCATGGCCCGAAGTCCCTTCCACTCGTTTCGTCACAGGTAGGGGATTGGTTTTCGCCTATTGACAGTCCTGAAATAAAAGTTTAATACATTTTCTTATTCCACTTTGAGATGACGGCTCTCACTTCATGTGCGCTGTAGTCTTTTTCTAAAATTACAATATTTGTTGTGGAAAGGTAAGGTTATTACAAATGTGAGAAACTGTTGCAACGTACAGCATGGTCATGTACCTAGGAGCAAAGAGTCTTTTCAAATTTAAAAGTATTTCAATTAGTCTATATGTTAAATTATTATTCTACAACACAATAATAACTGAAAGAAATCAAATGAAGAAGAAGTATAATCAAGAACCACCTAGAAGTTACAAACATTTTGAAACTAAGGCTGTTTGAAGCTAACACAAATTGTCATTTCAAGACAGGGAAATTGTTATAACGTTAGAGAAACTCAGTTCGTTCGCAAATATCACGTATTCGATGGAAGAAGAGAGTTTCCGTTTCGGGGTGCAAGACAAAGTATGACTTGACCGTCGACACGCCCTGTAGCTATTTTCAAAAATTTCCAAATTTTACTCACCATCAGAATCTGTACCTGAAGAATTAACAATATCCTCCAGACAGCTTTTGTATATTGTACAGCACTTAAATGTGTAGAACTCGAAATATTTACAATCGCTGCGCTGCCCACTCATATCTCACAACTGCTTATGGCGGACTTTCGTGCGCGTTACTTCATGTGATTCTAAAATCGACCACGATCACGTGTTCCTAGCTACACTATCCTCCAAGTAGAGCTCTCTCCCCTACAATGACAAAATTAACCAGCCAGTGTTCTCTCTCTCCGTCGTAAATGGAATTTTTGGTTTGATACTACACTCCTGGAAATGGAAAAAAGAACACATTGACACCGGTGTGTCAGACCCACCATACTTGCTCCGGACACTGCGAGAGGGCTGTACAAGCAATGATCACACGCACGGCACAGCGGACACACCAGGAACCGCGGTGTTGGCCGTCGAATGGCGCTAGCTGCGCAGCATTTGTGCACCGCCGCCGTCAGTGTCAGCCAGTTTGCCGTGGCATACGGAGCTCCATCGCAGTCTTTAACACTGGTAGCATGCCGCGACAGCGTGGACGTGAACCGTATGTGCAGTTGACGGACTTTGAGCGAGGGCGTATAGTGGGCATGCGGGAGGCCGGGTGGACGTACTGCCGAATTGCTCAACACGTGGGGCGTGAGGTCTCCACAGTACATCGATGTTGTCGCCAGTGGTCGGCGGAAGGTGCACGTGCCCGTCGACCTGGGACCGGACCGCAGCGACGCACGGATGCACGCCAAGACCGTAGGATCCTACGCAGTGCCGTAGGGGACCGCACCGCCACTTCCCAGCAAATTAGGGACACTGTTGCTCCTGGGGTATCGGCGAGGACCATTCGCAACCGTCTCCATGAAGCTGGGCTACGGTCCCGCACACCGTTAGACCGTCTTCCGCTCACGCCCCAACATCGTGCAGCCCGCCTCCAGTGGTGTCGCGACAGGCGTGAATGGAGGGACGAATGGAGACGTGTCGTCTTCAGCGATGAGAGTCGCTTCTGCCTTGGTGCCAATGATGGTCGTATGCGTGTTTGGCACCGTGCAGGTGAGCGCCACAATCAGGACTGCATACGACCGAGGCACACAGGGCCAACACCCAGCATCATGGTGTGGGGAGCGATCTCCTACACTGGCCGTACACCACTGGTGATCGTCGAGGGGACACTGAATAGTGCACGGTACATCCAAACCGTCATCGAACCCATCGTTCTACCATTCCTAGACCGGCAAGGGAACTTGCTGTTCCAACAGGACAATGCACGTCCGCATGTATCCCGTGCCACCCAACGTGCTCTAGAAGGTGTAAGTCAACTACCCTGGCCAGCAAGATCTCCGGATCTGTCTC
Source organism: Schistocerca cancellata (assembly GCF_023864275.1). Lineage (NCBI taxonomy): Eukaryota > Metazoa > Arthropoda > Insecta > Orthoptera > Acrididae > Schistocerca > Schistocerca cancellata. The sequence goes on from NC_064626.1 coordinate 138,071,992, forward strand.
CCATTGAGCATGTTTGGGACTGGATGAAGCGTCGTCTCACGCGGTCTGCACGTCCAGCACGAACGCTGGTCCAACTGAGGCGCCAGGTGGAAATGGCATGGCAAGCCGTTCCAAAGGACTACATCCAGCATCTCTACGATCGTCTCCATGGGAGAATAGCAGCCTGCATTGCTGCGAAAGGTGGATATACACTGTACTAGTGCCGACATTGTGCATGCTCTGTTGCCTGTGTCTATGTGCCTGTGGTTCTGTCAGTGTGATCATGTGATGTATCTGACCCCAGGAATGTGTCAATAAAGTTTCACCTTCCTGGGACAATGAATTCACGGTGTTCTTATTTCAATTTCCAGGAGTGTATCAAGGTGTACCAAGAAGACATCCAGCTCCTCTTCACCGTGTATCCACACTACAGAAGAATCATCGACGTAGCGATACCACATAGTTGGCCTTTTACCGACAATGGCGTTTCAGTTCGGAAGTATTAAAGGGAAGAAGACGCCGGATTTGAAAGTCTACTTTGTACACTCACGTTCATAAAAAACAGAACACCTTGAACGATTAGAGTTCTTATTCACAGAGCATGTACATTAGTATGTTCTGCAGAAATGATTAGCATTTGAACCATGTCGCCCCGCGGGTTCACGATCAACATCCACAACACGGCGCAACACCACGTGAAATTAAAACGTGCCTGAAGCTCTCGTTGTCGCTATAAACCGAAGGTAATGGATCAATGTGACTTGAGCAGACGTGCAGTATGCCTCTCAGACGCAAGCGCAAAGCGTACCTTCAAATCAGTGAGTTTCAAAGAGGGCGCACTACTGCCACAGAGTGAGGTGCCGCGCGTGTGGCACGAAGTGTTTCGTCAGTACAACAGGTGTGTGCAGAATGGTTCACGGAAGGCCGCAGAACACGATGAGATGGGTCACGTTGCACCACCCAGACCACCACCCCCCGAGAAGATCGTCATGCCATCCGTATGGCATTGTAGGACATATGTTCTGCTCGGCTCTGGCGGAACAGTGGACCAGGGTGACTTATCGCATATTATCACGCGAGACAGTCCATCGCCGTTTATTACGGCTACGTGCTCGTCGTCCACTTCTCCACCTCTTTGACGAATGAGTAGAAACGTGCTAGACGGCAATGGTGTGTGGGAAGCCGTCACTGGGGGTAGGAATGGCATCAGATAGTGTTCTCGGACGAATCCGAATTCTGTTTATTTGGAAATGAAGGCCGCATTTTGGTTCGTCGCGCGCAGAGGGAGCAGCATCGCAGTGACAAGATTCGCACAAATATACAGCGCCAACTCAAGGACTTATGGAGTGTGGGGTGCTGTTGGGTACAATCAAAAATGACAGATGGTGTGTGTCCATGGCACTGTGACCAGTGTGACCTACGTGAATGATATCCTGCGACTCGTAGCCACACCGTTTCTGCACAACGCTGTAGACGCCGTTTTTCAGCAGGACAATGCGCGACAACTTGTTGTTGCATGAGCACGTGCCTTCTTGCTGTCACAGGATGTCAGCCTTTTGCTCTGGCTCACCAGACCACCAGACTTGTTGCCAATCCAAAATGTGTGACATAAGTCGAAACAAAGCCCCGGGAGTAGATAACATATTAGACCTGCTGACAGCCTTGGGAGAGCCAGGCCTAAAAAAACTCTACCATCTAGTGAGCAAGATGTATGAGACAGGCGAAATACCCTCCAACTTCAAGAACAAATATAATAATTCCAATCCCGAAGAAATCAGGTGTTAACAGATGTGAAAATTACCGAACTATCAGTTTAATAAGCCACGGATGCAAAATACTAACACTAATTCTTTACAGGCGAATGAAAAAACTGGTAGAAGCCGATCTCGGGGAAGATCAGTTTGGATTCTGTACAAATGTTGGAGCACGTGAGGCAATACTGACCCTACGACTTATCTTACAAAATAGATTAAGTAAAGGCAGACCTACGTTTTTAGCATTTGTAGACTTAGAGAAAGCTTTTGACAATGTTGATTGGAATACTCTCTTTCAAATTCTGAAGATGGCAGCGGTAAAATACAGGGAGCGAAAGGCTATTTACAATATGTACAGAAACCACATGGCAGTTACAAGAGTCGAAGGGCACGAAAGGGAAGCAGTGGTTGGGAAGGGAATGAGACAGAGTTGTAGCCTATCCCCGATGTTATTCAATTCGTATACTGAGCAAGCAATAAAGGAAATAAAAGAAAAATTTGTAGTTGGAATTAAAATCCATGGAGAAGAAATAAAAACTTTGAGGTTCGCCGATGACATTGTAATTCTGTCAGAGACAGCAAAGGACTTGGAAGAGCAGTTGAACGGAATGGACAGTGTCTTGAAAGGAGGATATAAGATGAACATCAACTAAAGCAAAACGAGGATAATGGAATGTCGTCGAATTAGGTCGGGTGATGTTACGGGAATTAGATTAGGAAATGAGACGCTTAAAGTAGTAAAGGAGTTTTGCTATTTGGGGAGCAAAATAACTGATGATGGTCGAAGTAGAGAGGATATAAAACGTAGACTGGCCATGGCAAGGAAAGCGTTTCTGAAGAAGAGAAATTTGTTAACATCGAGTATAGATTTAAGTGTCAGTAAGTCGTTTCTGAAAGTATTTGTATGGAGTGTAGCCCTGTATGGAAGGAAATATGGACGATAAGTGGTTTAGACAAGAAGAGAATAGAAGCTTTCGAAATGTGGTGCTACAGAAGAATGCAGAAGGGTGCTACAGAAGAATGCAGAAGATTAGATGGGTGGATCACATAACTAATGAGGAGGTATTGAATAGAATTGGAGAGAAGAGAAATTTGTGGCCCAACTTGACTAGAAGAAGGGATCGGTTGGTAGGGCATATTCTGAGGCATCAAGGGATCACCAATTTAGTATTGGACGGCAGCGTGGAGGGTAAAAATCGTAGAGGGAGACCAAGAGATGAATACACTAAACAGAAGGATGTAGGCTGCAGTAGCTATTGGGAGATGAAGAAGCTTGCACAGGATAGAGTAGTATGGAGAGCTGCATCAAACCAGTTTCTGTACTGAACAACAACAATGGTGAAACAACGGATGCAGCGCTGACTCAGTTCCAACCACCATAAATCGGAACCGGGTGAGTATACCTTACGCGCGTCGATTTCATCACGCTCTCAACAAGCTACCAGGGCCCATGGCTGACCCTGTGCCTACTAGGCAACAGGACACATTCTGATCCGAGGCGACTGAAATGCTAATCGTTTCTGCAGAACCTACTAATGTACATGTCTTGCGAATATGAACTTCCTATCTCTAGTCGTTCAATGTGTTCTGTTTTTTTTTTCTGAATATTGAATACTTATAGTTCGAAGAGAGAGTGAAAAACTGAAGGTACGGAATATAAATTTAGGCGTTTCCATGCTGGCTGCGAACAGACGTTGGGAACCCCCGCACAGGAGACATCGGTCCATTCGCGCTCTTTCGGAGCGCGTGGGCGAAAGTTGGGCGTGGCTCTTCCCTCGGCTGCGACTGCGCCTGTCTCCGGGCTGCTGGCGTTTCACCGCATCCAGCCATCCAGTCTCGCGGCTGATTAACGCGCGCGAGAGGTCAGCTGGGGTGGCTGCGACAGCTGTGTGTGTACGTGTGTGTATGTTGTGTGCGTGTGAGAAAGTGGCGGCACCGGCCTAGAGCCCTGGGGTCAGCCGCCGCCCACGAGAGAACGCTAGAGTGCTCACGCGCCCACCTGCTCTTCAGGTCATCGCTAGGTGCGCTGCCCAGCCTACAGTACAGGCCAGAGCTCTTTCCCCGCCTTTCACGGCGCTCAGTCTGAGAACAGTATTTGCAGCATGTGTGTACTTTTAACTTTGCGGTCCCTGCAAGCGCATTATGTATACTACTGGCCACTAAAATTGCTACACCAAGAAGAAATGCAGATGATAAACGGGTATTCATTGGACAAATATATTATACTAGAACTGACATGTGGTTGCATTTTCACGCAATTTGGGTGCATAGACCCAGAGAAATCAGTACCCAGAACAACCACCTCTGGCCGTAGTAACGGCCTTGATACGCCTGGGCATTGAGTCAGCTTGGATGGCATGTACAGGTACAGCTGCCCATGCAGCTTCAATACGATACCACAGTTCATCAAGGTAGTGACTGGCGTATTGTGACGATCCAGTTGCTCGGCCACCATTGACCAGACGTTTTCAATTGGCGAGAGATCTGGAGAACGTGCTGGCCAGGGCAGAAGTCGAACATTTTCTGTATCCAGAAAGGCCAGTACACGACCTGCAACATGTGGTCGTGCAGTATCCTGCTGAAATGTACGGTTTCGCAGCGATGGAATGGGGGGGTAGAGCCACGGGTCGTAACACATCTTAAATGTAACGTCCACTGTTGAAAAAGCCGTCAATGCGAACAAGAGGTCACCGAGACGTGTAACCAATGGCACCCCATACCATCACGCCAGGTGATACGCCAGTATGGCGATGACGAATACACGCTTCCAATGTGCTTTCACCGCGATGTCGCCAAACACGGATGCTACCATCATGATGCTGTAAACCGAACCTGGAATCATCCGAAAAAATGACGTTTTGCCATTCGTGCACCCAGGTTCGTCGTTGAGTACACCATCGCAGGCGCGATGCAGGCTGTGATGCAGCGTCAAGGGTAACCGCAGCCACGGTCTCCGAGCTGATAGTCCATGCTGCTGCAAACGTCGTCGAACTGTTTGTGCAGATGGTTGTTGTCTTGCAAACGTCCGCATCTGTTGACTCAGGGATCGAGATGTGGCTGCACGATCCGTTACAGCCATGCGGATAAGATGCCTGTCATATCGACTGCTAGTGATACGAGGCCGTTGGGATCCAGCACGGTGTTCCGTATTACCCTCCTGAACCCACCGATTCCATATTCTGCTAACAGTCATTGGATCTCGACCAGTGCGAGCAGCAATATCGGGACACGATAAACTGCAATCGCGATAGGCTACAATCCGACCTTTATCAAAGTCGGAAACGTGATGGTACGCATTTCTCCTACTTACACGAGGCATTACAACAACGTTTCAGCAGGCAACGCCGGTCAACTGCTGTTTGTGTATGAGAAATCGGTTGGAAACTTTCCTCATGTCAGCACGTTGTATGTGACGCCATCGGCGCCAACCGTGTATGAATGATCTGAAAAGCTAATCATTTGCATATCAAAGCATCTTCTTCCTGTCGGTTAAATTTCGCGTCTGTAGCACGTCATCTTCGTGGTGTAGCAATTTTAATGGCCAGTAGTGTACATAATGAGTGGGCGATGGTAGGACGAGGGAATGGAAAGGGAGGATAGTTCAATCATTAAATTACCAAAATCTACATCTACATATACGTTCCGTGAGGAGGCCGACAGTGCCCTGCGATGGGAACTTCGAGCCAACATTATTGATTTTGTGTCCTGTTTATTTGTGTATTGTCTGTAGCAAAATGACAGTCTGGGTGTCTCTGCACACACAGTAATCCCTCTTACTCTTATTACTAAGTGAGACGTTGCTAGTAGAACTGAATGAGTCACCGAGAGGCGCACACAATAATCCCCTTTATTCTTATTATCACTAAGTGAGATGTTAGTAGCTGAACTGAAATGGCCGCCTAAAGGAAGTGCTAACCCACAAGTGAGTCATTTTCCGGTATTGCTTGTCCTCTGTAGCAGTCTTCAGTCCGCAGACTGCTTTGCTGCAGCTCTCCAGTAGGGAGGAGTGGTACTTTATCGGACAGATAACGATCTGATCTCGAGGTCATAGTGCATCCTGATGTCCTGCCCACGCATCTCGGGCAAATTGAGAGTTCAGTGAACAAGCGAATCAAATCACAATAAGGAAGTTTTGAGAAAAACAGATATAAAGTTTTTGGTGATTAATTACGAAGATTAAAAAGGTTGCGCCATTTTACAATGACAGAATGACTGAATGTTTTTGTGTAATGTATTCTTATAATGAAGAAGGATAAATTTAACTTCTATTACGTGCAGCATAGATCAGAAACGTAAAAATTTAGGACTTGATTCTTTTGCGTACTGAATGTATTGTACTTGTATGTATCTCTCCACACTAGTCTCCAAGTTTCATTAAGGAAACAGTAAAAAGAATATATTTGTTCACTACAAAATGATAATTTTTTTCCTTGTAACAAATGTTTCCAAACAGGAAGTTATGCAATTCAGATTTAAAGAAAGTGTATTTGAAGTGTCGGCAGACGTGCCGACACTGTTTTTAGAGAAGGAGACCGAAATGCACGCTATAATCTAACGCAGACTGGCGTGAGGTCTGGAACAGGGTACGTAATGAATGCTATAAAGTAAAGTACGTAGCTGCTGGAATAGTTAACTTTAATCCATCATTTGTGTACAGCATTCTTGATGATACAAGTGAGACTCTTTAGATACATGCAATGTAATGCTAATAGCGCCTTGCTAGGTTGTAGCCATGGACTTAGCTGAAGGCTATTCTAACTATCTCTCGGCAAATGAGAGAAAGGCTTCGTCAGTGTAGTCGCTAGCAAAGTCGTCGTACAACTGGGGCGAGTGCTAGTAAGTCTCTCAAGACCTGCCGTGTGGTGGCGCTCGGTCTGCGATCACTGACAGTGGCGACACGCGGGTCCGACGTGTACTAATGGACCGCGGCCGATTTAAAGCTACCACCTAGCAAGTGTGGTGTCTGGCTGTGACACCACAGTCTTCACTTTCGTCTGCTTGCTCTTTTATAAACGAGGAAACCTTTGAGGCAGTGTGACTCTGTAGCTTCTTGAAAAAACAGTGATTTGCAGATGGAATGTATAGCAATAAATCCTCCATGGCGTTTTTCTTCGCCTTTGTTACTGATCGACACTTGGTATAAAGGGACCCAGGCTTCTTTCTTAAGTCAATTTGCCCGAATTGCACATTATGTTTTAGAGTCTCCTTAAACATCAGGATAAAAGGAGAGGAATGTAACCATCTGTTAGACGGTCTGTAGATGCCACAAACATAAATCTTTTTTTGTTTTTTTTTCTTTTTTTGTACTGAATTCCCCAAGTTTCTGGAAGACAGGAAGTCTGAGAATTGTGTATCAGTAACTTCATAGCTGGCGGCCGTTTTGAATACTCATCTAACGATATCCATCCAATAATTTTGTGTGTAAATGTGCGAAATTTTCCCATTGGCTTTCTCCAATAAACCAAAATCAGTATCATTAAGTAAGCAAGAATGACCTGATACCAAAAATTAGTGATCAGTAACTAAGATGTCACGCTCGGATTTTGACATAAGTTCATGAGAGACAATAACATCTTAATGTTCCAGTTTTAGACGGTAGAAGAGTCCGAATATAAGATTATTTTATTATTTGTGGAGGTTACACACCCTTATAGCAATCTCATTGCAGTCCTTAAGAAATATTTGATGCTAACGTCTTTGGCATTTGCAGAATTTTCCGAGACCTTACAACCGGACCTAACTGAACAAGTCCCCGAAGATACCTCATATTTACAGCTCTGAGGATGAGTCCCGTCCATTCCCGCTGCTTTTCTGTTCTGCGTTTTAAGGCTTTGACCGCGTCCATAACCTACTCAAGAGAGACATTGACTAATCCGTGAGCTTAATCTGTCTGTCTCTCCCTCCCAGATTTCCATAGTGCGAACACCAGAATTTCTCTTCAGACACATTTAGTTTCGCAGTTACTTTCCGTTTTTTGTATAACATTTTCAGTGCCCTGTAAGAGAAAGACAGGCGACCGTGTACATCATTTTCAATATTTGAAATGAATGTATTCCATGAATCGTGAAGGTCTTCTTTACTAGATTCTTTGCTCTTCATCCGTTAGACCTTCCAATTCTTCGCTGCAGGATTGCTCTATTCTTTTACTCAACAGCCTCTTGTACTTTTGCAGTCCACATCCTTACAACTTTCTTTCACCTGAATTTCTGTTAGTACTTGCAGCCATTCTTCCTCAGTTGCTACAGAATTTTTATTAGAAATCCAGTAGCAAAATACACTCCTGGAAATTGAAATAAGAACACCGTGAATTCATTGTCCCAGGAAGGGGAAACTTTATTGACACATTCCTGGGGTCAGATACATCACATGATCACACTGACAGAACCACAGGCACATAGACACAGGCAACAGAGCATGCACAATGTCGGCACTAGTACAGTGTATATCCACCTTTCGCAGCAATGCTGGCTGCTATTCTCCCATGGAGACGATCGTAGAGATGCTGGATGTAGTCCTGTGGAACGGCTTGCCATGCCATTTCCACCTGGCGCCTCAGTTGGACCAGCGCTCATGCTGGACGTGCAGACCGCGTGAGACGACGCTTCATCCAGTCCCAAACATGCTCAATGGGGGACAGATCCGGAGATCTTGCTGGCCAGGGTAGTTGACTTACACCTTCTAGAGCACATTGGGTGGCACGGGATACATGCGGACGTGCATTGTCCTGTTGGAACAGCAAGTTCCCTTGCCGGTCTAGGAATGGTAGAACGATGGGTTCGATGATGGTTTGGATGTACCGTGCACTATTCAGTGTCCCCTCGACGATCACCAGTGGTGTACGGCCAGTGTAGGAGATCGCTCCCCACACCATGATGCCTGGTGTTGGCCCTGTGTGCCTCGGTCGTATGCAGTCCTGATTGTGGCGCTCACCTGCACGGCGCCAAACACGCATACGACCATCATTGGCACCAAGGCAGAAGCGACTCTCATCGCTGAAGACGACACGTCTCCATTCGTCCCTCCATTCACGCCTGTCGCGACACCACTGGAGGCGGGCTGCACGATGTTGGGGCGTGAGCGGAAGACGGCCTAACGGTGTGCGGGACCGTAGCCCAGCTTCATGGAGACGGTTGCGAATGGTCCTCGCCGATACCCCAGGAGCATCAGTGTCCCTAATTTGCTGGGAAGTGGCGGTGCGGTCCCCTACGGCACTGCGTAGGATCCTACGGTCTTGGCGTGCATCCGTGCGTCGCTGCGGTCCGGTCCCAGGTCGACGGGCACGTGCACCTTCCGCCGACCACTGGCGACAACATCGATGTACTGTGGAGACGTCACGCCCCACGTGTTGAGCAATTCGGCGGTACGTCCACCCGGCCTCCCGCATGCCCACTATACGCCCTCGCTCAAAGTCCGTCAGCTGCACATACGGTTCACGTCCACGCTGTCGCGGCATGCTACCAGTGTTAAAGACTGCGATGGAGCTCCGTATGCCACGGCAAACTGGCTGACACTGACGGCGGCGGTGCACAAATGCTGCGCAGCTAGCGCCATTCGACGGCCAACACCGCGGTTCCTGGTGTGTCCGCTGTGCCGTGCGTGTGATCATTGCTTGTACAGCCCTCTCGCAGTGTCCGGAGCAAGTATGGTGGGTCTGACACACCGGTGTCAATGTGTTCTTTTTTCCATTTCCAGGAGTGTAGATTAGAAATTACTCTTATTCCCGAGATTGTCAGCATTGGAGCAGCAAGCGAGGAAGACTGGCTGCAAATATTTTTGCTCGACGCAGCCTCAAATGGCGACAGATAGGAACAAGTAATGCACCCAGGAACATTGTCGAATACGATCGTCTTGGTGGTCCAGGTGGGAAAGCATATTGCTGCACTGGCATACTGACCTCTGAATCCTTGAATACGGTATACTGACCGGTCAGTGTTATTGTGATACCGTACCCTAGCTACACGTGCGTCTTTTCAGGGCTGCATTCGGCCCTTACTTCACTTTTATGGATAACAATGCTCGACTTCATCGAAATGCGCTGGTGGAGGAGCTAGTGGAGTGAGAAGGTATTCGGTGAATGGACTGGCCTGCCTGCCAATTTAAGCACTCCGTCTTCAGGCCACAAGGGGCCCATCGGGACCATCCGACCGCCGTGTCATCCTCAGATGAGGATGCGGATAGGAGGGGTGTGTGGTCAGCACACCGCTCTCCCGGTCGTTATGATGGTTTTCTTTGACCGGAGCCGCTACTATTCGGTCGAGTAGCTCCTCAATTGGCATCACGAGGCTGAGTGCACCCCGAAAAGTGGCAACAGCGCGTGGCGGCCTGGATGGTCACCCATCCAATTGCCGGACACGCCCGACAGTGCTTAACTTGGGTGATGTGACGGGAACCGGTGTATACACTGCGGCAAGGCCGTTGCCGCCTGCCAGTTACCCCGACTTAAATCCCATAGATCGTGTGTGGGATGCGTTTGGTTGACGCATTGCACCACTTCTACAAGCACTAGTGTTCATACAGCAGTTGCCAACCACACTGGTGGAGAAATGGAATGCCCTGCCACAAGAACAGGTTGCCAGCCTCGTGGCCAGATGAGAGCACCTTGTAGAGCAAGCACTACCGTCCGTGATGATAACACATCCAGTTAAGAAGCATACTCCGACTTTTGTAATGTCCAAGGGACCATCACAAATTGTGCTAGGTTCTGTGTAATTACTGACTTTGAATAAGAGTGTCGTTTCTGTTCCTCTCACCAGTGGCAAAAAAACAGTCAATACCGTCACTGTGCAATGGCGAAGGAAATTTTACCGCTGATGGTGTCACTAAAGCGGAGTTACTAAATACAGTTTTCCGTAATTCCTTCACGAAAGAAGAGAAAGTAAATATTTCAGGATTAAAAACCAAACACCTGTTAGCATGAGTGACATAAAAGTAGATATCTTAGGTGTTGCGAAACAACTCAAATCACTTAAGAAAGGCAAGTCTTCCGGTCCGGTGTCACACCAATCAGGTCCCTTTGTTAGCAATCATATTCAACCGCTCACTTGACGAAAGGTCTGTTCCTAAAGACTGGAAAGTAGCACAGGTCACACCAATATTCAAGAAACGAGATAGGACTAACCCATTGAATTATAGACCCAGATCACTGACCTCAATTTGCAGTAGGATTTTGGAGCATATGCTGTACTCGAACACTATAAATCACCTTGAAGAAAATGACTTATTGATATATAACCAACATGGATTCAGAAAATATCGTTCTTGTGCAACGCAGCTAGCTCTTTATTCCCATGGAGTAAGGAGTGCTGTCGACAAGAGATCTCAGACCGATTCCATATTCCTGGATTTCCAGAAGGCTTTTGAAATCGTTACTCACAAGCGACTATTAATCAAATTGGGTGCATATGGAGTATCGTCTGAGTTGTGTGACTGGATTGGTGATTTTCTTTCAGAGAGGTCAGAGTTCATAGTGATAGACGGTAAATCATCGAGTAGAATAGAACTGATATCTGGCGTTCCGCAAGGTGGTGTCATAGGCCCTCTGCTGTTCCTGATTTACATAAATGATCTACGTGATAATCTGAGCAGCCCCCTTAGATTCATTGCAGATGACGCTGTAATTTACCGTCTAGTAAAATCATCAGACGATCAATTACAATTACAAAATGATATAGAGAGAATTTCTGTATGGTGCGAAAACTGGCAATTGGCACTAAACAAAGAAACGTGCGAGGTCATCCACATGGGTACTAAAAGAAATCCGATAAATTTTGGGTATACGATAAGCCGCACAAATCTAAGAGCTGTCAATACGACTAAATACCTAGGAATTACAATTACGAGCAACTTAAACTGGAAAGGCCACATAGATTTGTGGGGAAGGCGAAACCAAGACTGCGCTTTGTTGGCAGAACACTTAGAAGATGCGACAAACCCGCTAAAGAGACTGCCTGCATTACACTTGTCCGTCCTCTCCTGGAATATTGCTGCGCGGTATGGGATTCTTACCAGTTAGGATTGACGAAGGACGTCGAAAAAGAGCAAACAAGGGCAGCTCGTTTCGTGGTATCGCGCAATAGGGTTGAGAGTGTCACCGATATGATACGCGAGTTGGGGTGGCAATTACTGAAACAAAAGCGGTTTTCATTGCTCCGAGATGTATTTACGAAATTTCAGTCACCAACTTTCTCTTCCGAATGCGAAAATATTTTGTTGACACCCACCTACGTAGGGAGATATGATCATCATAATAAAATAAGAGAAATCAGAGCTCGAAGGGAAAGATTTAGGTGCTCCTTTTTCCCACGCTCCATTCGAAAGTGAACTGGTAGAGAAGTAGTACGAAAATGGTTCGATGAACCCTCTGCCAGGCACTTAAGTGTGAATTGCAGAGTAACCGTGTAGATGTAGATGCAGATACTGTATTTCTTTCCGTTACCTTCTGTACTATACTGCAGCAGCTCTTTCTATGTGTGGTCCAAGTTTCTTCGAGCTCTGTGACTTGGCAGTGAAACGTCATGCGAAAATTAATTTCGTCCTAAAGTTTTGCTCACCATAGCAGGAGGGTTGACTGTGGTGCTCCTCAGTCGCGCCATAGACATTGTGGACCGTGTGCATTAAACCATGTGCCGTAGACACATATTGTGAAACTAACAGCAACGTCACCATATCTCCCGTGAAACAAACAGAACAAAGCGCATTGTCTCCGGTGTGTTCGTACCGCGAAGCGGGAGATTTGAAAGTGATCCGATCCAGGAACATATTTTATATGTTCGGGATGTTCGTTCTTCATCAAAAGTTTATTTATGAAGACCATTCCACAACCCCTAGAAGCCTATAACAGGGATTGCGAAACATCTTATGTAGTAATATTTCTGGTACTTTCTAAGGATAAAAATTTATTCGTCTGTTATCTGTATTGTCAAGTTTCCCTGCCACAGTACTGAAGCGAAAAGCAAGATCAGATTGTAAAATGGGCGAAATACGGGTGATTAAATAAAATAAATCAATCACAAGATAAAACTGTATGGAAGTTCATCCTGTTAATAGACGCAAATAAAATATAAGTATCTCAAAAGAATGCATTACTTAATAATGATTAACGGTTACTAACGTCAACTCGACCCAGTTTCCCACACTATTTTAAAAAAGTTGCACCACAAATACTGAGACAGATTTTGAAATATTCGAAAGTGGTGCAAAGATTAGAAAATTGCTTTAAATATTAAGAAATATAAACTGTTAGTTTCATTTCGCGCAAAAACTGTAGTATCATATATTGCGTGTATATCGTGTATTGAACTGGGGACCTAGAAACGACGGCGAGGCTTCGACCCGCCGTAGCCCTCAGTGGTCCAGAACCCCGCAACAGGCCACAGCAGTCCACCTACCCCACCGCCGCCCCACATCGAACCCAGGGTGTTTGCGCAGCAATCGCTGACACAGTGTAGCCGAGGCGGAAAAAGCGGAAGCACATGCGCCGAGGCAGATGGAAAACGGCCTTAAAAACCATCCACGGGCTGGCCGGCACATCGGACCTCGACAGAAATCCACCGGGCGGATTCGTACCGCTCGGGAAGCGGCGCGTTAGGCCGCGAGGCCTGCCGGGCGGGCTAGTATCATGTAACTACAGTATCAATGTTTCACAACTGTAATCAGCCAACACATGCAAATATCTGGGTGTAACAGCTTGTGGGGATCTGCAATGGATGCATCATATAACCTCATTTGTATGTAAACTAGGTAGCAGACTTGGGTCTGTGTCAGCTCGTGGTCGTGTGGTAGCGTTCTCGCTTCCCGCGCCCGGGTTCCCGGGTTCGATTCCCGGCGGGGTCAGGGATTTTCTCTGCCTCGTGATGCCTGGGTGTTGTGTGATGTCCTTAGGTTAGTTAGGTTTAAGTAGTTCTAAGTTCTAGGGGACTGATGACCATAGCTGTTAAGTCCCGTAGTGCTCAGAGCCTTGGGTCTGTGTGTAAGATACGACTAAATTGCAGTCAGTCTGTGAAGGAGATTGCATCCTTCAGTATTCCTCAGACGTAAGTGAAGTGTTACATGCCGTTTGGACAAACGGCGTTTCACGCTCTTTGTGAAGTATAAGGAAAGATGAATGTGACAGAATAACATTAAGTGGGGAGTAAGTCGCGGAACATATGCTGTGCGCGGGTATCCGAGAAAACGGCATAGGTGGATACAAACTGCTTCGTCTGCTGTGGGCGGGCCCTTTAACGTTTTGGCATCGCAGCTTGGCGGTGGCTTGACCGTCAAGGAGCAACAACACTCTCCGAGAATGAAAACAAAAGACAAGATGGTTTTGTAACAAATAAAATATATTGTAATCTGGTTTGTCATGTTATGCCTTCGAGGCGTATGTTGTATAAAAGTTGTATCCTACTCAAATTCACGAGTCGAACTAATGATCTGTACACCCAGTCAAGAAAATATATGTTTGTAAAGGGAAGGTAGTGGACGCATTTTTTCGTGAGTTGGGTAAAGGTTGTCATCTTTCGCTCCTACAGCAGCTGCAGAACGTAAAGCTGACAAGCCTTTCCTCGGCTACAAACAGGATTTCAGAGGCACTGATTAGCAGAACCTCTACTTCAAGAGAATAAACTGCGCCGACCGGATTGAAAGAAAGAGGTAAATACATTATGTGATCAATAGTATCCGGACACCTGCAAAAACTTACGTTTTTCTATTAGCTACATTGTGCTGCCACCTACTGCCAGGTACTCCATATCAGCGACGTCAGTAGTCATTAGACATCATGAGAGAGCAGAATGGGGCGCTCCGCGGAACTCACCGACTTCGAACGTGGTCAGGTGATTACGTGTCACTTGTGTCATACGTATGTACGCGAGATTTCCAAACTCCTAAATATCCCTAAGTCCACTGTTTCCGATGTGGTAGTGAAGTGGAAACGTGAAGGGACACGTGCAGCACAAAAGCGTACAGGCCGACCTCGTCTGTTGACTGACACAGACCGCCTAAGTTGAAGAGGGTAGTAATGTATAACAGGCAGACATCTATCCAGACCATCACACAGGAATCGCAAACTGCGTATGGATCCAATGCAAGCATTATGACAGTTTGGCGGAAGTTGAGAAAACTTGGATTTCATGAGCGAGCGGCTGCCCATAAGCCACACATCACGCCAATAAATGCCAAACGATGCCTCGCTTTGTGTAAGGAGCGTAAACATTTGACGATTGAACAATGGAAAAACGTGTGGAGGGGCGAATCATGGTACACAATGTGGCGATCCAATGGCAGGGTGTGGATATGGCGAATGCGTGTGTAAACAGTAAAATTCGGAGGCAGAGGTGTTATGATGTGGTCGTGTTTTTCATGGAGGGGGCTTGCACACCTTGTTGGTTTGCGTGGCACTATCACACCACAGGCCTATATTGATGTTTTAAGCACCTTCTTGCTTCCCACTGTTGAAGAGCAATGGGCTGGGATGGCGATTGCATCTTTCAACACGATCGAGCACCTGTTCATAATGCACGGCCTGTGGCGGAGTGGTTACACGACAATAACATCGCTGTAATGGACTGGCCTGCACAGAGTACTCGCCTGAATCCTATAGAACACCTTTGGGATGCTTTGGAATGCCGACTTCGTGCCAGGCATCACCGACCGACATCGATACCTCTACTCAGTGCAGCACTCCGTGAAGAATGGGCTGCCATCCCCGAAGAAACCTTCCAGCACCTGATTGATCGTATGTCTGCGAGAGTGGAAGCTGTCGTCAAGGCTAAGAGTGGGCCAACACCGTATTGAATTCCTGCATTACCGATGGAGGGCGCCACGACTTTATAAGTCATTTTCAGCCCGGTGTGCGGATACTTTTGATCACATGGTGTTCGTCAGACGTTGCGTTGGGTGACAGATCTCAGGAAATGTAGTGGCTCAGCTTCAACGGAAAGCAGAGAGCCAGAAGCTACATAAAACACTACAACAACAACAAAAAAAAAAACATATGGGACCAGTACAAAAAAACACTAACAGGAAATGCTGAACGTATAGAAAGATGATTAGCAACAATGATCACAGCATTCTTTGAGTCATAGGATGGAATCACAGAAATTCTAAAAAACAGGAGTTGTCAGATGTACGAAGGCAGACGTTCACTTAAAAAGTTTCTAGAAGTAATATTAAGGAAGACTTCAGGAATGCATTAGATTATATTACACAGACATTCTTCCTGTACTCCAAAGTCGGACGGGGCGGGAAATACCACAATACATGGTACAATGGGAAGTGCCCTCTGCTATGCATTTCAAAGTGGTTTTCCAGGATATGGATTTCGATGTCGACGAACAATTATTATCAGTTATACTCCACGTAGGTTGTGACCACCCTAGTGAATAGCCGCGCTCTGAAGCACCGGAGATACTAGCAGTTCAATGTATAAGAGATCCTATCCATTAAATTTCGGGAGTGCAGCTGCACGAACTCTGTTTCTTCGTCTCCCCATATTTGGGCCGCCACTTGCTTGTTGCTAAGTGCGTGTATTAACCAGACCTGATTCTTAGGAAGCTACTCCCCTCCCGGGTCCAGAGAGTTTCAGTCTGGTTTCAACATGTCGGTTATTTATGAGAGTGTAAAATACGAGTTAACAGTCTAAGAAAAATATTATTATAAATTAAATGAGTAAGTACATTAAGAGAGTAAGAAAGTAACTAGTAACACTGTCACTACTAAATAACAACTACCGTCTCCATGTTTCATCACAAAAGAAAACCGAAGGTCTTTTCCAGCCTTTTTCGTATTCTATTTTGCTATAGTCGCACCCTGGTTTGCAAGTATATTCGTCACCAGTAGGAGGAAAGTGGAATCTTGGAGACACGTTTGTTAACTCAGACACTAGCTTAGCAGCCTGTAATTGTTATCTGAAAGGCCTCTTGATATATTCCGGTAACTTGCAACTGGAATCGAAGTCTATTCTGTCTTACATTCGCTAGGTTGGCTCAGTATGTAAAATTCTATTTTGTTGAGGTGGTGGATATTCTGCTACCTCATAACTCTCCTTTAAGGAGAAGGAAAAATGTTATGTACGAGCACCGTTCTTGCAGCGATAGTAGAACATGTTCGCAATAGTCTTCTAGTTTGTGTCTTGAACCTGTTGTTGCCACAAGTAGCACGTCGTCTGCGCACACAGTACTCGCCTCGCTTCTCATAGAGTTTTTAATTCTTGCAGGAGCGGCTCTAGGGCAACATCCCAATAGGTGGGGCGAAGACGGAGCCTTGTGGGCATCTTTTGTTAATTCGTCCTTGATCTGTTTTCTAGTGCAAATTAGCTTCTCTCCTGGGAAGTTACAGAGTGCTTTTGGACATCTGATGTCCTTTGCTCGTGAGAATAAGGCGGGCCATCGCCATATAAAATAAATAAAATAAATAAAATATTATTTGAATATTAATTATTCTATCTGTATGATGGTGATTGTGATTGTAATTGTAATTAATATTTGCTTATCTGGAACGTGGACGTTTAATTATTCGGTATCAGACGCTTGACAATGGCTTTCTCGTAAAGGCAATGTTACTCGTAGTTGACCGTGAAATAAAACTGAAATAATCGGACTTCGTAAATAAATCGTTTCCAAAGACTGCTGCGGTAGGTGCGGACTCATAATCTAAATCTCAATATTTCAATAATTTGCCAGCCATGCCAATACGTCGTACAGAGGTGATTGTCTACTAAACATAAAAAGTTACACAGTTAGTTAAATCAGATATATTCAATGAATAAGCCTACAGTTCATAATCCTACTTACTTTTATAAATATAAATTCTTTACAGAATCGAGTGCCTAGTCTGGTTACAACTCGCAGTATTCTTCTATAACATGAAATATGGCGGTGTGCCAGACAATAGAATAAAATACGTGCTTCTCGCACCACTTCTACCAGAGCTCTCCCATTTCTTAAACAAACATAAGAGTAACGTAATTGTGCTTTTGTTTTATCAGCGACACAGCGCTGCAGTTGTGTGCCATAGGCTTTATTTATTTGTCACTGATTATTTATTTAATTAATATTTCGCGTTTCCGAGGAAACTCACGCTCGGCATGCAAATGTGCCTTTATATTGCCCCCTGAATTGCGAGGCGAAAGAACACACCTGCAGGCGAGCAATTCACCTAAAGGCACAAGAAAATCTAAGTTATCTACAACTATTTACATGACCTACATTATACACATTATATACAAAATTTGAATGACGCGGGTGCGCCGTAAAAGTTCTTATGTTGGCAGATAGAGTGCGCGCATGCGCAGAAGCGTCTGTGTGACTCCGGCACTGCCGTTATATCGTACAGTTAGATCACGCGGCACAGTATTGCAGTTCATATTGTTCATGTGCGCGCGTTTCTCAGTCGTTGCACAAAGAAAATATTCAACCAAGATTACATATGAAGACTACATTCTATGACAGGTAACTTAGTTTTAAATTTACAATATTTGTTATAACACAATACAACTTAGATTGTTGAATGTTCTTAGTTACATAGTATTGTTTTGAAATACTTCAAAGAAAAATGTCCGTATGTTTCAGGTGCGTTGACCTATACACATCGTGTCGTTATTACAGTTCATATTCATCTGCTGCACAATAATTTTTTTTACAGGTTAGTATCGTCGTGGTAAAGTTTTTTTGATCACAGTAACATCGTTGTATAACAACGTGATTAATACATAAGCGTGTCCATTTCCCATCTCCATTATAGTCGTTGTGATGCAGTTCGTTGTGACTAAAGGCATTGCTCATTACAGATCAGACGTGACCCGTCGAGTAATTGGTCCACGTGCAGTTCGTTTTTTTTTTTTTACATTCCGTGGAAGCTTGGTTGCAGAACCTCGGACGGCACATAGCTGGCGTCGATCCTTGGACAGTCCAGGTAAGAGTGTCCGTCACATTTCGAGAACATTTCATTCCCTGAAGTTCCAACCAAAATTCTTCCACCCGTCGTGTTGTTTTCTGGACAGGCACTTTGTGTCCATTTAATCCAGTTAACATCTTGAAGTTAGGCACTGTAGTAATGTCACTAGACGATGCACGAATTATGCACTTCACATTTTCAGTTTTTTTTTTGCTGAA
The DNA here is from genome assembly GCF_023864275.1 of Schistocerca cancellata. Lineage (NCBI taxonomy): Eukaryota > Metazoa > Arthropoda > Insecta > Orthoptera > Acrididae > Schistocerca > Schistocerca cancellata. The sequence goes on from NC_064626.1 coordinate 138,090,818, forward strand.
TGTAGCTCACCTAAATGTTCGTAGTTATTAATCAAAGAAATCATTCATCGCGTTTACATAGATACGCTGCATAATGAATGGCATCAACCGTTTTTTTTTTTTTTTACATAGGTTTCTGCGTAGTTGCAGAGTTAGTAATGTTCGTTAATGTCCGTGAACAGAGGTTCACTATGCAATGTCCTTTTGGCACTCGTTTTGTTCAAATTTTTACATAGTAACAGTTACATGATACATCAGTTAAAAAAATAAGTAATTATACATACACACGTCACATATTTTCTTAGCATAAACATAATACAGTTGCACATAAACATGTTTGCATCATCATTACATAGCTATAGGTTATTACATTGTGTCACGTGATGTCATCTGAAACTAAGATAGGTTAGACACAACATTCATTACATCAGTAGGCAAGACCAGGCGTTTTCACTACTCAATAAATATTCAAAATAGTAAGAGAGAGAAAATGTTCGATTCCTCGCGTTTTGTGCGTGTGTGTAGAGTGTCTGTGTGGCCTTGACTACTGATAGATGCTTTTTGTGTTGAGAGATGTGCGTCTAATCTATTTCTCAAAGTAAAAGATCGCTTCATAGATGACGTCTGTCGGTTCGTCAGGTGTCATACCAAGTCAGTGGTACCTACAATAACAAATGTTCCGTGAAAAATTAATATATCATTCACTGCTACGTAATTATAAATTTTATTTTGATATACCGTCTTCCAGGTGGTGGCGCACGCTGAAAGAAGAGTTCTTCTGCCTTCAACTGCGACTCTGGAACCGCTGAAATGAAAATTTCTACACTACTTATTATCTGTGTTGTAACAACAGAGTTTTTCGAGTTGCTTAGCAGTATTTTGATGGGTATGACTTTGACATTATTCAGCATGAAATGCTCTAAGATCTCGGTGTGCGTATTTTTCTAAAATTCTTTGAAGTGTGTCAACGTGTTCCTTCCAAGACTGTGTAGCTATCAGTATACCATCTACATAGTGTGTGACTGTCTCAACTAAATCGTCGCCAAGCACGGTATCCAGGGCTGTAATGAATACCCCAGAGCTGACATTCAGTCCGAAAGGTAGAACACAAAACTGATAGGTTCGCCCCCCGAACATAAATGCAGTATATTTCCGTGAATCAGGAGTGATACCCACCTGCCAAAACGAATTAGCGAGATCTATTGTGGAAAAATATTTTGCATCTAGAAATTTCTGTAATTGCTCTTCTAAATTTTCGGGTTTTGTGTGAACCGGTAAAATTATTTCATTAATTGCTCGTGCGTCTAACACTAACCTAATGCTTCCATTTGATTTTTTGACAACAAGTAGAGGACTACAATAAGGTGAGGTGGATGGTTCAATGACCTTCCAGTCTAACATTTGTTTTAATTCTTGCCACACAGCAGGTCGTTGAGATAATGGTACGTTATATGTCTTGTGGTAGAAGATCTTGTGAGGCTTAACTTCAATCTTGTACACATACGTGTTGATAACACCTAATCGTTTGGTAAAAACTTGTAAATATTTGGATAACACTTCCTGTAGTTTTATACGTTCATGTACACTGAGAGCTGTAGCTTCACTTATCTTATGATCAAGCAATGTTTTCAAGTCCATTAGCTCTGTGTCAGATGAGTGTGTTTGCATATCTTGAATGTCATTGTCAAGTACTAACTGAACCTTGTACCCTGTACAGTGTTTGTCATGCTTTAGAGTTCTCCTGTCCAAATCAATAATAATTACACTGCCTTTATCATTTAAAATACATTTACCTTTGGAGAAGTCTATAATAGAGTCCTTCTCGCTCATAATATCTATTCCTAATATGCAATTTGTCACAAGGTTTTGTACAACCAGGAATGGCCATTGTACGGTTCCATTACCTATTTTAACGTTTACAAAAACTTGCTTCGTAACCCTACATGACTTATTACCTAGTGCAGTAGTTATTTTACAGTTTTGGGCAGGAAACTCAGGCACAGGTTCCAATTCACACATCTTTTTATAGAAATTAAAAGACAAAACGCTCACAGCTGCACCTGTATCTAGGATAATAGTACTTGGAATCCCACCTACTACACCAGTAGTAGATGCTAAAACAATTTCATTTGTGTTTGAACGACATTGTGTACTGTCTTGTAAAAGTTCATCTGATATATTCTCATTGTGGTTGTATCTTATAAATAAAACAGGTAATTTTTGTTTAGAATTATTCGGCATATCATTATTCTGTTGTTCAAGTGTGGTGTCAAATAACTGATTAACATTGCAGTCGCCCCGCAAGAATTCTTCAGCCACGACCTGGGGCATAGAAGCGACTGTTTCTAGTTTGTCGGATTAGCATTTGTACTAGGTACTGACACAGATTGAAGTTGTGCATCAGGTGTCATTTCTATTATATTCACATTCGGATATTGCCTATTATGATCTCCAAACTTTTGCGGTTGTTGTTGCTGTTGCGCATTATAACTTACCTGTCGGTCGTAAGGTATGCTCCAATTTTGTCCTGGTGGCTGCTGTGGTAAAGCAGAGTTTGAATGGAAGTACTGATCGTTACGAGTCCAACGTTGATGCTGTCTTGGCTCGTAGTTATTATTATTTCTATTTCTGTTTGTGTTTTTGTTGTTGCCTTTGTATCCGTTGTTACCGTTGTAGTTATTACTGCGGTGCCTTTTGTATGGATTGCCGTATGAAGTGTTATTACTGTTGTAACTATTGTTTGTATTGGAATACGCGTGTTGATTTTGATTTTCGTATTGAAACGGCATGTGAGTTTGCTGTTTTTGCTGTACCGCGTATCCAACTGTGGGCGCGCCAGAATTGAGTTGGCAAGCCTGCATGTTTTGCATACCACTAGTGTAAACATTGTGGCTGCTGTTTTGCCGCGCGAAGCGCTGATCTTCAAGTAACATGTCAACCGAATCTAAGGCTGTTAAAAAATAATCTGAATCGTCATCCGGGATATGTAGGAGTTTTTCTTTAATGTTGAAAGGCAATTTGTCCTTCAACGCACGGAGTATCTCACGCGTTGCGACTGGTTCGTCTAAAAAGTGTCCCATGTTCAAGTATTTTTCAAAATATCTGCGTAAGTTGCCATTTTTACTGTTAAAAGTTTCAGGTTCTAAAATTTGTCTTCTGAGTCGCTCCTGGACGGATTGCGACCAGAATTTGTTCAGAAAAGCACGCTCAAACTCACTGTATGTGGTACATACGTCAGCTTGACTGTATGCCCAGACAGCTGCATCGCCTTGGATGTAACCGACAATATATGAAATCTTTTTCCGGTCACTCCAAGTGCGTGGAAATGCGTTACTAAAAGATTTAAGAAAAATCACCGGATGAATGGTTCGTTTTTCTGGGATAAAAATCTGAAATTGCCTGTGTTTCATTAAGCTTTCTTCTTCCTTCGTATTGTGATATGGATTTATTCCACTGTAATTACTGGTATGTTCAGCTGGCGAGTAACTACGATAATGTTGCTGTGGTTTACCATGATAATAGCTTGTGTTTGTGTTTGCACATCGTGGTATGTGTTGTAGTCGTGGTGTGTTTTGTTCTTGTGTGTTTGTCGTGTGCGGTATGTGTGTGTCATACTCGAATGTATATTGGTTCCTGAACTGTGCATTTTGACTGATATTTTCGTTACATTCAGACTGTGGTCGATCGGTGAATTGTCTCATGGGTGCAGTGACGGATTGTACTGCGTCACTGATCAGCTGTTTGTTATTAGTAATGTATTGCGCTACGGAGTCGTGCACAATTGTTGGTAAATTTTCACGTAAGCATCTATCAAAATGTTTGTCTTTGTTCACTACCCAATCATGAAATTCTTTATTAATATTTTGAAAATGAGCTGTGGCATCAGATTGTAAGATGTCAGTCAGGTGTTGTTCAACATTGTCAAATTTATTCTGTACGTCAGTAATTCGTTTTTCAAGGTTGTCATGTACTGAAGGATATGTTTGAATTTGTTCAGTAAGAACTTCACACGTGACATTAAGGTTTTTTACTTGTGTCTGTAAAAGTGCTACGTCAGTTGTAGTCTTTTCTTGTCTCGTATTAAGCTGGGAAAATTTAGTACTGAGTTCAGTATCTGTTTGCTCAGTGTGGCGTCTATAAGTTCCACACGTTTACATAAAGTGTCATTACCTGTCTTGAGTGCTATGAGGTCAGATTTAATTGCGTCATTTTGTGTCTGTAAGGTTGCCATGTTTTCGGCGTTCTGTTTCATTAGCATTTGTAACATGTCGGCAATGTTTACTGTTTGCAAGGTCCGTGCCCCCGTCGCGTCATTAGACGTGACGTCATGCATCAACATGGGCTCTGACTGAGACTTTGAAATTTTTGTAGTGGACGGCCTATTGCCAAAATTTCCGTCAACACTTGCGTCAATGTTTGATAAATCGTCACTACCGGTTGCTGTCGTAAAGTCATTTTCTAACATTTGTCTCTCGTCCGAGTCGGATTGCGTCTGAATAGTACGTCTTTGCTGTTCCATTTTTGCGTATTGATTTCTAGTTATTACCATGCCACACGTGATATATGTTTCAAGAAAATATTTGACACTGATTTTAAAATAAAATGCAGTTGAGCATGAATCGCTCGTAGCAACAATGGCTGTCTGTTAATTTAAAAATATAAACTGAATTTGAGATTATTGGTAATGGCTGCTGTCCATGTTACTACGTATCGTACAGAAGTCGGCCATATTGTACACTCGTGTATTGGTATTGTTGCATACGTTATTGTTTAAGGAAAAGTACTGAGAATGAAATTTATCACTGAAAACTGTTATGCACGAAAGAAACACTACAGAATCTACTGAAAAGCTAATACACTGAATTATACGTCTGGTCAAGCCTGCTAATGCAAAGATGCTGCGTCTTACCTTATTTTGCTGGAAGTTTCATTGCGTTTTCCCGCAAAATTTTAGAATTGGAAAATATCTTCAGATTTTTTTTTTGTTATCTCTCATACATTCACGTCCAGGTCCAGAAAGTTGATTTTTCACATGAAACAAAGAGAACAATGTAACAAATGACAAAATAACAAGTCCGACACGCAGTCGCCAATATAAAATAAATAAAATAAAAAAATATTATTTAAATATTAATTATTCTATCTGTATGATGGTGATTGTGATTGTAATTGTAATTAATATTTGCTTATCTGGAACGTGGACGTTTAATTATTCGGTATCAGACGCTTGACAATGGCTTTCTCGTAAAGGCAATGTTACTCGTAGTTGACCGTGAAATAAAACTGAAATAATCGGACTTCGTAAATAAATCGTTTCCAAAGACTGCTGCGGTAGGTGCGGACTCATAATCTAAATCTCAATATTTCAATAATTTGCCAGCCATGCCAATACGTCGTACAGAGGTGATTGTCTACTAAACATAAAAAGTTACACAGTTAGTTAAATCAGATATATTCAATGAATAAGCCTACAGTTCATAATCCTACTTACTTTTATAAATATAAATTCTTTACAGAATCGAGTGCCTAGTCTGGTTGCAACTCGCAGTATTCTTCTATAACATGAAATATGGCGGTGTGCCAGACAATAGAATAAAATACGTGCTTCTCGCACCACTTCTACCAGAGCTCTCCCATTTCTTAAACAAACATAAGAGTAACGTAATTGTGCTTTTGTTTTATCAGCGACACAGCGCTGCAGTTGTGTGCCATAGGCTTTATTTATTTGTCACTGATTATTTATTTAATTAATATTTCGCGTTTCCGAGGAAACTCACGCTCGGCATGCAAATGTGCCTTTATAGCCACTGGCCCCGAAGGAAGCGAGCAGAGCGCAGATTTATGTCCCAGTGCCGGGAGAGAGCGGCGCAGCGCGGAAAATGGCACGCAGAGCCATGCGGTGCGGTGGTTGGCCGCCTGCGCTGCCGTGTGTGGCTGCAGACCTTTTATTTTTGGAGCGCGCTCTCCTCCTGACTCGGAACTAGACCGCCCGATAGCCCACAACACTGTGTGTGACGTGGCGCGCACTTGTTGCGCTGGCGGCGCAATTCCACGGCCTCCGACTGGGATACGGAAGAGCTGGGTTAAAATAGTTGTTGGGCCGCCTTGATTCTAGTTGTAAGGTGAACCATAGACACGGAGGCATCAGATGTCACCTCATACGTTTATTAATGCACAGTTGATCACAACTTTTTACGTGTAAATGAATATTTACACTTTGCCACTGAACTTATGTGCGGCCTTTGATACGGCTGCTTGGTTACAAGAATGCTGTAAAGAAAAAAGCATTTGCAGAAGATTGTTACGCTGCTCTGAGAATCACGTGCTCTGTTGCTGCCAACCCCTGCGGGCTGTTCACGTGTTTACGGAGTGCGACGCAGGTGGACGCACCACAACCCAGTGGCATTCGGGCGGTGGTAGCATTGAAGGTATCGACTTCTGGTGGCGTGGTAATGTGCTCAGAAACACTGATAAAATAAACATTTGGGACAGAATAATGAGCGTTCAAGAAAGAGGGGGGTATTGCAAGAAAAATAATGAAATGTGCCAAATTGTCTAACATGGATAACGTAACTAGCGCCTTCAGTTCTTGTTATATACGTTAATAATGGTGCCAACAAACAAAGTGAAAAATAATAATTTACAACTCAAAACGAATACCTGTGCTTTTCTTGTAACATTTAATCATTTTCCCACAAAACGCCACCACACTAAGAGCGACACAGTCGTGTCCCGTCGACATCAAGGTCATTACTGACGGAGCATAAGTTCGAGGATGGGGTAAGAAATGGACCTTGCGCTATCAAAGGAACCATCCTGGCATTTCCCTTAAGCTGTTTATAGAAATTGTGGAGAACCTAACTCTGGATGCATTATTGATAGTTTCAGTGTCTGTCTTTATATACTGCCTGTATCCTACCAAGAGAATGTCCTTCGGCCATGCATGCATGTTTGAAGGAACAGACACTGTCGCTGACGATTAGAGCTGTGGTAAACATTGCGAAATGGATTCAAATTCGGGAGACTGTGCATTGACATCAGCTGTTTGCGACACATGAAAATTCGCCTTAAGGAGACTAGTATATGAATAAGCATCAAGAAATCGATTGTTTAATTTTTGTCTTAACAGTTGTCTGTGATTTTCTGGAAAACGAAAATTTTACTTCGAGGAAAATGTACCAAGGAAACCCCTAAAATTAGAGGAATTTAAAAGTGGCCGCACACATGACGACGCCTCCATCTCATGCAAACAGATCGGTTAAAACAGAATTTTTTTCTCCCTTGTTTTTTGTTTATGACTTCTTGTTCGCTAATGTTGGGTAATCTATGAAAGCGTCATGGCTGCTTCGCTTTTGTTTATATAGACAGTTTAGTTATTGTTTTGCCGCTGTATATGGGAACGGATACCAAAAATCTCATCTGGTAGTACTAAATATGTTGAAAATATCTGTCCCGAATGCTCTCCTGCGTTTCGGTGATGGTGCAGCCTCACAGTTTAAGGTTGTAGAATTAATGATGGACTAAATATGTGAATTTCTTTAGTTGACACTGACCACAGGAGTCTCTTCGAAGCAGAGAAAGCAGTGGTGGAGGCCATCAAAAAAGCAAGAATAAGAAGAAGACTCTGAGAAAGAAAAACCAGGAAGAACAGCCACAGAAACAAGATGACTATCGACCTGGGATGCGGTAGTGTTATGCAGATTAGATAGAAAAAATAGTTTTATCCTGAATTTCCCGAAGGTACACTTTTTTAACATTCTGATACACGTTGCTTAAACATTATTTAAGATAGAGGTCTTGAAGTTTGTATATTGTCTTATACCCAACTAAAGAGACTACACTACTCTTATGACTTAAAAATCATAGTAGACTATTCTTATGTAGACTATCTTTATGAGTAGATTATTCTTATGACTAAAATTTGAAAACTAAAGTCGTCTTTAAGGAAAACAGCGAGTTAATTACTGAAATTTTTGATAATCATTAGAAAATATTTTTGGAACTATAATTTATGAGAGTAGCATATCTTTAAAAGTCTGCTTTAAAGATAACAGTCTAAAGAACTTGCAGAAAACAAATCAAACTTCACTTTGTTTTTATTTCGAGATATGTGTACCTATGGCGTATATATTCCATGAATAGATCAGCAACTGCTGGACTCAGAGCGTGCCCATGGCCACTCCTTCGGTTTGTTCATAAAACTCATTATTATATTGGAAATAAGTCGTGGACGGGCAATGTCGAAATAGAGCTACTATATCAGTGGGAAACATATCAGCTGTGTATGAAAGAGCTTCGTCAACAAGAACCATGGTAAACAGGGATGCCACATCAAAACTGACAACGATATTACCTGGCCTGACAGTAATCTCCTTCAGTTTTTCGATAAAGTGCATATAATTTTTAATGTGATGGTCAGTTTTACCAATATGCGGTTGTAACACGGAAGCGAGATGTCTAGCCAACTCCTGAGTAAGGCGATCCAATAGCATTCACTATCGGTCTCAATGGGACATAAGGCTTATGAATCTTCGGTAGCCCATATAATCTAGGAGGGTAACCTTCCGTTTTGCATAGATATTTTTTATCCTGTGTAGGAATGGAAGTTTTTTTTATTAATCGATTGGTAGCTCCTAACACTTTCATTGTAGGATCCTTTTGAAGCTTTTTATAAGTCTCAGAATCCAAAAGCGCACTGATCTTCCGATGGCAGTCCTGACTCTTCATCATAACAGTAGCATTACCCTTATGAGCAGTAAGTGCAATGGTAATCCTATCCGCGTTAATCTCCCGTAACGCCTTCCCTTCTCCTTGAGACAAATTACTGCTGGGTGGCTAAGCTTTACGTAGTATCCTGATTTCATCAACAGTATGTGGTGATTACTGACGAATCCCCGCCTCTATATTAGCTACAATATCCTCCGTGGGAATATTTGATGCAGTAATTGATTCTCGAACTTCTTCTTCTGCCTATTAGAAGACACTTTTGCGCTCAGTTCCATAGATCTAAATGTTAGCCTGTCCACCTCATTCCAATAATAAAACTGCATTGCATTGCTATTAAATAAATGGAGATTTAATAGTTTACTGCTAATTACCGCCATTCCTCGACGTGTTTGATGAATCCGCTCCAGCAGCATCACCACTTCCACGAGTGAGTAGATACGTTTAGCTTGCCCGAGTGAAACAGCTATAACGTTGTTGCTTTATTTTGTTATGTAAGCTGAACTGATAGACAATAAAAGCAGTTTAAAAGCTGTGAGCTATCTGGGGAAGTTAACCTTGCATTACTGCGCAACTGTTTCACCAGGTATCCAGTCTAGCTTATCAAATTCCCAACCAGACTAACATTAATTATAATCTTTTTATAGTCATACGACAACCGGTGATATATATATATATATATATATATATATATATATATATATATAAGAGAATTTAAATAAAAAGAAATAAATCAGTTTATATTTGGAAATTTATTTTAACATTGATCATTGAAATTTCAGCATATTAGATTTGATTCATAAATAAACTGGTGCCTTATTTAGGATTGTGGAAAATGTGAGTTTGTAATCTGACGGAACACATCAAATATGGAGACAAGATTGGGAGACTGCATACAACACTGCATTCATAAAATAACACACGAAGAACGTTGAAACATATGCAAGAGGAAATTAACCACAACCAACCGATTCAATTTTCACCCAAAGAAGTTACGTTCGTAGCACAATCCTGTCCGTCATGTAATTACCACACACTGGTATACTAAATTCATATTAACTCTCTGTGAAATCTTCCCAAAAAGAATAGCTGAGGGCTACTTTGATGATTACACCACATGCTTCACATGGTCAACTTGGTTTACACAAAGCGTGTAACTCCACAATAATTTTGATAATTAAAATAAATTAGATCGAAAAGCAATTTACAAAAGAAAAACCTCGAACTGATTACTAACGTCTTAATATTAACCTGATGGGTCAAACAATTATATAAGCACGTGGTAGTGGTCTCACAAAGTACACTCCACGTGGGTTGAACATAAAGAAAAGTTGCTATATTGAAAAATATTCTCAAGACGAGATGTTATAATCTCACGCACACTCCCATTTAAGATTGATGATCTTAGTTAGAGTTACTGATCAACACGTGGTTCCACTTAACTCACAAAGTAGTGACAATGCAACTACCGGAATATATTCTGAACTTCACACGAGAATTACACTGTGCTGCAATTTAAGATAACATTAGATATTTTAGAGCTAAACCTGAAATAAAGGTGATTAAATTTTCAGTTAGGCTGGACTTAATAAATCCATTGTCCTACGGACTTAGCAGACACGCGCTTAGCCGGAGATCTTACCACTTCAGACGCTCGCCACGGACAGACTGACCTGGTCCCTTCCTGAGGGGGGCTCACAAATACAAACGGAAGTGGCCAGAGGGGCAGCTTCCTATACCAACATGACAAGCGACGGACAGGACCATACTAAGGCTAGAAACCTCTTTGCTTTTAGAAAGCGTAGCTACCTGTTGGTCCTACTGTTCTCTAGCCGAAAGGCTTGTCTGCTACCCTCAAGCATGCAACTAGAAATACATTCGCTCATTCATCCTCTCACACGGAAGGGAAGGGGGATGACAGTATCTTATCATATACAGTATATAAAAGAAAGCGGATGTAGGTTCCGTATGAGACTGTGTGACATGAATTACATATAAACTGTGTTTTAATGTGTAGTAGTGTGACAGATAGTTCTTGTTTATGTGTAAAAGTAACACGTTCCACTACTCAGTCTCCTCCCAGATAGTCAGAAACGCCACAGTAAATTTAGAAGAGGAATTTATGCCGTAAATGGCAACATATTTCAGAAATCAACATGAAAGGAATCCAACAGAGACCTTTCACAGTCTTCTCACCTTCAAAAAATTCGGAATTGTCGTGTGTCACGACAACGTAGCATAAACGTGAGCGTACAGAGTGGTTGAGCTTTCTTCCTATGTAGACCCTCCGGTCATGGTACGTGCATAGAAAAGTTATAAAGATTCAGAAACAACAGAATAATTTTGATAGAAAAGAGGAAGGCTTAAAGCTAGATAAGGTATGGCAGTCGACTTTGCACCAACGATATAACAATCGATTACCTTCAATCGAGATCAATGACGTTAATCAGAGATAGACTTACAGCAGGTCCCACGTGACGTATGGTGGTGCCCTCTGTGCGCTGCTCTGTATAAACAGGACCTCCACGGACTGGCAGCCAGTCGTTGGCTCACCTCGGAAGATGTTGACCGCAGTTGGCAACGAAACGTCAGGCAGAAGAAGTTTTACGCATCGATCACGGCTTCTCAGCCTGGAAGTTTTAACTAATGAAGATGCCGTCCGTGAAAGGCAACACGTAATGATGAGTTCTTTTGCCGTTCTTGCAATAGGAAGGTGATGTGTTCTTACACCAGGATAATGCTCGCCTACATATTGCCCTTAATGTACTCTGCAAGACCTGCAGATGTTACTGAAGTCGTCACGAAATTACAAACACCACTGTTGTGGACTGGCAAGACAGCCAATCCACTAGGACGGGAGGCCGTAGGCCACGCGTTTAGCTCACGCAGGCTGGCGTGAGGTCTGGAACAGTTAAAGGAGTTAGACTTTACCAAAAAGGGTCGTAGCTGTTGGACTACTTAACTTTAATCCATAATTGGTGAACATCGGTCTGACGGTACATGCATCACAAGATAAATAGCAAATGATAATGGCGCCTTGCTAGGTCGTAGCAAATGACGTAGCTGAAGGCTATGCTAACTATCGTCTCGGCAAATGAGAGCGTAATTTGTCAGTGAACCATCGCTAACAAAGTCGGCTGTACAACTGGGGCGAGTGCTAGGAAGTGTCTCTAGACCTGCCGTGTGGTGGCGCTCGGTCTGCAATCACTGACAGTGGCGACACGCTGGTCCGACGTATACTAGCGGACCGCGGCCGATTTAAAGGCTACCACCTAGCAAGTGTGGTGTCTGGCGGTGACACCACAACCACAAACGGACGAGAGACGCGCAAAACCTAACCTGCAGACCGATTACTCGGACGCGAGACTCTTTATATAAGAACGTCAACAGACAGGCGGCCCGTGTAGTGGACCTGTGAGGTGCGTGCCGCCATACGCGTCCCGCACGGAGCCGGATGCGTGGGTGTTCCGGCAGGCTGGGGACAAGCCTAAGGCGGCATAATTCTGGCCTCTTAAGCTAATCCGATGTCGCGCAAATGGGCTCCGGCCTGAGTGATTCCCTATTCATGGTCGTTATTGGTTGTCGGGGCCATTCGCTTAAGCAGCTGGAAAGTATGAATAACTGCTGGTTCCGCCGTTTTGCGCAATCTTCGCTCAAATAATTATTAAGTTCAGATTATTTGTCCCACATTTCTGCACCTGGGCACCGCCACCAGTGTCGGCTTTACTGCTCCGCCATAAAAGGACGGCCCATAAAATGGCGATTTAATTGCAGCTCTCTCCGGGTGCATGCCTCGTTGCTATCGACTCCCGTAGTAACCGTTGCTTAAGCTCAGTGCATCTACCCAAACGGTGTAAAGTAGCTGGTTACGCTAATCCCTGGCGTAATTCTCACTGGCCATATCAGGCATGGAATTTTACAGTTATTTCGCTATCTCTTCCTCTCGTTTACGTACTCATATGGACATAACAGAAACCACGCGCACGTAAATCCCCATACCCGCACATACAGTGTGTTACCTACTACTTGGCACATTCTGGGGACTTAAAAGGAAGCAAAAACGTTTGTACATACATATGATTTTTTTTTATTTTCCTAGTTACAGAACTGCATTTGTTACATGTTTGCTTTGTTTCCGTTCTTTTGTTTTCAACTTTAGCCTGGTTTCATACGTATCCTTTCTCTTCAAACGTTGTCTTCTGATGCGTAAATAGAGTTTTCTAAACGTGTACCATTAGCCCTAGCATAAGCCTGTAAGTGCCACATCATGGATAGTCTTAGTCGCTCCCATTCTCCAGCTGTCTGTTATATCTGCTGAAGTCCGGCTTGAACACGCTGGCAGAGATCGTCAACTTTCGTAGCACATCTATGTCCTTCAAACCCCCCTAAAAATAAAATCCAGTAAATCAATTTCAGGAGATCGAGCAGGCCAAGGTTTTGTTGCTCCTGAACCTATACATTTATTTTGGAAACAGTGATTTGAAACGCTTCTTGCTTGCACTGCAGCATGAGGTACTGCCTCATCATCGGCGAACCACATATTCTGACGTAAATGTCTTCCACAAAAATATTAAAAATCCGCTGTATGATATTCCACTTAGGGTTCAGTAGACAGTGAAAGGTGCAATTAATCTGTCTCCAATTACGCCATCCCTGACATTAGTTACCAACAGGGATGTGGAACCATGCCGACTCCAGGGACGTAGCTAGCTGAGCTAGATTTCTCTGATGAGTACCCAAGGTGCGAACAGCCAGATCGAGGTGGTCCTACAGATTCTCGCTTGGGTTTAAATCCGTGAAGTTTGGTAGCTGTGAGAGTGCGGTAAACTTGCCCTGGTGCTGTACGAACCACGCAAGTACTCTGCGCGTTGTGTGACATAGGGCATTGTACTGCTGTGCGAAAACAAACAGCGTATAGAAGTGGACATGGTCCTCAAGGATAGAGGCGTACTTGAGCGTACTTTGAGGTTTCCAGAATGATGAGATCACTCACAGAATACCAGAAAAACATTCCCAAGACTATAATAACCCCTCTTTCGTCCAGCACCCTCTGCTTTTAGACGTTTCACGCTGTACACGCCAAGCCGGCCGCCGTGTCCGAGCGGTTCTAGGCTCTTCAGTCCGGAATCGCCCTGCTGCTACGGTCGCAGGTTTGAATCATGCCTCAGGCATGGATGTGTCTGATGTCCTTAGGTTAGTCAGGTTTAAGTAGTTCTAAGTCTAGGGGACTGATGACCTCCGATGTTAAGTCCTATAGTGCTTAGAGCCATTTGAACCATTTGTACACGGCAACAGCCATCTGTCAGATGGAGCCTGAAATCTGACTGATCTAGATAAGTCACCTGTCGCCATTCACTGGACGTCCAGTTGTAATACTGGCATACAAATTCCAGCCTTCGTAGGCGACGAACAGGAGCTTGTCAACCTGAGTGCATGAACCAGGTGCCTACTGTAGAGGCCGACACTCACCAACATTCTCTGAACGGTCATTGAGTAGCCTCTCGCTTCATCTGGACCATGAGTTGCTCAACAGTTGCACGTCTACTCATCCGTATACACCTTGGCAGCAGCCGTCACTCACCTTTGTCATCTATGATTCGTCATGCACCGCAGTTACGCCACTACCGGTTTTGGATAGCGCCATTTTGCCATGTACTCTATACTTTAACCACAGCGGTAGATGAATACTTTCAGAAATACTTCAACCCTTGGCACGAACTCAAAGATCATGCAAATTTGGACGTCAAATAAATCACTCTGTTTCCTCATTGCGACTATAACTGTACTGTTTCCCATATCCCCAAACAGGTTTTAAATAGTGTTCACTGCTAATGCCGCCACTGACGGTCTGCAGGCGGTTATTGCTAGTTGGCGCCACCACCGGCCGTCTGTGAGCGATTATTGCAAGTTGAAACCGCCACTGGTGGTCTGCAGGCGGTTATTGCAAGTTGACGCTGCCACCAGCTGTCTGTGAGCGGTTATTGCAAGTTGACATCGCCACTGGCCGTCTGTGAGCGGTTATTGCAAGTTGACGCCACCACTGCCCATCTGTGAGCGGTTATTGCAAGTTGACGCCGCCACCAGCCGTCTGTGAGCGGTTATTGCAAGTTGAAACCGCCACTGGCCGTCTGTGAGCGGTTATTGCAAGTTGACGCTGCCACCAGCCGTCTTGAGCGGTTATTGCAAGTTGACACCACCACTGGCCATCTATGAGTGGTTATTGCGAGTTGACGTCACCACTGGCCGTCTGTGAGTGGTTATTGCAAGTTGACGCCGCCACCAGCCATCTGTGAGCGGTTATCGCAAATTGACGCCACCACTGGCCGTCTGTGAGCAGTTATTGCAAGTTGACGCCGCCACCAGCCGTCTGTGAGCGGTTATTGCAAGTTGACATCACCACTGGGCGTCTGCGAGCAGTTATTGCAAGTTGACGCTGCCACCGACCATGTGTGAGCGGTTATTGCATGTTGACCTCGAACACTGGCAGTGGTCACATTAAAGTGACTGGACCGTGTTATAATATGTTCCAGCAGTGCATCGAGGAAGCCTACCACTATGTAACAATAGCAGATTTGTATCTTGTCAGTGGGTAGTATAGAAGGTGAACTGTATTGTGCATTTATGGGTGCTAGTTTGAAAACTTCATTTAAATGATTATTGATTTACCAGAAAATCCACCTGATAAGAGTCATGTATGTACAGAGGGTTGCATCCACTCCTGAAATCCTAACTAAAATCAATAAACATTTGATTTAAATTTTACTCAGTTGCTTTAAATACTTAAGCTCAGAGGTAGGAAAAACTTGTTCTATGAAAAATTTTTAATGCATTGCTATAAATCTCTAGAAAATAGCTACATTCATAACTTTGCAAAAAGAGTAACGTCTGGAACTGCTTGGACTCATTATTTCTTAAGTTATAGAATCAAATACTTTATCTGAAACAATGTGTAAGTTGTACATTGCCTGACAAATAGTGAAAGACCCAGAAGGGTAAGTGCAAACAAAATGAAACTTCACGGCTTGAGAAGTTACGTGATGTTATTGATGTTATTTCAGTGATTAGAAAATCGAATCAGACTTAGAAAGAACTTAGCAATATGTCCCCACTTATTGGTATGAGGTTGCAACTCCTCTGGCCTGGATGCATGTGCTGATTCGGTTGGTGAGAGTGTCATAAAGCCATTGTATCATCTCCTGAAACAGGCTGGTTCACAACTGTTGTAACTGATCCTTGTTATCCAGGATACTGGACCTGGAACAGAGTTGACATATTAGCTACTCCTGCACTGCTTCTATCAAGGACAGATATGGGAATGTTGCTGACCACGAGAATACTTCATCGCTACGCTAACATTTCATAGACACATGTGCGATGTGTAGACGAACGTTATACTGCTGAAAAATGGCAGCACTATCCTGTGGCGTGAGACATAATACACGAGGACGCAGGATGTATGTGATGTTCCGTTGTACAACCATAATTCCCTCAGCCATTACCAGCCATGGCCTAAACTCAGACACGATGGCTCATTACACCACGGCGCCAGGAGTAAAACACGAAGACTGGGACCTTTCCAGAGGTCGCCGTCATACTTGCCAACGATGGTCACCTGGGGTGGTGCTCAACTGCGATTCGACGCTGAGCTCAATGCAGCAGTCCACTCTTCCCGGTGAGGGAACCATAACAAACGTAGCCGTTTGTGAAGCGGTGTTAACGATACGCTATGCATCTGACCCTTCCCCATGAACCATGGATCTTGCTGTTGGTGGGGAGGATTGCGTGCTTCAGCGATACAGATAGCCGTACCGTAGGTGCAACCACAAAACATGGTTCAAATGGCTCTGAGCACTATGGGACTTAACATCTATAGTCATCAGTCCCCTAGAACTTAGAACTACTTAAACCTAACCAAACCTAAAGACAACACACAACACCCAGTCATCACGAGGCAGAGAAAATCCCTGACCCCGCCGGGAATCGAACACGGGAACCAGGGCGCGGGAAGCGAGAACGCTAACGCACGACCACGAGCTGCGGACGGTGCAACCACAACGGAGGAGTATCTGTTGAGAGGCCAGACAAACGTGTGGTTCCTGAAGAGGGGCAGCAGCCTTTTCAGTAGTTGCAGGGGCAACAGTCTGGATGTTTGACTGGCCTTGCAACATTAACCAAAACGGCCTTGTTGCGCTGGTACTGCGAACGGCTGAAAGCAAGGGGAAACTACGGCTGTAATTTTTCCCGAGGGCATGCACCTTTACTGTATGGATAAATGATGATGGCGTCCTCTTGGGTAAAATATTCCGGAGGTAAAATAGTCCCCCATTCGGATCTCCGGGCGGGGACTACTCAGGAGGACGTCGTTATCAGGAAAAAGAAAACTGGCGTTCTACGGATCAGAGCGTGGAATGTCAGATCCCTTAACCGGGCAGGCAGATTAGAAAATTTAAAAAGGGAAATGAATAGGTTAAAGTTAGATATAGTGGCAATTAGTGAAGTTCGGTGGCAGGAGGAACAAGACTTTTGGTCAGGTGAATACAGGGTTATAAACACACAATCAAATAGGGGTAATGTAGGAGTAGGCTTAATAATGAATAACAAAATAGGAGTGCGGTTAAGCTACTACAAACAGCGTTAATGTGGTCAAGATAGACACGACGTCCACGCCTACTACAGTAGTACAAGTCTATATGCCAACTAGCTCTGGAGATGATGAAGAAATTGAAGAAATGTATGATGAGATAAAAGAAATTATTCAGGTAGTGAAGGGAGACGAAACTTTAATAGTCATGGGTGACTGGAATTCGGGAGTAGGAAAAGGGAGAGAAGGAAACATAGTACGTGAATATGGATTGGGGGTAAGAAATGAAAGAGGAAGCCGCCTGGTAGAGTTTTGCACAGAGCATAACTTAATAACAGCTAACACTTGGTTCAAGAATCATGAAAGAAGGTTGTATACATGGAAGAATCCTGGAGATACTACAAGGTATCAGATAGATTATATAATGGTAAGACAGAGATTTAGGAACCAGGTTTTAAATTGTAAGACATTTCCAGGGGTAGATGTGGACTCTGACCACAATCTATTGGTTATGAACTGTAGATTAAAGATGAAGAAACTGCAAAAAGGTGGGAATTTAAGGAGATGGGACCTGGATAAACTGAAAGAACCAGAGGTTGTACAGCGTTTCAGAGAGAGCATAAGGGAACAATTGACAGGAATGGCGGAAAGAAGTACAGTAGTAGAAGAATGGGTTGTTCTGAGGGATGAAGTAGTGAAGGCAGCAGAGGATCAAGTAGGTAAAAAGACGAGAGCTAGTAGAAATCCTTGGGTAACAGAAGAAATATTGAACTTAATTGACGAAAGGAGAAAATACAAAAATGAAGTAAATGAAGCAGGCAAAAAGGAACACAGACGTCTCAAAAATGAGATCGTCAGAAAGTGCAAAATGGCTAAGCAGGGATGTCTAGAGGACAAATGTAAGGATGTAGAGGCTTATCTCACCAGGGGCAAGATAGATACTGCCTACAGGAAAATTAAAGAGACCTTTGGAGAAAAGAGAACAACTTGTATGAATATCAAGAGCTCAGATGGAAACCCAGTTCTAAGCAAAGAAGGGAAAGCAGAAAGGTGGAAGGAATACATAGAGGTATATACAAGGGCGGTGTACTTGAGGACAATATTATGGAAATGGAAGAGGATGTAGATGAATATGAAATGGGAGATACGATACTGCGTGAAGAGTTTGACAGAGCACTGAAAGACCTGAGTCGGAGGAAGGCCCCGGGAGTAGACAACATTCCATTAGAACTACTGATGGCCTTGGGAGAGCCAGACCTGACAAAACTCTACCATCTGGTGAGGACGATGTATGAGACAGGCGAAATACCCTCAGACTTCAAGAAGAATAGAATAATTCAAATCCCAAAGAAAGCAGGTGTTGACAGATGTGAAAATTGCTGAACTATCAGTTTAATAAGTCACAGCTGCAAAGTACTAACACGAATTCTTTACAGACGAATGGAAAAACTAGTAGAAGCCGACCTCGGGGAAGATCAGTTGGGAATGCGTAGAAATATTGGAACACGTGACGCAATACTGATCTTACGACTTATCTTAGAAGAAAGATTAAGGAAAGGCAAACCTACGTTTCTAGCATTTGTAGACTTAGAGAAAGCTTTTGACAATGTTGACTGGAATACTCTCTTTCAAATTCTAAAGGTGGCAGGGGTAAAATACAGGGAGCGAAAAGCTATTTACAGTTTGTACTGAAATCAGATGGCAGTTATAAGAGTCGAGGGGCATGAAAGGGAAACAGTGGTTGGGAAGGGAATGAGACAGGGTTGTAGCCTCTCCCCGATGTTATTCAATCTGTATACTGAGCAAGCAATAAAGGAAACAAAAGAAAAATCGGAGTAGGTATTAAAATCCATGAAGAAGAAACAAAAGCTTTGAGGTTCGCCGATGACATTGTAATTCTATCAGAGACAGCAAAGGACTTGGAAGAGCAGTTGAACGGAATGGACAGTGTCTTAGAAGGAGGATATAAGATGAACATCAACAAAAGCAAAACGAGGATAATGGAATGTAGTCGAATTAAGTCGGGTGATACTGAGGGAATTAGATTAGGAAATGAGACACTTAAAGTAGTAAAGTAGTTTTGCTATTTGGGGAGGAAAATAACTGATGATGGTCGCAGTAGGGAGGACATAAAATGTAGACTGGCAATGGCAAGGACAGCGTTTCTGGAGAACGGAAATTTGTTAACATCGAGTATAGATTTAAGTGTGAGGAAGTCGTTTATGAAAGTATTTGTATGGAGTGTATGTAAGTATGTAAGTGAAATATGGACGATAAATAGTTTGGACAAGAAGAGAATAGAAGCTTTCGAAATGTGGTGCTACAGAAGAATGCTGGAGATTAGATGGGTAGATCACATAACTAATGAGGAGGCATTGAATGGAATTGGGGAGAAGAGGAGTATGTGGCACAACTTGACAAGAAGAAGGGACCGGTTAGCAGGAAATGTTCTGAGGCATCAAGGGATCACAAATTTAGCATTGTAGGGCAGTGTAGAGGGTAAAAATCGTATAGGGAGACCAAGAGATGAATACACTACGTGGATTCAGAAGGATGTGGGTTGCAGTAAGTACTGGGAGATGAAGAAGCTTGCACAGGATAGGGTAGCATGGAGAGCTGCATCAAACCAGTCTCAGGACTGAAGACCACAACAACAACAATGCATCAGACAGTAATTTTCTTGTTCTGTGCTGCAAGTCTCCCGTCAATGGTGCGGGGTGACACAGAATGTTCTGTGAGTCTATTACTTATTCGCACACGGCAAGCTCAGACGTTAAGCGGTTACGATGCGGCTGGTACGCAATACGGCTATCCTTCCCTGTTTGAGCCATGGGAGAGTATCAGGGAGATGCTAATGAAACTGAACGGTGTAACTGCTATGGTTTATGTTATTGTTGTAAACCAAACTGGTTTTCTGTTCTTAAATTTTCTTGTATGTCTGTCTCGAATGTGGACCTGAACAACGCGAGTCTGTGATTACGTAAACACTATCTGATGGAAAGAGTCGCCAAATCTGACACTGTGTGACTGTACCGCGGTTAACACTTACAAAAAAAAAAAAGTATTCTAAATAAGCTGTTCTGTGAAATTCAATATTTCACAGTGCAGTTATTAGCTTACATAGCATGCACTCAGAATTATATATTCACCACTCCTTTATCATTTTGTTGACTAATTTCATGGAACAGTCATATTTTCATGAATACTGGTTTTTGTAAAGATAATTGTTAAGGAATCAGAGTTCCACGACACAGTTTTTGAATGCTAGTTTCTTTCAGTCGCTTAATAAGTCGTGTTTCTACTACTGTCTATTCACGAAAATTTTGTTTTGTATTCGTGTGTCGCCCCATTGCACTCACCGGATCATTTCTCAGAGCCGGCCGGAGTGGCCGAGCGGTTCTGGGCGTTACAGTCTGGAGCCGCGCGACCGCTACGGTCGCAGGTTCGAATCCTGCCTCGGACATGGATGTGTGTGATTTCCTTAGGTTAGTTAGGTTTAAGTACTACTAAGTTCTAGGGGACTGATGACCTCAGATGTTAAGTCCCATAGTGCTCAGAGCCATTTGAACCTCATTTCTCATAACGAGGGCACTTCATGATGCACACCTCAAGCAAGACGGTCTGGATAGGAAATGAGAGCTGGACTGAACTTTCCCTAACTGAATCTAATAATAATTTTTAAATACAACGCATGACTGTGAATTATTTTACTGTGTGTTTCCTGATGTTGAACTGGCCGTAACAAATGTTCATGACTCACCTTGCGGCAATGGGAAATCGGCACGGCTCGAAAGTGGTGAACGTAAAACGCACCGCAGCAGCAAACCAGCTGAAGGAAAGAAAAAGCCTTGCTCAAATGAAGTACAAGGAAAGCAGCTACGCTAAGCACATTTGCTTTACTTTTGAGCAACTGCGTTCCGTTAAGTGCAATCGACGGCACACAATTACAAAACAAAATTTTCGTGAGGAGACAGTAGTAGGAACTCGACTTATCAAAAACTGTATTGCCAAAAATTACAAAAACCACTTCTTACAGAAATATGATTCTAGCATGAAGTTAGTTAAAATAATGATAAAGGAGTGGTGAATCTACAACTCTGATTGCAAGCAACATGAGGAAATCGCACTAACTAACCCAAATAAATGAAGAAAAATCGACGAAATTACCCTTTCATCGACTGATCATAAATTAAGCACAGTCAAGCAATGCAGAGACAACTTTACCTGAAAACCTTCACAATTCTCAAATCACTCTTTACAAAGTGTTCTGTTAGTCCTCCCAGCCCGCATCTCGTGGTCGTGCGGTAGCGTTCTCGCTTCCCACGCCCGGGTTCCCGGGTTCGATTCCCGGCGGGGTCAGGGATTTTCTCTGCCTCGTGATGGCTGGGTGTTGTGAGCTGTCCTTAGGTTAGTTACGTTTAAGTAGTTCTAAGTTCTAGGGGACTGATGACCTAAGATGTTAAGTCCCATAGTGCTCAGAGCCCCATTTGTTAGTCCTCCCAGACTGCACAGCAACAAAATCAACAGCCGACTACCTCATTTACTTCTTACAGAATCACAGAATGCCATTGGCAACGACAATGCTACTAACAACCAAAGATCACACTGCTTGTACTCAGGTATTCCCTAACGAGCATCGGAAGGTAGTGAAGCGCACTGTCAGCGCGGTAACACCAGATTCATGCGTACGTTCGACTTGCTTCTTGGCGGTGAACATAGAACAAGTTACTCCAGACACTGGTATTTTTTGCGTCAAATTTTGACTCTCTTTTTACGCGTGTCGCCCACCACTGTCGATTCACGCACTCTCCTCTGCCCAGACGTGTTATATTGTCCGAGGATGAAACAAAACGTAGTCGTCATAGGTCTTATAGATTTTTGAAATTGTTTAAACGATTGTCATTATGCTGTTGTGAAGAACCATAAGGACAGCCAATACTTTTGGAACGTCTTGCGGAGTATCTTGCACGATCCGCCAGCCAGCTGGATCATTCGTGGCAGATGAATCTGCTATATCCACACGTTGATGACTGATCAGATAACGGTACCTACAAGGCATTAGGAGAAAACGTGCCATGAAGATGGGGCTGTGGTGTTCGTGGAGTACCGACGCCGCACGTGCGGGTTCCAGAGGTTTTGGATTATGTTTGTTTTCTTTTCTTTCCAAGAACCTAGCACGTATCACTACTTTTAAAATTTTGCTGAGAGAGACACGTCATGGAAAAGGCGAATTTATTTTTCTTAATAAATAAATTAATATCCATTTTTAATTTTAATAATCAACAGCCTCAGTTGCACCTTTTACGTAGAATTGAACTAGGTTTCAGTCGGGATAACCCAACCTTCTTCAGAATAAAAGTAACTACCGTTGGTCCATAGTGGACATCGTCAAGCTAACACTACGAATCCATAAATTAACTTTGCGACGCCCATGCGGCAGCCATGAGTGCTGTACTGGTCGCGAAGTGGGGCCGAGGCAGTTTCAGATACGTTTTTACAGTCTGACGATAATTTATGGATTTGTAGTTTTAGCTTGACGATCTCTACTATGGACAAACGGTAGTTACTTTTATTCTGAAGAAGGTTGGGTTATCCCGACTGAAACCTAGTTCAGTTCTAGGTAAACGGTGCAACTGAGGATGCTGATTATTAGAATTTTAGAATTAAAATTAATATTTATACAGTTGCTGACAGAGCCGCGAAATGTTGAAGACATTTAAATGAATATCCTCCTGAGGCCAATTAACGCTTCCCTTTCTTTCTGTTTGGAGACTGAGATATTGCGGCAAGGCCTCGTAAATTAACCGCTTCCTTTCTTACCTCCGGCACCATTCCACCCGCACCCTCCACTCCCACCCTCCCAAAAAAGTGGTTAGGTTAGGATCGAGTCACAGTTCGGGACAACTTTTCAATGTCGTCATTTCGTTCTACAGTTAAGAGGTTGCCCGTATTCGGTACTGCCAATACAGTTCCTGTATTTCCTAACGGCTATAGTCGCCACAGAAACACAGGCACTGAAATATCGCACTGTAATTTATTTTGTAGTAACTGGCACCACATCTGGATATCGGTAGTTCTCTGCCTATTCTGGAGGCTCCCTTTCTTAAAAATGGAATGATGCTTGAATGTCATTAAATGTTATAAATGTCCCCTAGTCTCGAGTGCAAAAGTTAAGGAAAAATTTAAGTTATTACAATCTGTCTAGATTGAACCTCCGCTATAAAGGGTCTAGCATAATTCACTTGGAAAATTATAAATTACCAGTAAAAGAATCACAATTAGGACCTAGAATTCGCACCTGGCTGTATTCAATAGTATTCTGCCATTCCGAGCGCTGCCAACAGAACTAAGGAATACTAAACGTTAAAACAAACAGTAAATATCTGTCTCAGCATCAGGCAGCGAATTAAAAGCTGCACACCATGCAAACAGACTGAAAATAAATAAGCTCACTTTCACGCCAGCTAACTTTGTAAAGGAAAAGGCACACTATTGAGAACACAACGGAATATACACTCCTGGAAATTGAAATAAGAAGACCGTGAATTCATTGTCCCAGGAAGGGGAAACTTTATTGACACATTCCTGGGGTCAGATACATCACATGATCACACTGACAGAACCACAGGCACATAGACACAGGCAACAGAGCATGCACAATGTCGGCACTAGTAAAGTGTATATCCACCTTTCGCAGCAATGCAGGCTGCTATTCTCCCATGGAGACGATCGTAGAGATGCTGGATGTAGTCCTGTGGAACGGCTTGCCATGCCATTTCCACCTGGCGCCTCAGTTGGACCAGCGTTCGTGCTGGACGTGCAGACCGCGTGAGACGACGCTTCATCCAGTCCCAAACATGCTCAATGGGGGACAGATCCGGAGATCTTGCTGGCCAGGGTAGTTGACTTACACCTTCTAGAGCACGTTGGGTGGCACGGGATACATGCGAACGTGCATTGTCCTGTTGGAACAGCAAGTTCCCTTGCCGGTCTAGGAATGGTAGAACGATGGGTTCGATGACGGTTTGGATGTACCGTGCACTATTCAGTGTCCCCTCGACGATCACCAGTGGTGTACGGCCAGTGTAGGAGATCGCTCCCCACACCATGATGCCGGGTGTTGGCCCTGTGTGCCTC
The DNA here is from genome assembly GCF_023864275.1 of Schistocerca cancellata. Taxonomy (NCBI): domain Eukaryota; kingdom Metazoa; phylum Arthropoda; class Insecta; order Orthoptera; family Acrididae; genus Schistocerca; species Schistocerca cancellata. The sequence continues at coordinate 138,115,239 of NC_064626.1, forward strand.
GGTCGTATGCAGTCCTGATTGTGGCGCTCACCTGCACGGCCCCAAACACGCATACGACCATCATTGGCACCAAGGCAGAAGCGACTCTCATCGCTGAAGACGACACGTCTCCATTCGTCCCTCCATTCACGCCTGTCGCGACACCACTGGAGGCGGGCTGCACGATGTTGGGGCGTGAGCGGAAGACGGCCTAACGGTGTGCGGGACCGTAGCCCAGCTTCATGGAGACGGTTGCGAATGGTCCTCGCCGATACCCCAGGAGCAACAGTGTCCCTAATTTGCTGGGAAGTGGCGGTGCGGTCCCCTACGGCACTGCATAGGATCCTACGGTCTTGGCGTGCATCCGTGCGTCGCTGCGGTCCGGTCCCAGGTCGACGGGCACGTGCACCTTCCGCCGACCACTGGCGACAACATCGATGTACTGTGGAGACCTCACGCCCCACGTGTTGAGCAATTCGGCGGTACGTCCACCCGGCCTCCCGCATGCCCACTATACGCTCTCGCTCAAAGTCCGTCAACTGCACATACGGTTCACGTCCACGCTGTCGCGGCATGCTACCAGTGTTAAAGACTGCGATGGAGCTCCGTATGCCACGGCAAACTGGCTGACACTGACGGCGGCGGTGCACAAATGCTGCGCAGCTAGCGCCATTCGACGGCCAACACCGCGGTTCCTGGTGTGTCCGCTGTGCCGTGCGTGTGATCATTGCTTGTACAGCCCTTTCGCAGTGTCCGGAGCAAGTATGGTGGGTCTGACACACCGGTGTCAATGTGTTCTTTTTTCCATTTCCAGGAGTGTATTTTCTTAATAACGTTACAGGCACTGTAACTTGTGGTATTAAACTTCCTAATAATCTTTAAAAACATTAATGATAACCGCCAATAGCCTGGAGCATCTACGGGGTGTCGCAGGAGAATGGCCAAAATTCAGTGATACGACAGTAACAATCATTTGAAGAAAAAAACTTCATGTGGATTTATTCCATATTCCGAATCGTTTCTGAGACAGAATGCATACATTGTACGTGTACATAATTATACATGTTCAGTTCACAATTACATTGCATTTGTGCACCTGGCTTGTCTGAGTGCCTTAACACGTTTCATAAAGAGGGCAACAACGTCCATGATGCGATCAAGCAGTTCATCTCGTAAATTCACTTTTCGTTTGCAGGCTTCATCCAGCCCCGTAAACAAAACTCTAATGGCGTACAGTCTGGCATCCTGCGGCCAAGTTAACCGTACAATCACGACCAATCCAGGGATAAGGATTACTACGGTTGAGATGTTCCCTTACACGTCTGGAAAATTGTGGAAGGGCTCCGTTATCGTTGAATTACGTTATAGTCCGCGTTGCCGAAGGAACATCCTCAATGGTTTCAACAAAAGAATTTTCCAAAAAATATAAGTAATTCTGTACCAACATTCGCTCTTCTAAAATGACTGGACTTATCGACGTGTCACCGACCATGTAGATTCATGTTGTATCTCGGAAAACATTCGGAATAGTCCATGTCAAGTTCTTTGCTTCACATCACCGCTCCTGTCATTCCCCTCAATATTTCCCATTCTTCTTGCGACACCCCGTATACACACATCAGTACACACGGATACAATACGATGACTGACTATTACAATGTTCAGTTTTTGGTGTTTGTTGCGAGACAAAGGGGAGATGTCGATTCCGTTCACCTTGAACCATTGTTTCGTGGTTGCAATCCATTGACCTCAGTTTATCGGCCACTGCATTGCCCGTAAAGCGAAGTTGGCTCATGAAATACATTTTTGTCAAAATTATTAGTGAAAGTACAAATTCCCACTTGTTGGCTTTCTCCCATCACTCAGCAGCAGTTTGATATTCACTTTCGTAGCCTTGTTGTTGTTGTTGTAGTCTTCAGTCCTGAGACTGGTTTGATGCAGCTCACCATGCTATTCTATCCTGTGCAAGCTTCTTCATCTCCCAGTACTTACTGCAACCTACATCCTTCTGAATCTGCTTAGTGTAGTCATCTCGTGGTCTCCTTCTACGATATTTACCCTCCACGCTGCCCTTCAATGCTAAATTTGTGATCCCCTGATGCCTCAGAACATGTCCTACCAACCGGTCCCATCTTCTTGTCAAGTTGTGCCACATACTCCTCTTCTCCCCAATTCTATTCAATACCTCATCATTAGTTATGTGATCTACCCAGCTAATCTTCAGCATTCTACTGTAGCACCACGTTTATAAAGCTTCTATTGTCTTCTTGTCCAAACTATTTATCGTCCATATTTCACGTACATACTTACAGACACTCCATACAAATACTTTCATAAACGACTTCCTCACACTTAAATCTATGCTCGATGATAACAAATTTCTCTTCTTCAGAAACGCCTTCCTTGCCATTGCCAGTCTATATTTTATATCGTCTATACTTCGACCATCATCAGTTATTTTCCTCCCCAAATAGCAAAACTCCTTTACTACTTTAAGTATCTCGTTTCCTAATCTAATTCCCTCAGCATCACCCGACTTAATTCGACTACATTCCATTATCCTCGTTTTGCTTTTGTTGATGTTCATCTTATACCCTCCTTTCAAGACACTGTCCATTCCGTTCAACTACTGTTCCAAGTCCTTTGCTGTCTCTGACTGAACTACAAAGTCATCGGCGAACCTCAAAGTTTTAATTTCTTCTCCATGGATTTTAATTCCTACTCCGAATTTTTCTTTTGTTTCCTTTACTGCTTGCTCAATATACAGATTGAATAACATCGGGGATAGGCTACAACCCTGTCTCATTCCCTTCCCAACCACTGTTTCCCTTTCGTGCCCCTCGACTCTTATAACTGCCATCTGGTTTCTGTACAAATTGTAAAAAACCCTTCGGTCCCTGTATTTTACCCTTGTCACCTTTACAGTTTGAAAGAGAGTACTCCAGTCAACATTGTCAATAGCTTTCTGTAAGTCTACAAATGCTAGAAACGTAGGTTTGCCTTTCCTTAATCTTTCTTTTAAGATAAGTCGTAAGGTCAGTATTGCCTCACGTGTTCCATCATTTCTACGGAATCCAAACTGATCTTCCCCGAGGTCGGCTTCTACCAGTTTTTCCATTCGTCTGTAAAGAATTCGCGTTAGTACTTTGCAGCTGTGAATATATTAAACTGATAGTTCGGCAATTTTCACATCTGTCAACACCTGCTTTCTTTGGGATTGTAATTACTATATACTTCTTGAAGTGTGAGGGTATTTCGCCTGTCTCATACATCGTCCTCACCAGATGGTAGAGTTTTGTCAGGACTGGCTCTCCCAAGGCCGTCAGTAGTTCTAATGGAATGTTGTCTACTCCCGGGGCCTTCCTCCGACTCAGGTCTTTCAGTGCTCTGTCAAACTCTTCACGCAGTATCGTATCTCCCATTTCATCTTCATCTGCATCCTCTTCCATGTCCATAATATAGTCCTCAAGTACATCGCCCTTGTATAGACCCTCTATATACTCCTTCCACCTTTCTACTTTCCCTTCTTTGCTTAGAAATGGGTTTCCATCTGAGCTCTTGATATTCATACAAGTGGCTCTCTTTTCTCCAAAGGTCTCTCTAATTTTCCTGTAGGCAGTTTCTATCTTACCCCTAGTGAGATAAGCCTCTACATCCTTACATTTGTCCTCTAGCCATCCCTGCTTAGCCATTTTGCACTTCCTGTCGATCTCATTTTTGAGACGTTTTTATTCCTTTTTACCTGCTTCATTTAATGCGTTGTTATATTTTCTCCTTTCATCAATTAAATTCAATATTTCTTCTGTTACCCAAGGATTTCTACTAGACCTCGTCTTTCTACCTACTTGTTCCTCTGCTAACTTCACTACTTCATCCCTTAGAGCTACCCGTTCTTCTTCTACTGTATTTCTTTCCCTCATTCCTGTCAATTGTTCCCTTATGCTCTCCGTGAAACTCTGTACAACCTCTGGTTTAGTCAGTTTATCCAGGTCCCATCTCCTTAAGTTGCCACCTTTTTACAGTTTCTTCAGCTTTAATCCACAGTTCATAACCAATAGATTGTGGTCAGAGCCCACATCTGCACCTGGAAATGTCTTACAGTTTAATACCTGGTTCCTGAATCTCTGTCTTACCATTATATAATCTATCTGATACCTTCTAGTATCTCCAGGATTCTTCCATGTATACAACCTTCTTTTATGATTCTTGAACCAAGTGTTAGCTATGATTAAGATATGCTCTGTGCAAAACTCTACCAGGCGGCTTCCTCTTTCATTTCTTACCCCCAATCCATATTCACCTACTATGTTTCCTTCTCTCCCTTTTCCTACTCTCGAATTCCAGTCACCCATGACTATTAAATTTTCGTCTCCCTTCACTACATAGTCTCCCTTCGTAGCCTTATACTTCAAATTAATCTGTTTGAACTGAGAATAAAAACCGGGTAGAACTAGTTTCGTTACGCTATTCTGGCGGAAAGACCGCTGATATTTTAGAAAAACAGTGCAACAAAGTGGATCAAATTATGACTCGTGCGGGTAGCTGTGCGCGTTAAAGCGCGGTGTGCCGACCAGCCTGGATGTGGTTTTTAGGTGGTTTTCGAAATCCCACTAGGTATGCACCGGACTGGTACCCCAGACCGTCTCAGCAATACGATTCTCATACACTCAGAAAATTTTCACTCACTTTTACACAAAAGTACTACAAGCGTACAGTTGGGGTAAATGAATTCCGTCCCAGGTGGAAACGGGGTAGGGAGAGGAGGGGTGTCCTGCTACCCCTTAAACTGACCGTACCACATTCGATGTTAACCATGCCGACCCTGCGCCGCTGCAGGACAAAGCCACGAGCAAAAGAAGAAAAAAGTATATCAAATCTTGCAAAAAGACATTTAGTGTATCGGCTTTATTTAATTATGCACACTAAGCTAACGTTTGAATATGTAATAATGCTAGAAGATAATGTTAAGCAATGTTGTGTCTCCAGTCCAAAGGCTTCTTTGATGCAGCTCTCCACGCTGTTCTACCCTGTGCAAGCTTATTCATCTCCGAATAACTACTGCAAGCTACATCCTTTTGAATCTGCTCACTGAATTGATCTCTTGGTCTCCCTCTACAAGTTTTACGCGCACCAATTTCCCTCCAACACTAAATTCACGATGTCATGACGTATCCGAATGTGTCAAATATATCGACCGATGCTTTCTTTTAGTCAAGCTGTGCCACATGTTTCTTCTCATTGCAGTTCTATTCATCATCTCCTTTAAGTTTCGTGATCTGCCCATTTAATCTTAAGCATTACTTTGTTGCCCCACATTTCAAAAGCTTCTATTCTCTTCTTGTCTAAACTATTTATCGTCCATGTTTCACTTCCTTATAGTGTTTCACTCCGGACAAATACCTTCAGAAAAGACTTTCCGACACTTAAACCTACACTGAAGAGCCAAGAAATTGGTACACTCCCCTAATATCGTGTAGGACCCTTGCGAACACGCAGAAGTGCCGCAACACGACGTGGTCTGGAGTCGACTAATGTCTGACGTAGAGCTGGAGTAAATGGACATCATGAATCCTTGCGGGCTGTCCATAAATCTGCAAGAGTACGAGCGGCTGGAGATCTCTTTTGAATAGCACGTTGCAAGGCATCCCAGATATGCCCAACAGTGTTCGTGTCTGGGCAGTCTGGTGTCCAGCGGAAGTGTTTAAGCTCATAAGAGTGTTCCTGGAGCCATTCTATAGCAATTTTATACGTGTGGGGTATTGCATTGTCCTTCTGCAATTGCCCAAGTCCGTCGGAATTCATAATTGACATGAATGGAAGAAGGGGATCAGACAGGATGCTTATGTACGTGTCACCTGTCAGAGTCGTATCTAGAGGTATCAGGCGTCCCATATCACTCCAGCTACACTCGCCCCACACCATTACAGAGCCTCCACTAGCTTGAACAGTCCCCTGCTGACACGCAGGGTTCGTGGATTCATGAGATCATACCCGTTCACTTCCATCCACTCTATAGAGTCTGAAAGGTGACTCGTCCGACCAGGCGACATACACTCCTGGAAATGGAAAAAAGAACACATTGACACCGGTGTGTCAGACCCACCATACTTGCTCCGGACACTGCGAGAGGGCTGTGCAAGCAATGATCACACCCACGGCACAGCGGACACACCAGGAACCGCGGTGTTGGCCGTCGAATGGCGCTAGCTGCGCAGCATTTGTGCACCGCCGCCGTCAGTGTCAGCCAGTTTGCCGTGGCATACGGAGCTCCATCGCAGTCTTTAACACTGGTAGCATGCCGCGACAGAGTGGACGTGAACCGTATGTGCAGTTGACGGACTTTGAGCGAGGGCGTATAGTGAGCATGCGGGAGGCCGGGTGGACGTACCGCCGAATTGCTCAACACGTGGGGCGTGAGGTCTCCACAGTACATCGATGTTGTCGCCAGTGGTCGGCGGAAGGTGCACGTGCCCGTCGACCTGGGACCGGACCGCAGCGACGCACGGATGCACGCCAAGACCGTAGGATCCTACGCAGTGCCGTAGGGGACCGCACCGCCACTTCGCAGCAAATTAGGGACACTGTTGCTCCTGGGGTATCGGCGAGGACCATTCGCAACCGTCTCCATGAAGCTGGGCTACGGTCCCGCACACCGTTAGGCCGTCTTCCGCTCACGCCCCAACATCGTGCAGCCCGCCTCCAGTGGTGTCGCGACAGGCGTGAATGGAGGGACGAATGGAGAAGTGTCGTCTTCAGCGATGAGAGTCGCTTCTGCCTTGGTGCCAATGATGGTCGTATGCGTGTTTGGCGCCGTGCAGGTGAGCGCCACAATCAGGACTGCATACGACCGAGGCACACAGGGCCAACACCCGGCATCATGGTGTGGGGAGCGATCTCCTACACTGGCCGTACACCACTGGTGATCGTCGAGGGGACACTGAATAGTGCACGGTACATCCAAACCGTCATCGAACCCATCGTTCTACCATTCCTAGACCGGCAAGGGAACTTGCTGTTCCAACAGGACAATGCACGTCCGCATGTATCCCGTGCCACCCAACGTGCTCTAGAAGGTGTAAGTCAACTACCCTGGCCAGCAAGATCTCCGGATCTGTCCCCCATTGAGCATGTTTGGGACTGGATGAAGCGTCGTCTCACGCGGTCTGCACGTCCAGCACGAACGCTGGTCCAACTGAGGCGCCAGGTGGAAATGGCATGGCAAGCCGTTCCACAGGACTACATCCAGCATCCCTACGATCGTCTCCATGGGAGAATAGCAGCCTGCATTGCTGCGAAAGGTGGATATACACTGTACTAGTGCCGACATTGTGCATGCTCTGTTGCCTGTGTCTATGTGCCTGTGGTTCTGTCAGTGTGATCATGTGATGTATCTGACCCCAGGAATGTGTCAATAAAGTTTCCCCTTCCTGGGACAATGAATTCACGGTGTTCTTATTTCAATTTCCAGGAGTGTATTTCCAGTCATGAAGAGCCCAATGTCGGTGTTGACGGGCTCAGGCGAGGCGTAAATGTGTCGTGCAGTCATCAAGGGTACACGAGTAGGCCTTATCGATGATGTTTCGTTGAATGGTTCGCAAGCTGACACTTTCGATGGCTCGGCATTGAAATTTGCAGCAATTCTGTCACGTTAAACGATTGCCTTCAGTCGTCGTAGGTTCCGTTCTTGCGGGATCTTTTTCCGGCCGCAGTGATGTCAGAGATTTGATATTAGCGGTACACTCATGAAATGGTCGAACGGAAAAATCCACACATCATCGCTACCTCGGAGATGCTGTGCCCATCGCTCGTGCACCGACTGTAACACCACGTTCAGACTCACTTAAATCTTGATAACCTGCAGTTGTAGCAGCAGTAACCGATCTAACAACTACGCCAGACACTTGTTGACTTACATAGGCATTGCCGACCGCAGCGCCATATTCTGCCTGCTTACATTTCTCTATATTTGCATAAGCATGTCTATACCAGTTTCTCTGGCGCTTCAGTGCATAGGGCAACTATAATCCACAGGCTGATTTGCCTCAAACTGACCGGTATAGAATTTGTTAACACAAGACAGGAAAGCGTCGGTGGGAGCGCGTGTCTTCGGTGTTGTCTGTCGTGCTCCTGGATTCAGCCACGCGAGAGCCGACAACGCGCGCGACCAATCCGGCCCCGCCAAGCACAGCACAGCCAGCCATACCCGCCTACGTAACCCCCGGCCTCACGTCCGCCATTAAGTCTAATTCGTCGCAGTGCTCTTGCGCAAACACCCCCCGGAAGCCTTTTGTTTGTCGCGTCGAATGGACCGTCCCGAATGTATGACCGGTTTACCTCATGCCGAGTCCGCAGCCTCAATTATCAAAGCAGTGTTTCGAATTGTGTTGAGATGATTGCGTTGTAGCCACCATTAAGCTCCATATTAGCGACAACGAAATGACGTAATTACCTTCACAGCTTTTAACACTTTTACCACACCGTCCCGCTAAGTTGTATTATGAGTAGTCATCTCTGCATGCAACAATCTGCTGGCCTCTTTGTTACGCAAATTTACTATTAAGTTGTAAGGCCAAACTTTCGGTTACTATTCATTTATTTTTTACGGCTGAATTCATGCGGGACAATTAAAGGTGGATATATCGATTCAGACACAATAATTATAATACACTCCTGGAAATTCAAATAAGAACACCGTGAATTCATTGTCCCAGGAAGGGGAAACTTTATTGACACATTCCTGGGGTCAGATACATCACATGATCACACTGACAGAACCACAGGCACATAGACACAGGCAACAGAGCATGCACAATGTCGGCACTAGTACAGTGTATATCCACCTTTCGCAGCAATGCAGGCTGCTATTCTCCCATGGAGACGATCGTAGAGATGCTGGATGTAGTCCTGTGGAACGGCTTGCCATGCCATTTCCACCTGGCGCCTCAGTTGGACCAGCGTTCGTGCTGGACGTGCAGACCGCGTGAGACGACGCTTCATCCAGTCCCAAACATGCTCAATGGGGGACAGATCCGGAGATCTTGCTGGCCAGGGTAGTTGACTTACACCTTCTAGAGCACGTTGGGTGGCACGGGATACATGCGGACGTGCATTGTCCTGTTGGAACAGCAAGTTCCCTTGCCGGTCTAGGAATAGTAGAACGATGGGTTCGATGACGGTTTGGATGTACCGTGCACTATTCAGTGTCCCCTCGACGATCACCAGTGGTGTACGGCCAGTGTAGGAGATCGCTCCCCACACCATGATGCCGGGTGTTGGCCCTGTGTGCCTCGGTCGTATGCAGTCCTGATTGTGGCGCTCACCTGCACGGCGCCAAACACGCATACGACCATCATTGGCACCAAGGCAGAAGCGACTCTCATCGCTGAAGACGACACGTCTCCATTCGTCCCTCCATTCACGCCTGTCGCGACACCACTGGAGGCGGGCTGCACGATGTTGGGGCGTGAGCGGAAGACGGCCTAACGGTGTGCGGGACCGTAGCCCAGCTTCATGGAGACGGTTGCGAATGGTCCTCGCCGATACCCCAGGAGCAACAGTGTCCCTAATTTGCTGGGAAGTGGCGGTGCGGTCCCCTACGGCACTGCGTAGGATCCTACGGTCTTGGCGTGCATCCGTGCGTCGCTGCGGTCCGGTCCCAGGTCGACGGGCACGTGCACCTTCCGCCGACCACTGGCGACAACATCGATGTACTGTGGAGACCTCACGCCCCACGTGTTGAGCAATTCGGCGGTACGTCCACCCGGCCTCCCGCATGCCCACTATACGCCCTCGCTCAAAGTCGTCAACTGCACATACGGTTCACGTCCACGCTGTCGCGGCATGCTACCAGTGTTAAAGACTGCGATGGAGCTCCGTATGCCACGGCAAACTGGCTGACACTGACGGTGGCGGTGCACAAATGCTGCGCAGCTAGCGCCATTCGACGGCCAACACCGCGGTTCCTGGTGTGTCCGCTGTGCCGTGCGTGTGATCATTGCTTGTACAGCCTTCTCGCAGTGTCCGGAGCAAGTATGGTGGGTCTGACACACCGGTGTCAATGTGTTCTTTTTTCCATTTCCAGGAGTGTACATAATATAAGAAAATATAAAAGAAAATTCAAAAGTTCAAGCTTCTCTCAAGCGCAGTTAATCGGTAGGAACTGGAACGGGAATAATACGTCAGGCGAACGCATTACGCCACGGCGACTCTGAAAGCCATGTAGAAAGAAAAACATTTGCGGCACGTCTCATTTTTAGCAGTGTGGCAACCTTCCACGTAAGTGATAAGCTTAAAACCCGCACGGAGTTCCAACATGGGGCGCAGGAAATGTCTTCGTACGTAAGTGAAAATCAACGTTATTCATCGAAATTTAGTGTATTGTCTGTGATTCCAGCACAAACATTGTACGATTCTTTTTTATTCATTGAACTGTTTCAAAAAAACATTTACCCGAACATGCTTCTGGAAATGTCTGATGCCACTGCCTCATACGGATTTCATGCATTTGATCTTTCAACAAGATGGAGTACGCGCACATAGGGGTACGGAGATTCGCGTATTTTGAAATCAACGTCTTCCAAACAGTTGTATCGATCGTATAGAATATGAAGACGCCGTGTTGTGCTCTTGGGCCACGTAGGTCTGCGGACCTAACATCCATTGCTTTCTTCTTGCGCCATTCGCCGAAAGATCTTTGCCCGCCGCTGTGGCCGAGCGGTTCTAGGTGCTTTAGTCCGGAACCGCTTTGCTGCTACGGTCGCACGTTCGAATCCTGCCTCGGGCATGTATGTGTGTACTGTCCTTTGGTTAGTTAGGTTTGAGTAGTTCTAAGTCTAGGGGACTGATGACCTCAGATGTTAAGTCCCATACTGCTTAGAGCCATTTGAACCATTTGAAAGACCTTTGGCTGCTTTGCCGATCACAATTTCACAGCTCAAAGCGGGCGTTTCCAAACGCCCTCACGTCGGTGCCTTCTCACACGCATCAGAATGTACAGCATTCAATCGATTACCGCTTAGATGTTATGCCTTTGTCATATAGAGAATATGTTTTTCAGATATTCCTTTCCTCTCCTCATTTCTTACCTTATGAGTCTACCTAATTTTCAACAGTCGTCTGATGTTAATACTTACACTTATTGTGGAGTGGCCGCGTGGGATTAACCGAGCGGTCTGGGGGCTGCAGTCATGGACTGTGCGGCTGGTCCCGGCGGAGGTTCGAGTCCTCCCTCGGGCATGTGTGTGTGTGTTTGTCCTTAGGATAATTTAGGTTAAGTAGTGTGTAAGCTTAGGGACTGATGACCTTATGAGCTAAGTTCCATAAGATTTCACACACATTTGAACTTCCTTTTTTTTTAACCACATACAAGGGATAGGCAAAATAATGTAAACACCTGTACTTACTTGGGAGTTGTTTATTAATAAAGCGTTGGATCCCCATTTGCCTGTAATACAGCTGCGATTCTTCTTGGCATACAGGCATATAATGATTGTATAGTCTCCAGTGGAATGTAATGCCACTCTTCGATCAGAACTTTAAGTTAAGTCCCATAAGATTTCACACATATTTGAACATTTGAATTGTGGAGCTTTGTGAAGCGACGACTAGAAAAAATTTGTTAACATCGAATATAATGTAAGCAGTAGCAAGTCTTTTCTAAAGGTGTTTGTCTGTAGTATAGCCATGTGTAAGTGAAATATGGACGATAATTAGTTGAGAAACGAAGAGGCTAAAGGCTTTCGAAATGTGGTGCAGCAGAAGAATGCTAAATGTTACATGGGTAGATCGCGTAAGTAGTGAGGAGATATGAACAGATTGGGAAGACAAGAAATTTGTGACACAATTTGTCTAAAAGAAGGGACTGATTGGTAGAAAACATACTGATGTGCCAAGTTTAGCTCAAATGGCTCTGAGCACTATGCGACTCAACTTCTGAGGTCACCAGTCGCCTAGAACTTAGAACTAAGTGAACCGAACTAACCTAAGGGCATCACACACATCCATGCCCGAGGCAAGATTCGAACCTGCGACCGTAGCGGTCACGCGGTTCCAGACTGAAGCGCCTTTAACCGCACGGCCACACCGGCCGGCGATGTACCAAGTTTGGTATGGAAGGAAGCGTGTGGGAGGAGGGGGGCGGGGGTAAAAAGGGAGGGGTATAAATTATGGAGGAAGACCAAGGGATGAACACAGTAGTAAGGTTGAAACGCAACAGTTATGCAGAAATGAAGGGTCTTGCACAGGATAGTACAGCGTAAAAACTGCATCAAACCGGTTTTCGAAGTAAAGACCACAACAACAAGATTACTACCTGAAGGCGAGTGCTAAATGTTTTAAACGCCTCATGATATTATAAAAATCATTTGCTAGTAGCTGTGACTGTCAGTTTGTTTCCTAACACACTTTAATGTCGCCATTATACTGTTATACAGGTATAAATACTCCTGCATACGATGGCACTGCATTTATATTGCGTCTGCACTGTACAGACGTACAAGCAAATACACGCCTGGGATTAGAGAAGACCTGCTGTTTTTCCTCCTTAACTGCGCCGGCTCTTTCGTCGCCGCCCACGACGTTCTTTATAAGCTGACACAGACGCCGTGATAGGTGAGCTGACTGCAGGCGCCGTGGGCGTACTCGCTGTTATTAACGGACTGGTCTCTGATTTGTTGCGGCTTGCGGTCATCATTCTCCTGCTGCGGCCTCGTTAGCCGTGGACTCATCCTTTTCGCCGTTTTGCTCGAGGCAAAACTTGAAACGCTCCTCCAGCTCTTCCTCGAAGGTGTCGTGGCAGCGCCCACCTGTGGCCTCACATCTGAAATCCGCTCACTCATACTGCTGTGCGGTGCACGAGACAGCTGACGCATTACGGACTTAGTAACTCGGTTTTCGAACTCGCAGTTCAAATTACATGTACACTGATATACGAACATAATAGACCGGCGATAGTGGAACGCCACCGTGACTGTGGACATGCCAGAAGCCCGAGTATTGGCGAAAGAATCGTGGATGCGAGAACGTAAAATACGGGAGGCGCGAAAGAATCGTGGGTGCGAGAATGCAAAATACGGGAAGCGATCCAAATTATTAAGCAGCCTGACAACATCAACAAAGGAGATGGCTACAAACTCCGAGCACCACGGGTGTCGGCCATCACGCGAAGCTACACGGGACACGGACGCATCTCCACAAACAGCTGTAGAGGAACTGTCAGTCCACCCCCGCGCACACCAGGAGGAAAACTTGCCGACCAGAAGCCGAACGGTGACTGGCGGACAGCCACCAATCGTTGACGACGTGGACATCCACGAATAGCCTCTTTCCCTCCATCTTCCCTTAAGCCATGACTAGCCAGTCATATTAGAGGGCCAATTAAAAGTTTTAAAACAGTGACGTCAGACATCGATAGTCTGTAATAAATAGAAGGACCTATCCCAATGCAAAACCAGTCGTGCCCTGAGGAAGGCTGTTGCAATTCGGCCGAACCGTCGGTTTTAGTTTATTATTGTTGTTAGTTTTTAGCAATGACGAGGCATAATACACAGAAGAATTTTAATCACTATACATGTACACTGGTTGTACCAGGTGCAGAAGTATGGAACTGGAATTTCCTTATAGATGGTGCTAGGCGTCAGTGTAGGGGATCGTGACACCGCGTCTGACACGCCATGCGCTTCTGCATCTACATCTACATCCATACTCCGCAAGCCACCTGACGGTGTGTGGCGGAGGGTACCTTCAGTACCTCTATCGGTTCTCCCTTCTATTCCAGTCTCGTATTGTTCGTGGAAAGAAGGATTGTCGGTATGCCTCTGTGTGGGCTCTAATCTCTCTGATTTTATCCTCATGGTCTCTTCGCGAGATATACGTAGGAGGGAGCAATATACTGCTTGACTCTTCGGTGAAGGTATGTTCTCGAAACTTTGACAAAAGCCCGTACCGAGCTACAGAGCGTCTCTCCTGCAGAGTCTTCCACTGGAGTTTATCTATCATCTCCGTAACGCTTTCGCGATTACTAAATGATCCTGTAACGAAGCGCGCTGCTCTCCGTTGGATCTTCTCTATGTCTTGTATCATCCCTATCTGGTACGGATCCCACACTGCTGAGCAGTATTCAAGCAGTGGGCGAACAAGCGTGCTGTAACCTACTTCCTTTGTTTTCGGATTGCATTTCCTTAGGATTCTTCCAATGAATCTCAGTCTGGCATCTGCTTTACCGACAATCAACATTATATGATCATTCCATTTTAAATCACTCCTAATGCGTACTCCCAGATAATTTATGGTATTAACTGCTTCCAGTTGCTGACCTGCTATTTTGTAGCTAAATGATAAAGGATCTATCTTTCTGTGTATTCGCAGCACATTACACTTGTCTACATTGAGATTCAGTTGCCATTCCCTGCACCATGCGTCAATTCGCTGCAGATCCTCCTGCATTTCAGTACATTTTTCCATTGTTACAACCTCTCGATACACCACAGCATCATCTGCAAAAAGCCTCAGTGAACTTCCGATGTCATCCACCAGGTCATTTATGTATATTGTGAATAGCAACGGTCCTATGACACTCCCCTGCGGCACACCTGAAATTACTCTTACTTCGGAAGACTTCTCTCCATTGAGAATAACATGCTGCGTCCTGTTATCTAGGAACTCCTCAATCCAATCACACAATTGGTCTGATAGTCCATATGCTCTTACTTTGTTCATTAAACGACTGTGGGGAACTGTATCGAACACACGGTAACTCCGGTTTCATACATCGGTATCTGCTTCAAACTTGTAAACATGTCCGAGTTTTGTGCCTACGAACTACGATTTGCAGACAGCATTGGTTTTCTGTTATCATTTGAAGAAAAGTGCTGTAGAATCGCATCGAATGCTCGTCAAAGCTTTCGGCGAACACGCTCTTGAGAAAACACAATGTTTCGAATGCTTCAAAAAATTGAAAAGTCGTGATTTTGACGTGAGAAACGACGAGCGCAGGAAACCAGCGAAAAAGTTCGAAGACAACGAATTGCGAGCTTTACTGGATAGAGATGATACTCAGACTCGACAGGAACTAGCTTAACAATTGAATGTGACGCAGAAAGCCGTTTCTATTCGTTTGAAAGCTATAGGAAAGGTGCAGAAAGTGGGAAAATGGGTTCCGCATGAATGGAATGACAGCAAGCAAATCGAAAGACCACTTGTAAAATGCTGCTCGCCAGATACAAAAGAATATCGTTTCTCCATCGAATAGCGACAGGTGATGAAAAACGGATACTAAGCGTTGTAAATCATCCATCGCTTTGGAAACAAGACAATGCTGTGTGTTTTGTGGGATCAGAAGGGTGTCATCTGCTACGAGCTGCTAAAACCTGGTGAAACTGTGAACACTGATCGCTGCCAACAGAAAATGATCGATTTAAACCGAGAATTACGGGAAAAAAGTACTGGTATATGGAAAAAGGCAACACATAGTCATATTACTCCACTATAACGCCCCATCACACACAGCAAAACGGATCAGGGAAACGATCGAGACGTTCAGTTGCGAAATACTTGGGCACGTGGCTTATTCGCCAGACTTGACTCCGTCCGCTTATCATCTGTTTCCATCACTGGAACACGCTGTCGCTGAACAACGCTGAAATGAAACGTATGAAAATGTACGAAAATGGTTCGCTGACTGATTCGCTTCAAAAGAAGAAGTATTTTTGGACGTGGCTTTCATAGCCTGCTGTAGAAAGGTGAAAGAAATGTATAAATAGCAATGGAGATTATTTTGAATAAAATATTATCAGTTTCAAACAACAGACGTGTAATTATTGCGGCCAAATTCCGGTTTCATATTTGTAGACCTAATACACTCCTGGAAATGTAAAACGGACACATTGACACCGGTGTGTCAGACCCACCATACTTGCTCCGGACACTGCGAGAGGGCTGTACAAGCAATGATCACACGCACGGCACAGCGGACACACCAGGAACCGCGGTGTTGGCCGTCGAATGGCGCTAGCTGCGCAGCATTTGTGCACCGCCGCCGTCAGTGTCAGCCAGTTTGCCGTGGCATACGGAGCTCCATCGCAGTCTTTAACACTGGTAGCATGCCGCGACAGCGTGGACGTGAACCGTATGTGCAGTTGACGGACTTTGAGCGAGGGCGTATAGTGGGCATGCGGGAGGCCGGGTGGACGTACCGCCGAAAAGCTCAACACGTGGGGCGTGAGGTCTCCACAGTACATCGATGTTGTCGCCAGTGGTCGGCGGAAGGTGCACGTGCCCGTCGACCTGGGACCGGACCGCAGCGACGCACGGATGCACGCCAAGACCGTAGGATCGTACGCAGTGCCGTAGGGGACCGCACCGCCACTTCCCAGCAAATTAGGGACACTGTTGCTCCTGGGGTATCGGCGAGGACCATTCGCAACCGTCTCCATGAAGCTGGGCTACGGTCCCGCACACCGTTAGGCCGTCTTCCGCTCACGCCCCAACATCGTGCAGCCTGCCTCCAGTGGTGTCGCGACAGGCGTGAATGGAGGGACGAATGGAGACGTGTCGTCTTCAGCGATGAGAGTCGCTTCTGCCTTGGTGCCAATGATGGTCGTATGCGTGTTTGGCGCCGTGCAGGTGAGCGCCACAATCAGGACTGCATACGACCGAGGGACACAGGGCCAACACCCGGCATCATGGTGTGGGGAGCGATCTCCTACACTGGCCGTACACCACTGGTGATCGTCGAGGGGACACTGAATAGTGCACGGTACATCCCAACCGTCATCGAACCCATCGTTCTACCATTCCTAGACCGGCAATAGAACTTGCTGTTCCAACAGGACAATGCACGTCCGCATGTATCCCGTGCCACCCAACGTGCTCTAGAAGGTGTAAGTCAACTACCCTGGCCAGCAAGTCTCCGGATCTGTCCCCCATTGAGCATGTTTAGGACTGGATGAAGCGTCGTCTCACGCGGTCTGCACGTCCAGCACGAACGCTGGTCCAACTGAGGCGCCAGGTGGAAATGGCATGGCAAGCCGTTCCACAGGACTACATCCAGCATCTGTACGATCGTCTCCATGGGAGAATAGCAGCCTGCATTGCTGCGAAAGGTGGATATACACTGTACTAGTGCCGACATTGTGCATGCTCTGTTGCCTGTGTCTATGTGCCTGTGGTTCTGTCAGTGTGATCATGTGATGTATCTGACCCCAGGAATGTGTCAATAAAGTTTCCCCTTCCTGGGACAATGAATTCACGGTGTTCTTATTTCAATTTCCAGGAGTGTATTCACTGAATCATTATTGAGTTTGTTGAGTGTTTCATAACTAGTTAATAATGGATTAAGAAACGGGCGATGCAGATCAAATTAGCTGCACATGAATTCAGTCTGTGTAGTTATAATGGTTACTCGTTCAGCTTTCAAATCAGTTCACTGTGTTGGTTCTGCGAAGAATGTTACACTCTCTCGGTTTGTATGAGTAACCATTACGACTACACAGACTGTTTTCGGGTGTAGCTGATTTGATCTACATCGGCGAATTAGTATTTCTTCGTCACGAAATAACATTTCGTTTCCCCCTCCCCTTCTAGATGTCTCACTTTCTTTGTCATGTACTGTACCATTGGAAAGAGGGTGGATGGGCTTCGTTGTTCAATCAACTTTCAATTTCATTCATCTGGATTTGCGAAGAATGTTTCACTCTCTCGGTTTACACGAGTAACCATTACAACTACAAGCGTTGTATTCCGTTGTAGCTGATTTAATCTACATCATCCAATTTACAAGACATGAGTAACCATTATAGCTACAGAGACTGAATTCCTGTTTAACTAATTTGATCTGCATCGCCCGATTTATCATTCATCATTAATTCCTAACCCCAACCCAAGTTGAACTGATCGCTTCATCAAGCAGATATCTACAGATACCAGTATATGAATGATGGCCTTTATTTTGAGCGGAACCGAGTTTGGAATCTCCCTACACATCGTTCACGGGACCTGAAGATGGCGTAGTATATCGCCGAAACTGGTAGCCAAATAAAATAGCTTTGGAAATTAGACGGCTGAAAGATGTTTCATTTGACATTCTGTATCGAACAGCCGAGCCCAGCAACCCTCTCCGAAAAGATGGGCATACAGAGACTTTCAATGAGGTGCCGGAATGTCTGTGGAAAGATGACAGCCTATTCCTTCTTAAGAGCCGAAGCTGGAGAAGGTGATAATGATGGATTCTGGGCGGGCTAGTCTATTGCAGGACTGTTACTGTCCACAAGCCATTGCCTCAGAGATACTGCTTTATAACAGAGTGAGTTATCACGCTGATACCAGCAGCCATAATTTCGGAACCGTTCCTCTACAGTACGCAGTACACAAAGCTGAAACATGTGTTCATACGCCTCTCATTTAGAGTTTTCTCGAGCGCAATAAAAGGACCGCATACTAATATGACAAACACCCCCATGCCCCAGCACCACTTCATCCATACTTCACTGTTGACACTACACATAATGGCACGTAAATTCTCCAGGCATTCCCCAAACGCTGTCCACTCCATCGGACTGCCCGCAAGCATCCAGTCATCCACTGCACTGTGACGCCGCTTTTACACACGTTATGCGTGGCTTAGCATTTACTACAGTAATTTGTGACGTAGGAGGAGCTGCACCATTCTTTTTAACTCCCTACGAGCAGTCTTTGTGCGATGGATTTCTTCCGCTTATTTCCTGCGAATTCTTACAACCTCACTCCGCGATGCTCGAGAGTCCCCGTCCGTCAACACATGAGGCCTGCCTGTCTTGGTTCAACTGAGGTTGTTTCTTCGAATTTTCACTTGTCAATCAGATCACCAAAGTCGACTTCGGCAGCTTTAGAAGCTTTGCAATGTCCCTTATGCATTTGAATCCCCAAAGAAACTGGTATAAGTATCCATATTCAAATATAGAGATATGTAAGCAGACAGAATACGGCACTGCGGTCGGCAACACATATATAAGACAACAAGTGTCTGACCCAGTTATTAGAACGGTTACTGCTGCTACAATGGCAGGTTATCGAAACATTAAATGAGTTTGAACGTGGCGTTAAAGTCGACGCAGGAGCAATGGGATACAGTATCTCCGAGATAACGATGAAGTGGGGATTCTCCCGTACGACCATTTCACGAGTGTATCAGGAATCCGGTAAAACATCAAATCTGCTACATCGCTGCGGCGGGAGAAAGATCCTGCAAAAACGCGACCAACGACGACTGAAGCGAATCGTTCAATGTGACGGCAGTGCAACCCTTCTGGAAACTGCTGCAGATTTCAATGCTTGGCCATCAACAGTTGTCAACGAAATATAATCCATACGGGCTTTCGGTGCCGATAGCCCACTGGTGTACACTTGATGACTGCACGACACAAAGCTTTACGCCTCGCTGGGGCCCGTCAATACCGACATTGGACTGTTGATGACTGGCAACATGTTGCCTTGTCGGCCGAGTCTCGTTAGAAATTGTATCGAGTGGACACACGTGTACGGCTATGGAGACAACCTCATGAATCCATTGACTCTGCATGCCAGCAGAGGAGTGTTCAAGATGGTGGAGACTCTATAATGATGTGGAGCGTGTGCAGTTGGAGTGATATGAGGCTCCTGATACATCCAGATACGAGTCTGACAGGTGAAACGTACGTAAGCATGCTGTTTGATCACCTGCATCCATTCTTGTCCACTGTGCATTCCGGCAGACTTGTGCAATTCCAGCAGGACAATGCGACACCCCACAAGTCCAGAATTGCTACAGATTGGCTCCAGGAACGCTCTTCTGAGTGTAAACACCTCCGATAGTCACCAAACTACCCTGACATGAACATTTTTGAGCGTATCTGGGATGCCTTGCAAAGTGCTTTTCAGAAGAGATCTCCACCCCTGGACAGCCCTGCAGGATTCATGGTGTCAGTTCTCTCCAGCACTACTTCAGACATTAGTCGAGTGCACTCCACGTCGTGCTGCGGCACTTCCGCATGCTCGCGGGGGCCCTACACGATATCAGGCAGGTGTACCAGTTTCTTTGGATCCTCAGTGTAAGTGACATCCGAAGATTAGTCCACGTTACAAATCACTTACCTCTCCTGACCGAACTGTTGTGATTCTGTGCTGACAACACAGCACGCCACACCTTCTTTTATACTGATGGCCAGGCATTTCATAGTTTGCTGTCCATCCATCGCCCGCTGTCACATGCTGATACCCACAAAAGTTCATAACGCACGATTCGAAAAGTTTCAACGAGCAGACCCGTAGTGATGATACTTTCATACTCTGCCAGGTTCAAATGGCTCTGAGCACTATCGGACTCAACATCTGAGGTCATCAGTCCCCTAGAACTTAGAACTACTTAAACCGAACTAACCTAAGGACATGACACACATCCATGCCCGAGGCAGGATCGAACCTGTGACGGTAGCGGTCGCGCTGTTCCAGACTGAAGCGCCTAGAACCGCTCGGCCATACTGGCCGGCTAAACTCCGGCAGGTGCTGATAACTCTGTCTCACACAAGTACACGACATTACCGTGTCCTTCACAGTGATTACTGAACATCTGGCGCTGTTCACGCCCCTTATGTACCCTACCTGGTAGAGACACTAAACACGAACAGCACTAATACGCTCTGGTAGCCGTTCTATTTGTCACAGAGAACTGCAACTCTAATCACCATCACTGCCAGCGATGGTGTGTACTCGTAAGAAATTACGTTGGAATCCGACAGTGTCTTCTGGGTATTTCACATTTTTTGGCACACAGTGTACCTCGCCATGGTACATTTGAAAGTACACTCGTCAGTGCGGTTGGGGGACGGGACCTACCAGCAAGGTCATCGATGCCATCCGATTAGCGAAGGATGGAGTAGGAAGTCGGACGTGTTATTTCAAAGGAACCATTCCTGTATTTGCCCGAAGCGATTTAGGGAAATCACGGAAAACCTAACCAGGATGACCGGACGCGGCTGTGAGTCGCCGTCCTCCCGAATGCGAGTCCAGTGTGCCAACCACTGCGCCACCTCGCTCGACCCGTCAGTGCGTCTTTTGTTTATCGTCGGACCAAAAATGCTGTCAGCACGCTCGCTGTATGAGCATTTAGTCCTTTCTTAAGGGAAACCTGCGAAGTCGCTCCGTTGATTTACTAAATAATTTCAGGCATAGAAATTGTTATGTCACTAAGTTAACTTCGGCGATACCGGTCACGCAGTTTCCTTCGAAGTAACAGATTAACTGCAATATCGACTTCGTGTGCTCTCTGGCTGCAGAATTATCCTAATCGAGGCCCTCTGTTGTTCCCGTCTAGTGGATGACAAACCAGTTCAGTAATCTTATTTTAATATTAAGCAAAAGAAAGAAAAACATCGACGGAAGAATCTGTAAAGGAACTTAACTGAAGTGTCTGTTTACATTTTGCTTTCTTTTTGGAAATTAATATTATCAGTTACCTGCAATACGTAAATTTGTATGCATGTAAGTTATGACTAGTGCTCGGATTTATATGCACTGAAAAGTATGAATATATGCGTGCATCTATGCATTAAAAATTTGCTAAATATTCTCTAAAAACTTTAAAATATGCATAATAAAAACTTTTTCAAACCTTTTAATTCTCCTAAAGTAACCTGATTATACATTTATTCGTAAAACATTTAATATGTTAATATTTATTACTGTCTGCGTCATCTCTTTCTCTTAGTCTATTTTAGCATCGGTTGCTTTTATTGCAATAAACAATTAAATATTTTTCACATTTTTCTGGAAGAAATGATTTCCTTCTGTCACTTAAAATGTTTTTATACGAAGAGAAAGATTTCTCTACATCACACGAAGTCACAGGACAGTATCGAAAAGAGGCTATGTCACTTACAGAATAACCATTAAGCTGTTTAAAAAAAAAATGGTTCAAATGGCTCTGAGCCCTATGGGACTTAACATCTGAGGTCATCAGTCCCCTAGAACTTAGAACTACTTAAACCTAACTAACCTAAGGACATCACACATATCCACGCCCGAGGCAGGATTCGAACCTGCGACCGTAGCAGTCGCGTGGTTCCGGACTGAAGCGCCTAGAACCGCTCGGCCACCAAGGTCGGCGCTGTTTTTCAGATTCTCCTTGTAACACCTTATTCACATACCGAAGAAACATTAAACCTGGTTTGCTTGCTTCAGTTTTCTCAATTCTGTTGGGAAGACACTTTCCTATTTCTCTTGGTATGTCTCCGACGACAGCTGTTTCGTAGACCTCAAGGGCAGAAAATAGAGGCATTGCTTTTTCTTCCAAACGTGTGATTGTGGCTGGGAGTTCACTGAAATAGGTCCTAATAAACACTAATTTACTCTGGAGACTCTCCTCATTGCAAGCACTAACTGCAGCTGGGATATTTGCTGCTTCGTTTCTGTCCATCACGTTAAGCACCCTTTTCACCTCTTCTAAATGCTCACTGTAATACAGAGCTGCTTCTATCCATGTTCCCCACCTCGTTATGATCGGCTGTAGGGGTAAACGAATACCTGGCATCATTTCACTAAATAATTTTACTCTTGATGGCGCCTTCACAAACACTTCTTTCACAGAGGCAATCAAGGCATTTACTTCTGGAAAATACGCGCGAATTGCATCAGCCAGTCGGTGAAGAGCATGTGCTAAACAAGATATGTGAACTACCTTGGGATAAAATACCTGCAAAGCTTTAGCAGCCTTATTCATATATGCTGCTGCATCTATATCTATCACCAAGAGTTTTTCCTCGTTTTCTTCAGCGGGCCACAATACGCATAGTGCATCACGAACAACCCTAGCAATACGAGAATGGTTTGGTTTTTTTCCAGTACTCTCTCATAAGTTTCGACATGCGTATCTTCTGCTGTATAATTGCTATTCCCGGAGAGATTAATATGTATGTAAATCAGAAAAACGGACAGGTGAACGATAGTTAAGTGGAGAGAGATAATAATAGCGTTATATACGACAACACAGTTACCTGTGTTGTTAAAAAGAACGACGCAACGTTCCTTCGAACATGCATGCATGTTCTTCGTTCTACATCTACATCTACATCCATACTCCGCAAGCCACCTGACGGTGTGTGGCGGAGGATACCTTGAGTACCTCTATCGGTTCTCCCTTCTATTCCAGTCTCGTATTGTTCGTGGAAAGAAGGATTTTCGGTATGCCTCTGTGTCGGCTCTAATCTCTCTGATTTTATCCTCATGGTCTCTTCGCGAGATATACATAGAAGGGAGCAATATACTGCTTGACTCTTCGGTGAAGGTATGTTCTCGAAACTTTGACAAAAGCCCGTACGGAGCTACTGAGCGTCTCTCCTGCAGAGTCTTCCACTGGAGTTTATCTATCATCTCCGTAACGCTTTCGCGATTACTAAATGATCCTGTAACGAAGCGCGCTGCTCTCCGTTGGATCTTCTCTATATCTTCTATCAACCCTATCTGGTACGGATCCCACACTGCTGAGCAGTATTCAAGCAGTGGGCGAACAAGCGTACTGTAACCTACTTCCTTTGTTTTCGAATTGCATTTCCTTAGGATTCTTCCAATGAATCTCAGTCTGGCATCTGCTTTACCGACGATCAACATTATGTGATCATTCAATTTTAAATCACTCCTAATGCGTACTCCCAGATAATTTATGGTATTAACTGCTTCCAGTTGCTGACCTGCTATTTTGTAGCTAAATGATAAAGGATCTATCTTTCCGTGTATTCGCAGCACATTACACTTGTCTACATTGAGATTCAATTGCCATTCCCTGCACCATGCGTCAATTCGCTGCAGATCCTCCTGCATTTCAGAACAATTTTCCATTGTTACAACCTCTCGATACACCACAGCATCATCTGCAAAAAGCCTCAGTGAACTTCCGATGTCATCCACCAGGTCATTTATGTATATTGTGAAAAGCAACGGTCCTATGACACTCCCCTGCGGCACACCTGAAATCACTCTTACTTCGGAAGACTTCTCTCCATTGAGAATGACATGCTGCGTCCTGTTATCTAGGAACTCCTCAATCCAATCACACAATTGGTCTGATAGTCCATATGCTCTTACTTTGTTCATTAAACGACTGTGGGGAACTGTATCGAACGCCTTGCGGAAGTCAAGAAACACGTCATCTACCTGTGAACCCGTTCTTCGTAACAACACTGGTACTACAGTGTCGTATCTATTTTCCGATCCCAGGCAGCAAGCTTTCAATTAAAATGTCCTCCCCTGTACGAGAATTACATAGTGTGTGCACGAGTACAGGTTCTGACGCACTAACGGCGACGTATGGAAGTCTGGGTCTGGCCGTGTGAGTCGTGCATGGACAGCCAAAGCGATTAAGGTGACCTCTCGCGTGAAGGAGTAAAACCGGGTTTGAGTCCCGCTCCGGTACAGACTGTCATTGTTGTGATTCCCTTGTACAGCTGATGCTCGCTCGTATTCACAACTGCGAATACATTTAATGCAATAATAGCGTTTGTCGGACTAGGTCGCAGTTCGATGCACGAGAAACACGAATACTTACATTAAGAACAGTAATTGAGCCGTGGCCGACTCGCGTTGATGCCGTTTGTTCTTTGGCAGTTTGCCGCAATCGAGTGGCGTCTTATTTCTACCTGAGTTACTACCATTACCAGTTGCTTGACTTGCCTCCACCAGTGGCAGCAGCAGCGCTTATCGATACTAGTACTGCTGTACCATCTTTGGTGTGACCGCTATATTTCCGTGTGGTGGGGTGTGTGGCAGCCGGTTGTTTGGGACAGAGCAGCGCGGAAATCTCCACGGCGCGTGGGCAAGCCGGAACCCCTGGCGGCGTTCACGCGCGGTCGGATTGCGAGCACTAGCTGCGAGAGCTACACTCCTGGAAATGGAAAACAGAACACATTGACACCGGTGTGTCAGACCCACCATACTTGCTCCGGACACTGAGAGAGGGCTGTACAAGCAATGATCACACGCACGGCACAGCGGACACACCAGGAACCGCGGTGTTGGCTGTCGAATGGCGCTAGCTGCGCAGCATTTGTGCACCGCCGCCGTCAGTGTCAGCCAGTTTGCCGTGGCATACGGAGCTCCATCGCAGTCTTTAACACTGGTAGCATGCCGCGACAGCGTGGACGTGAACCGTATGTGCAGTTGACGGACTTTGAGCGAGGGCGTGTAGTGGGCATGCGGGAGGCCGGGTGGACGTACCGCCGAATTGGTCAACACGTGGGGCGTGAGGTCTCCACAGTACATCGATGTTGTCGCCAGTGGTCGGCGGAAGGTGCACGTGCCCGTCGACCTGGGACCGGACCGCAGAGACGCACGGATGCACGCCAAGACCGTAGGATCCTACGCAGTGCCGTAGGGGACCGCACCGCCACTTCCCAGCAAATTAGGGACACTGTTGCTTCTGGGGTATCGGCGAGGACCATTCGCAACCGTCTCCATGAAGCTGGGCTACGGTCCCGCACACCGTTAGGCCGTCTTCCGCTCACGCCCCAGCATCGTGCAGCCCGCCTCCAGTAGTGTCGCGACAGGCGTGAATGGAGGGACGAATGGAGACGTGTCGTCTTCAGCGATGAGAGTCGCTTCTGCCTTGGTGCCAATGATGGTCGTATGCGTGTTTGGCGCCGTGCAGGTGAGCGCCACAATCAGGACAGCATACGACCGAGGCACACAGGGCCAACACCCGGCATCATGGTGTGGGGAGCGATCTCCTACACTGGCCGTACACCACTGGTGATCGTCGAGGCGACACTGAATAGTGCACGGTACATCCAAACCGTCATCGAACCCATCGTTCTACCATTCCTAGACCGGCAAGGGAACTTGCTGTTCCAACAGGACAATGCACGTCCGCATGTATCCCGTGCCACCCAACGTGCTCTAGAAGGTGTAAGTCAACTACCATGGCCAGCAAGATCTCCGGATCTGTCCCCCATTGAGCATGTTTAGGACTGGATGAAGCGTCGTCTCACGCGGTCTGCACGTCCAGC
The DNA here is from genome assembly GCF_023864275.1 of Schistocerca cancellata. NCBI lineage: Eukaryota > Metazoa > Arthropoda > Insecta > Orthoptera > Acrididae > Schistocerca > Schistocerca cancellata. The sequence goes on from NC_064626.1 coordinate 138,141,221, forward strand.
ACGAATGCTGGTCCAATTGAGGCGCCAGGTGGAAATGGCATGGCAAGCCGTTCCACAGGACTACATCCAGCATCTCTACGATCGTCTCCATGGGAGAATAGCAGCCTGCATTGCTGCGAAAGGTGGATATACACTGTACTAGTGCCGACATTGTGCATGCTCTGTTGCCTGTGTCTATGTGCCTGTGGTTCTGTCAGTGTGATCATGTGATGTATCTGACCCCAGGAATGTGTCAATAAAGTTTCCCCTTCCTGGGACAATGAATTCACGGTGTTCTTATTTCAATTTCCAGGAGTGTATAAAGTTCGTTGCCCACCGAAACTGGACATTGAAGTTGAGTGATCAGTTAACCTGTAATGAAACCTCAGCTGCTGTGACATCTCTTCGTTCATTGCTGGTTATTGCTTCCTGGACCGTTCCGGCTATGCCGGCCGGAGTGGCCGTGCGGTTCTGGGCGGTACAGTCTGGAACCGAGCCACCGCTATGGTCGCAGGTTCGAATCCTGCCTCGGGCATGGATGTATGTGATGTCCTTAGGTTAGTTAGGTTTAACTAGTTCTAAGTTCTAGGGGACTAATGACCTCAGAAGTTGAGTTCCATAGTGCTCAGAGCCATTTGAACCATTTTTGTTATTTTGTTTTAAACACTTGTCGAACATTACTGCCAAGAGTCGTTAAATAATGTATAAAATCCATATTTGAATCATCAGTAATATTTCAGATTTCGAGGTAGAATGGGATAGGAATGATGATGGAAATAGGATCACATTTGAGGAAGTGGAAAAAATTGTCAATAGATTGCAGTGCAATAAAGCGGCTGGGGTGGATGAAATTAAGTCGGAACTCATCAAATACAGTGGAATGTCAGGTCTTAAATGGCTACACAGGATAATTGAAATGGCCTGGGAGTCGGGACAGGTTCCATCAGACTGGACAAAAGCAGTAATCACACCAATCTTTAAACATGGAAACAGAAAAGATTGTAACAACTACAGAGGTATCTCTTTAATCAGCGTTGTGGGTAAAATCTTCTCAGGTATTGTTGAAAGGAAAGTGCGAGTATTAGTTAAGGACCAATTGGATGAAAATCAGTGTGGGTTTAGGCCTCTTAGAGGTTGTCAGGACCAGATCTTTAGCTTACGGCAAATAATGGAGAAGTGTCCGCCCCAGTAGCTGAGTGGTCAGCGTGACGGATTGCCGTCCTCCGGGCCCGGGTTCGATTCCCGGCTGGGTCGGAGATTTTCTCCGCTCAGGGACTGGGTGTTGTGTTGTGTTCATCATCATTTCATCACCATCCGGCGTGCAGGTCGCCCAATGTGGCGCCGAATGTAATAAGACCTGCGCCAAGGCGGCCGGACCTGCCCCGCGAGGGGCCTCCCGGCCAATGACGCCAAACGCTCATCATCATCATGGAGAAGTGTTATGAGTGGAACAGGGAATTGTATCTATGCTTTATAGATCTAGAAAAGGCATATGACCGGGTTCCTAGGAGGAAGTTATTGTCTGTTCTACAAGATTATGGAATAGGAGGCAAACTTTTGCAAGCAATTAAAGGTCTTTACATGGATAGTCAGGCAGCAGTTAGAGTTGACGGTAAATTGAGTTTATGGTTCAGAGTAGTTTCAGGGGCAAGACAAGGCTGCAACCTGTCTCCACTGTTGTTCATATTATTTATGGATCATATGTTGAAAACAATAGACTGGCTGGGTGAGATTAAGATATGTGAACACAAAATAAGCAGTCATGCATATGCGGATGACTTAGCTGTGATGGCAGATTCGATTGAAAGTTTGCAAAGTAATATTTCAGAGCTAGATCAGAAATGTAAGGACTATGGTATGAAGATTAGCATCTCCAAAACGAAAGTAATGTCAGTGGGAAAGAAATATAAACAGATTGAGTGCCAAATAGGAGGAACAAAGTTAGAACAGGTGGACGGTTTCAAGTACTTAGGATGCATATTCTCACAGGATGGCAACATAGTGAAAGAACTGGAAGCGAGGTGTAGCAAAGCTAATGCAGTGAGCGCTCAGCTACGATCTACTCTCTTCTGCAAGAAGGAAGTCAGTACCAAGACTAAGTTATCTGTGCACCGTTCAATCTTTCGACCAACTTTGTTGTATGGGAGCGAAAGCTGGGTGGATTCAGGTTACCTTATCAACAAGGTTGAGGTTACGGATATGAAAGTAGCTAGGATGATTGCAGGTACTAGTAGATGGGAACAATGGCAGGAGGGTGTCCACAATGAGAAAATCAAAGAATAACTGGGAATGAACTCTATAGATGTAGCAGTCAGGGCAAACAGGCTTAGATGGTGGGGGCATGTTACACGCATGGGAGAAATAAGGTTACCGAAGAGACTCATGGATTCAGCAGTAGAGGGTAGGGGGAGTCGGGGCAGACCGAGGAGAAGGTACCTGGATTCGGTTAAGAATGATTTTGAAGTAATAGGTTTAACATCAGAAGAGGCACCAATGTTAGCACTGAATAGGGGATCATGGAGGAATTGTATAAGGGGGCTATGCTCCAGACTGAACGCTGAAAGGCATAATCAGTCTTAAATGATGATGATGATGATGATGATGATAAAAAGAGTTATGAATTCTGTGAGAACTGTTCAGAACTATGCGGGTGTAGCTGTTGTGTATTTAATTGTGCATATGAGTATCTAGAATGTAATTTTGCTAACGAAGCACAGTAGCAGGAGATCAGTAATAAGGAAATGATATTAAGTAAAAAAAGAATACTTATCTACAGTCATAAGTCCATTAACACGAAACACTTTTTCGTTTAATTGTCAACGCAAACCTGTCCACAATACAGTGACTCAGCCGAAACTTGTCTATGAGGGGGAAGCTACAGTGAAGGCACGAGTTTTGGAGTCACTGACGAATGAGTCACGCAGAGGACTGTTTTCCTTCGTTTTTACTGGCTTTCGGGACATGCCCATACGGCCATCTCATGAGTGTAATATCAATTATGATGATACGAACGTAAGGCCAACAGAGTCCCCGACCTGGTCGGGTGTCGAACCAGGGTCTCTTTGCTTTGCAATCCACCACGCTGACCACTCAGCTGACGAGGTGGAAATTAGATTACTGTTCTAGACAATTCGAGGGTATCGGCTGCCGCCATGTGGTCGCACTGCTCACACTCAAAGGCGAGGACAACGGGCCGCAGCTGTTAACAGTGCGTGAATTTCCGAAAATGGAAGGTGGTAGATCACGTCACTTGGCAGTACATTATATTTGTACGAATGACATGCGTTCTTTCTCTAACCAAAACTTTACTGAGCATTACAAGACGAATACCGTCCAGATGGGCTCATCCAGCGCTAGTTTCCCTGTGTCGGCGATATCTAAAACTCAAACCCACACCTTCATGTCCTCCTCATGATTCTGACTAACATGCGTGTGTGTATCCAGTAGTAATTGCGATATCTTGGAGTAATCAATAACCAAGAAGAATTTTTTGAGCTCATCTTGATATCAACAGGAAAACGGAAGTAGTGGAAGGTAAATATTTAATTGGTTCAAATGGCTCTGAGCACTATGGGACTCAACTGCTTTGGTCATAAGTCCCCTAGAACTTAGAACTACTTAAACCTAACTAACCTAAGGACAGCACACAACACTCAGCCATCACGAGGCAGAGAAAATCCCTGACCCCGCCGGGAATCGAACCCGGGAACCCGGGCGTGGGAAGCGAGAACGCTACCGCACGACCACGAGATGCGGGCAAATATTTAATTAGTAAAAGTCTGTCAGCTGTCTTTATTTCGCAGTGAGGGTTTACGTGGCCGGTATTCAGTTCTGTTGAATTGACTGCTAGAGTTTCGTCCCCATCTGCGGGAGATATTTTCTAATATAAAACTGGGAACTGCTCCATTTCAGCTTTCGACGTAATTGCTTGTCTTATCTGTGAAGATGCCCCCCTCGAGCCTTCAGTGCAGTTGCCAGTTTTATCACTGAAGACCTCTGCCATAGGTGGAGACAAAACGTTAGGCTGCGGTAACATCTAAGGTTCCGCCTACAACCACATCGGCCGAAGGGGTTGATAGTTTCAATCAGAAAACCAGCACCTGCCTAGTCTCACTGCAACCGATTTCAACGTCCGAACGTATCAGAATCCGGACGACAGTCCTTTGAATTAAAATTAGTTTGTTTTCATCAGTTGACTCTCTCTTTTATGTCTGCCTGGAGTGGCAAACATAAGTTGGAATTGGTAGCAGAACGTGACCGGGGTGTGACGCAAGATCTGATGACCGAGAAAAGATTAGTCTCAAAGTAAGGCGCCAGAGATCAGGAAGGTTACTTATCTTTATTCTCCACACTGAAGCAGGTACCGTCTATTGCTCTCATAGCAAGTAGCTACGTAATTAAGTTCACAATACAATTCACAAATCCACAGTGCAATACAAATCGTAACTAAGTTCTAAGCCCAAGGTTGTCATACAGGGTGTTTAAAAAATGACCGGTATATTTGAAACGGCAATAAAAACTAAACGAGCAGCGATAGAAATACACCGTTTGTTGCAATATGCTTGGGACAACAGTAAATTTTCAGGCGGACAAACTTTCGAAATTACAGTAGTTACAATTTTCAACAACAGATGGCGCTGCAAGTGATGTGAAAGATATAGAAGACAACGGAGTCTGTGGGTGCGCAATTCTGTACGTCGTCTTTCTGCTGTAAGCGTGTGCTGTTCACAACGTGCAAGTGCGCTGTAGACAACATGGTTTATTACTTAGAACAGAGGATTTTTCTGGTGTTGGAATTCCACCGCCTAGAACACAGTGTTGTTGCAACAAGACGAAGTTTTCAACGGAGGTTTAATGTAACCAAAGGACCGAAAAGCGATACAATAAAGGATCTCTTTGAAAAATTTCAACGGACTGGGAACGTGACGGATGAACGTGCTGGAAAGGTAGGGCGACCGCATACGGCAACCACAGAGGGCAACGCACAGCTAGTGCAGCAGGTGATCCAACAGCGGCCTCGGGTTTCCGTTCGCCGTGTTGCAGCTGCGGTCCAAATGCGGTCCAAATGTACTGTTGTCCCAAGCATATTGCATCAAACTGTGTATTTCTATCGCTGCTCGTTTAGTTTTTATTGCCGTTTCAAATATACCGGTCATTTTTGAAACACCCTGTATAAGATCTATTCAATAACACTTCGATATTAACACAGCTAGCGAGCAAGAGCGAGTGGCTGTGGCGTCGGGTCTGTGCTCCCGTTACATCTTGTGGCCATAGGGGCAGCTGCAGGCAAGAACTATTGAATGGCGCGACGTCTTCAGCCGGAGATAACGCCGTGAACCTCCGGCTACCGCGACGTGAGGCTAAGGCCGACCACGGCTCATGTGCGGCCAGGTTCAGCGACGGCAGGACGCGCGTGATTCGGTTAGGTCCGAGGACATAGCACTGTCGACGATCCCACACGCAAAACACGGTTTGTGAGAAATTTTAGAGGTTCGTACAAGAAAGGAGTTTGTGAGGAAGGTGCTGTACGTCAATTTTGATGCTTAAAATTACAGTAATCGATACTTCTGGGTTGTGGCAGGTGCTCATTAGCAATCTACGAATTACACAGTCCATTCACATTAATGTGACCACCGCCTGTGTTCAACGTGCAATAACAGCTCACCGACGGTAGGTGGCAACACTAGCAGTGGTGGGTATATAAAAGGTGTAGGAAGGGGGTTGCAGGTGCGTGGAAAACAGTTCAGTCGTTGTCGTAATGCGGAATGGGAGCGAATTACCTGAAGTCCAAACGGGCATGGTCAAGGGTACGAAGATTTCCGAAACGACTACGTTTGAGAACTGTTGACCTGTCGTCGTCATTGTGTCAAAATAGCGCTATCCGGAACCGACGCCGAGGCACAACGCAACGACACAAGTATGCTTCTATCGTTTCATACCACGTCTACCCCAACATGCAATTATTTATTCTTCGGCATGATGGCCTCGTCATTGTGGCGTTTACCAGCAGAACAATGCAACGCGTCAAAATGGTTCAAATGGCTCTGAGCACTATGGGACTCAACATCTGAGGTCATCAGTCCCCTAGAACTTAGAACTACTTAAACCTAACTAACCTAAGGACATCACACACATCCATGCCCGAGGCAGGATTCGAACCTGCGACCGTAGCGGTCGCGCGGTTCCAGACTGAAGCGCCTATAACCGCTCGGCCACACCGGCCGGCACAACGCGTCATACAGCTCGCATTGTGCGTGCGTGGTTCAAAGAGAACCAAGATGAGTTTGCCAGCTGCCAAACTCCACAGACTCTAACCCTATCGGGAAACTATGGCACCACCTCGATCGGGCTGTTCGAGCCATGGATCCTCAGACGAGAAACCTAGCGCTGTACTAGAGTTGGAGTGCCTCCACATTGCTGTCGATACGTCACTGACTCTCGTCCTGTAAGTCTCACAGCGGTCAGGATTTTGACAGGTGGTAACAATAATGTGTCTGGACAGTGTGTAAACTGGCAAGAGAAAATGAGATGGTCGTGCAGGGTATGGGTGAAAGTGAGGGATCCACTAAAGGAAGTACTACATCCCGAATGTGACGCTTATATCAACTTCTCGGAATGGCTGTCCGAAATCTGGTTTCGCAGGACAGAGTGGATCAGGTTGTGGAAAGGGACCCAAATCAGCTGCTGTTAATTGAAAAAACATACAAACTTTATTTTCTTAAAACAATCACACATGCCCTTAAAAGAATTCAGAAATAATACGGCTAAAGGCCAGAACACAAGTTATTAAAATTGCCTTAAGGAATACAAACGGCTGAAGGCCTTATTTACAAAATAGAAGAACTGAGGGCTTGTGGCCTGAATAACAAGAATTTCAGTAAGAAAATTTTTAAAGGTTTTAAGCAAATTTTAATTTAAGACGGCTGAAGGCCTTATCTTAAAATATTTCATGTAGAAGTTCGGCTGAAGGACACATACTGAACATTAAAACAAACTAAATCACTACACAGCCGAGGCCTTGGACAGTACTTGAGACTAAAACAAAATCACAATCGAAAAGAACAGAACAATGGTGTTCAGAAGTGTTCGAAGGTCGGCCTGGGGATGAATTTCTAACATAAGTTTAGGTGAGAAAGACAGCCAAGCGCAATACCAAATAATCGGATGGCAACACGGCACGGCCTAGGGACGGCTGAATAACCAACCAACAACCTAATCAACTCTCTTCCACCCGCCCAACGGCACGACAACCTGAAATACCAGTGAGGAGAAAGATACCAGCAGCACTACGTCTTGACAATTGGAGTCCAAATGCAGTCGAGGCCCAATAACCACTCAAAAAAAAAAAAAAGAAAAAAAAAGAACAACACCAGGGCTGTCGTACTACACGCCGTGCTGGACAGCATCAACACAAAGAGGAAAATACACTGTCGGAAAACTACGCTAATGACTAGGGCAGGTAACCAGAACGTTAACGGCCACAAGGCAGAAGGTACCGCTGGTGCACTTGACTAATGAGTTACAATCAATTCAATAGTTAAACACCATACAGGAAGATGGCTGCAAAATTTTGCAGACTCCAGCACACCATACGTTGCTGCTTGCAGGAACAGCCTAAGAAGCAACAACCGGCAATGAACAAAGAGATGTCACAGCAGTTGAGGTTCCATAAAATTCAATATTCCGAGATCCACAGTGTGCCGAGAATACCAAATTTCAGGCATTATCTCTCACCGATGACAACGTAGTGGCCGATGGCCTTCACTTAACGACTGAGAGCAACGGTGTTTGCCTAGAGTTGCCAGTGCCAACAGACGAGAAATAACCGCAGAAATCTGTGTGGGAGGTACGACGAACCTATCCGCTAGGACAGCGTGGCGAAAATTGACTGACGCGAGTGCCTTTGACAACAGTATGACTTCACCTGCAGCGCCTTTCATTGGCTTGCGACCATATCGGTTGGAACCTAGATGACGGAAAAAACGTGGCGTGCTCAGAGGATTCACCATTTCAGTTGGTAAGAGCTGATGGTAGAGTTCGAGTGCGGCGCAGATCCCACGAAGCTACGGACCCGAGTTGTCAACAAGGCCCTGTGCAATCTGGTGGTGGGTTGATTACATGATGGGGTGGGATGTGTCCACCTGGGTCCTCTGGTCCAACTGAACCGATAATTCGGCTACTTGGAGACGCTTTGCAGCCACGTTGCCAAAACAGCAATATCTTGTCACCGCGCCACAGTCGTTTGCAGTTGGTTTGAAGAATATTCTCGGCACTTAGAACGAATGATTTGGCCACCCAGATCGCACGACATGAATCCCGAAGATCACTGATGGGACGTCATCGAGAGGTCACTTCGTGCACAAAAACCTGCGCCTCCAACTCAACTCCAGTATCCAGCTAATCCCTCACAAATCCGACCACGTGTGCACGCCGCCAGCGGCCCCGGCCTGACCCTTCCCCCCCCCCCCCCCCCCATGGGGAGACTTCCTTGCTACTCTGTCGCAACCGACTGACCGCCTCACACACACCACCACGCGGAAATATAGCGGTCACACCAAAGATGGTGCAGCGGTACTACTATCGATAAGCGCTGCTGCTGCCACTTACGAAGGCAAGTCAGCAACTCGTTATGGTATTGACTCAGAGAGCAATAAGACGCCACTCGACTGTAAGAAAATGCCAAAGAAGAACCGGCATCAACGCGAGCCGGCCACAGCTCACTGTCAAACTTGTAATAACTTGTTAGAACTACTTCATCCTCACACAGAAAAATGAGAGACAGTTGTGCGAAATTCTGTTCCAGTTTCTCAACGATTATTTGTAACTTTGAGATGTCTAGTAAATGGAGCAGATTTTGGAGATTTAAAATTTGTGTCATGTACTGCACCTCGTACTTTGGTTGGTTGGCTGATTTGGGGGAGGGGACCAAACAACCATATCATCGGTTCCACCGGATTAGGGAAGGATGCGGAAGGAGGTCGGTCGTGCACTTTCAAAGGAACCATCCCGGCATTTGCCTCAAGCGATTTAGGGGCAACACGGAAAACCTCAATCAGGATGGCCGGACGCGGTTTTGAACCGTCGCCCTTCCGAATGCGACTCTAGTGTGCCACCCACTGCGCGACCTCACTCGGCTGTACACTGAGTGACATTGTTATGGAAACTTGTGAAGCCCTAAATGAAGTGTTAAAAGACAATATTATTTGTTAAAGACTCCCGCTTGTACGCCATCCGTAGATATGTTCCTTTTTATCTGTGGAATATTTCGACGGAAAAGATATAACACTCCTATCTCTTCGGTAATGGGCTGTAATACTTCGCTTCTGTCTATGTAATAGTTTTATCTACACTCATGCTCATAAATTAAGGATAACTGCAGAATGTGGTGCCACACAACTTGGCACTACACAAAAATGGCGCTAATAGCATAGGCACATAGGGAACACAGACGACACAGATCTGTAAGTCCACAGTATTGGTGATAAGTTGAGAAAACCGTCCATAAACACACGTGCTACAAAACGCCACTGTTTCCTGCGCATGTACCCCGACATCAATATGGGATATGATCACCATGCACACTACACAGGCCGCACAACGGGTTGGCATACACTGGATCAGGTGGTCGAGCAACTCTTGGGATATAGGCTCCCATTCTTGCACCAGTGCCTGAAGTGTCCTAGGGGTTTGAAGACGTGCAGCGATACGTCGACCGAAAGCATCCCAGACGTGCTCGATGTGGTTTAGGTCTGCAGAACAGGCAGGCCACTCCATTCACCTAATATCTTCTGTTTGAAGGTACTCCTCCTCGGTGGGGTCTTCCGTTATCATCCATCAGGAGGAAGGTGGGACCCACTGCACCCCTGAAAAGACGGACATACTGGGGCAAAATGACGTCCCGATACACCTGACCAGTTACAGTTGCTCTATCAAAGACATGCAGGGGTGTAGGTGCACCAATCATAATCCCACTCCACACCGTCAAACCACGACCTCCAACAGGTCCCTTTGAAGGAGATTAAGGGGTTGATATCTGGTTCCTGGTTCACGCCAGATGAAAACCCGGCGAGAATCACTGTTCAGACTATACTTGGACGTCCATGAACATAACCTGGGAGTACTGTTCCAATGACCACGGACTGTGTTCTTGATACCAGGCTTTACGGGTCTCCTGTGACCAGGGGTCAGTGGAATGCACCTTGTAGGTTTCCGGGGGAATAAACCATGTCCGTTCAGTCGTTTGTAGATTGTGTGTTTGTAGATTGTGTGTCTGGAGACAACTGTTACAGTGGCTGTGGTAAGGTCCCGAGCAAGGCTACCTGCAGTACTCCGTGGCCGTCTGTGGGCAGATGGTGAGATATTGGTCTACTTGTGGTCTTGTACATTTTGAACGTCCCGTACTGTAGCACCTGGACACGTTTCCTGTCTGCTGGAATCGTTGCCATAATGTTGAGATCCCACTTTGTGGCACACGGAGGGCCTGTGCTACGACCTGCTGTGTTTGACGAGCCTCCAGTCGCCCTAGTATTCTACCCCTCATAACGTCATCAATATGTGTTATTTGAACCATTTTCAACACACAGACACCATTAGCACGTCTGAAAACGTCTGCACACTTACTCGCTGCACCGTACTCTGACATGCACCAACACACCTCTGCGTATGTGGACTGCTGCCAGCGCCACCGTGCAACGATCGCAGGTCAGATGTACCGCATGGCGACACTCCGAGGTGATTTAAACCCACAAACCGATCACCAGAGCGTTGTTTCACGATGTATCAGCATTAGCTTTAATTTATGAGCATGAGTGTTTGTTTCTATAACATAATTTGTACGATCAGTCGTCTATCAAGCTGCTGGTTTTTGGTTGACAAACGGAGGTGTTTACGGTCAAACTCGTTTGTCATCTCTGCCGTCAATCAAAATTTCTCTCAAACATGAGAATCTTCGAAAATACTTGTCAATAAAAACAGCACACGACCACGTAACTTGACTAACACACGCACGTGCGGTAGCGTTCTCGCTTCCCACGCCCGGGTTTCCGGGTTCGATTCCCGGCGGGGTCAGGGATTTTCTCTGCCTCGTGATGTCCTTAGGTTAGTTAGGTTTAAGTAGTTCTAAGTTCTAGGGGCCTGATGACCATAGATGTTAAGTCCCATAGTGCTCAGAGCCATTTGAACCATTTGACTAACACACGCAATTTGTCAAACTGTTTAGTCGTCTGCAGGGGTCTTAAGGATCGCTTCAGTGTACAGTGATCAATTGGTGGGCATAGGCGGCTGGCAGCAGTTATGAAACTGCTCGGCGTGAAGGCCTGCATATCGAAACGCAGAAGTCGAGAACGTTGATGGAGAATTCATGATGACTCAGAGAGAGAGAGTGAGTGAGTGAGTGAGTGTGTGTGTGTGTGTGAGAGAGAGAGAGAGAGAGAGAGAGAAAGAGAGTTGAAGAGTACACGACACGGGATATCGGAGGGGCTTTTCGGTGACATGCGTGTGGAACAATGCGGGGCGAGAGACGGCGACGCGGCTTAACAGGAAGACGAGAGATGGTATCTGGTTGAGGGCGGGGTGGGCGCTGCTAAGCCGGCGCCAGAGACAGCCGTGGATGTGTAGAGGAGAGCGGGTCGCGGGAGGGGGGGGAGGGGAGGGGAGACGAGAGGAGAGGACCGGCGTGAGTCACAGCTGCAGCTGGGCGGCTGCCGGGTCAAGGAACCAAACAGGTTCCACAGGCGCCACCAGCGGCCGTGCTACCTGCCGCCGCCGCCTCACACAACAGGCACCACGCCAAATACGACCGACACCCAATTTATTCCTCTACGTTTCTTCATCTTCGCGAGGTCTCTCCAATTAATATTTACAGACTGCTCTGCAATTCACACTTACGCTGAGACGGCAAAAGTCATCGGATAGTTTCTAATTTCATGTCGGACCTCCTTATGCCCGGCATAGTGTAGCAACTCGATGTGGCAGGCACCCAACGAGTCGTTCGAAGTCCCCTGCACAAATATTGAGCCATGCTGCCTGTACAGCGTGGTCCATTGATAATGACCGAGCAAATATCTCACGAAATAAGCATCAAACGAAATAACTACAAAGAACGAAACTCGTCTACCTTGAAGGCGGAAACCGGATGGCGCTATGGTTGGACCGCTAGATGGCGCTGCCATAGGTCAAACGGATGTCAAATGCGTTTTATAAAAAATAGAAACCCCCATTTTTTCTTACATATTCATATAGTACGTAAACAAATATGAATGTTTTAGTTGGACCACTTTTTTCGCTTTGTGATAGATGGCGCTGTAACAGTCACAAACGTATAAGTACGTGGTATCACGTAACATTCCGCCAGTGTGGACGGTACTTGCTTCGTGATACATTAACCGTGTTAAAATTGACCGTTTACCAATTGCGGAAAAGGTCGATATCGTGTTGATGTATGGCTATTGTGATCAAAATGCCCAACGGGCGTGTGCTATGTATGCTGATCAGTATCCTGGACGACATCATCCATGTGTCCGGACCGTTCGCCGGATAGTTGCGTTATTTAAGGAAAGCAGGAAGTGTTCAGCCACAAGTGAAACGTCAACCACGACCTGCAACAAATGACGATGCCCAAGCAGGTGTTTTAGCTGCTGTCGCGCCTAATCCGCACATCAGTAGCAGACAAACTGCGCGAGAATCGCGAATCTCAAAAACTTCGGTGTTGAGAATGCTACATCACCATCGATTGCACCCGTACCATATTACTACGCACCCGGAATTGCTTGGAAACGACTTTGAGCGTCGTGTACAGTTCTGCCACTGGGGACAAGAGAAATTACGGGACGATGACAGATTTTTTGCTCGCGTTCTGTTTAGCGACGAAGCGTCATTCACCAACACCGGTAACCTAAACGGGCGTAATATGCACTATTGGACAACGGAAAATCCACGATGGCTGCGACAAGTGGAACATCAGCGACCTTGGCGTGTTAATATACGGTGTGGCATTATGGGAGGAAGGATAATTGGCCCCCATTTTATCGATGGCAATCTAAATGGTGCAATGTATGCTGATTTCCTACGTAATGTTTTACCGATGTTACTACAAGATGCTTCACTACATGACAGAATGGCGATGTACTTCCAACATGATGGATGTCCGGCGCATAGCTCGCGTGCGGTTGAAGCGGTACTAAATAGCATATTTCATGACAGGTGGATTGGTCGACAAAACACCATACCATGGCCCACACGGTCACCGGATCTGACGTCCCCGGATTTCTTTCTGTGGGGAAAGGATATTTGCTATCGTGATCCACCGACAACGCCTGACAACATGCGTCAGCGCATTGTCAATGCATGTGCGAACATTACGGAAGGCGAACTACTCGCTGTTGAGAGTAATGTCGTTACACGTATTGCCAAATGCATTGAGGTTGACGGGCATCATTTTGAACATTTATTGCATTAAAGTGGTATTTACAGGTAAACACGCTGTAACAGCACGCGTTCCCAGGAATGATAAGTTCACAATGGTACATGTATCACATTGGAACAACCGAAATAAAATGTTCAAACGTAATTACGTTCTGTATTGTAATTTAAAAAAACCTACCTGTTACCAAATGTTCGTCTAAAATTGTGAGCCATATGCTTGTGACTATTACAGCCTATCTGTCACCTAACGAAAACTGTGGTCCAACTAAAACATTCATATTTCTTTACGTACCACACGAATATGTTATAAAAATGGGGGTTCCTATTTAAAAAAAAAAACGCTGTTGATATCCGTTTGACCTATGGCACCGCCATCTAGCGGACCAACCATAGCGCCATCTGGTTTCCCCCAACAAGCTAGACAAGTCTCGTTCTTTCTAGTTTTTTCATTTGATGCTTAATTCGTGAGATATTTGTCCTGGTGACGATCAATGGACCACCCTGTATAGTCGTCCATAATTGGGAAAGCATTGGAGGCGCAGGTTTTTGTGCACGAAGTGACCTCTCGATGACGTCGCATCAGTGATCTTCGGGATTCATGTCGTGCGATCTGGGTGGCCAAATCATTCGTTCTAAGTGCCGAGAATATTCTTCAAACCAACTGCAAACGACTGTGGCGCGGTGACAAGATATTGCTGTTTTGGGAACGTGGCTGCAGAGAGTCTCCAAGTAGCCGAATTATCGGTTCAGTTGGACCAGAGGACCCAAGTGGACACATCCCACACCATCATGGAATCAACCCACCACCAGATTGCACAGGGCCTTGTTGACAACTTGGGTCCGTAGCTTCGTGGGATCTGCGCCGCACTCGGACTCTAATCAGCTCTTACCAACTGAAATGGTGAATCATCTAAGCACGCCACGTTTTTTCCGTCATCTAGGGGCCAACCGATATGGTCGCAAGCCAATGAAAGGCGCTGCAGGTGACGTCAAAGGCACTCGCGTCAGTCAATTTTCGCCACACTGTCCTAGCGGATAGGTTCGCCGTAACTGTCACACAGATTTCTGCGGTTATTTCCTGTCTGTTGGCACTGGCAACTCTAGGCAAACACCGTTGCTCTCAGTCGTTCAGTGAAGGCCATCGGCCACTTCGTTGTCCTCGGTAAGAGATAATGCCTGAAATTTGGTATTCTAGGCACACTGTGGATCTCGGAATATTGAATTCCCTAACGATTTTCGAAATGTAATGTTCCTTGCCATCCGCTCCAATTATCATTCCGCGTTCAAAGTCTGTTAATTGCAGTCGTGCTGCCATAACCACGTCGGAAACGTTTTCACATGAATCACTTGAGTACGAACGACACCCCCGATACTGCACTACCCTTTTACACCGAGTGTTCGCGATACTACCGCCATCTGTAGATGCGCATAGCGCTATCCCATGACTTTGGTCGCCTCAGTGTAAGTGTTTCGCGGGGGGTCTATGGAAACACTGCAAGACTATTTCTTGACCGATCCACTCTCAAATAGCTCGAGGGAAAAATAAACTCCCAAATTTCGTCTTGAACACAGTTTTTCATGATTTTATTGAAATGGTAATTTCCCTCTTTGTAGGTGGGAATCAACAAAATATTTTGGCTACTGCAGGAGAAAATTCGTGTTTAAAAAGGTCACGTGGCAACGGAAGACACCTTTGTTTTAATGACTGTCACGCCAGGTAGTTTATCATATCTGACACTCACTCCTCGATTTCGTGGTAATACAAAACGAACGGCCCTTCTTTGGAAGTTTCCGAAGTTCTCCGTCACTCCTAAGCAGAAGGATTCCATTCCGCGCAGCAATACTTTAGGAAGGGACGAACATGAGTTTTGTAGACGGTCTCTGTAGTAGGTTTCTTGCATCTTCTAAGCGTACTGCGAATAAAAGACATTTTATGTGAAAAAAGTAAACTCCTATGACATGAGTGGCTGGGAGACCCGAAGAACACATCAGTCACCTAAGTGGAAACGTGTTTCCTCTCCTTTGTGCCGGCAGGCACCCTTCCTTATGATCTGAGTAAGTGAGTATATCTGTGAAGTGTAGGCGGCTGGAATAGGTGCGTGTGAAATGTGTTATGATTCTCGTCGTCAGTTGTTATAATGACAGGTGGCCAATGCTAAATAGAAACGTATATTGTAGGTTTGGTAGTGAAGTCGGTAACGAGCTGGCTCCATATTTTGTACCTGCAAAGTCTGAAATAATTAGTAGTCGTACGTAAAAAATAATACACTCCTGGAAATTGAAATAAGAACACCGTGAATTCATTGTCCCAGGAAGGGGAAACTTTATTGACACATTCCTGGGGTCAGATACATCACATGATCACACTGACAGAACCACAGGCACATAGACACAGGCAACAGAGCATGCACAATGTCGGCACTAGTACAGTGTATATCCACCTTTCGCAGCAATGCAGGCTGCTGTTCTCCCATGGAGACGCTCGTAGAGATGCTGGATGTAGTCCTGTGGAACGGCTTGCCATGCCATTTCCACCTGGCGCCTCAGTTGGACCAGCGTTCGTGCTGGACGTGCAGACCGCGTGAGACGACGCTTCATCCAGTCCCAAACATGCTCAATGGGGGACAGATCCGGAGATCTTGCTGCCCAGGGTAGTTGACTTACACCTTCTAGAGCACGTTGGGTGGCACGCGATACATGCGGACGTGCATTGTCCTGTTGGAACAGCAAGTTCCCTTGCCGGTCTAGGAATGGTAGAACGATGGGTTCGATGACGGTTTGGATGTACCGTGCACTATTCAGTGTCCCCTCGACGATCACCAGTGGTGTCGGCCAGTGTAGGAGATCGCTCCCCACACCATGATGCCGGGTGTTGGCCCTGTGTGCCTCGGTCGTATGCAGTCATGATTGTGGCGCTCACCTGCACGGCGCCAAACACGCATACGACCATCATTGGCACCAAGGCAGAAGCGACTCTCATCGCTGAAGACGACACGTCTCCATTCGTCCCTCCATTCACGCCTGTCGCGACACCACTGGAGGCGGGCTGCACGATGTTGGGGCGTGAGCGGAAGGCGGCCTAACGGTGTGCGGGACCGTAGCCCAGCTTCATGGAGACGGTTGCGAATGGTCCTCGCCGATACCCCAGGAGCAACAGTGTCCCTAATTTGCTGGGAAGTGGCGGTGCGGTCCCCTACGGCACTGCGTACGATCCTACGGTCTTGGCGTGCATCCGTGCGTCGCTGCGGTCCTGTCCCAGGTCGACGGGCACGTGCACCTTCCGCCGACCACTGGCGACAACATCGATCTACTGTGGAGACCTCACGCCCCACGTGTTGAGCAATTCGGCGGTACGTCCACCCGGCCTCCCGCATGCCCACTATACGCCCTCGCTCAAAGTCCGTCAACTGCACATACGGTTCACGTCCACGCTGTCGCGGCATGCTACCAGTGTTAAAGACTGCGATGGAGCTCCGTATGCCACGGCAAACTGGCTGACACTGACGGCGGCGGTGCACAAATGCTGCGCAGCTAACGCCATTCGACGGCCAACACCGCGGTTCCTGGTGTGTCCGCTGTGCCGTGCGTGTGATCATTGCTTGTACAGCCCTCTCGCAGTGTCCGGAGCAAGTATGGTGGGTCTGACACACCGGTGTCAATGTGTTCTTTTTTCCATTTCCAGGAGTGTATATATTGGACTTAACTTATGTTACAGGCTTCTTCATATGCTGCATACATATAATTAGGAACAGGTATCTAGAGAGGCATTACTTATGCCATACTTGACTAAGTGCCTTGTTGGAGGTTGCTTCCTGTCAGCTGAAGGCCATGCTACATTCCTAGTTGACGTACCGAGCAAGAGTGGATGAGAGCTCGCCAGATACTGTCGCTAGCCGCGGGTCCAGCGATATCTATTACGGGCCGCGGTCGATATCTGCAATCCCTAACAAGTGTGGTATCGAACGTTGATACCACAGAATGCAGTGTCATGTCCCCGTTGGTGATGATGAGAGAAGGCGCCGGCACATAGCCTACTTCTCTCGAGAATCACCAAGGGGGTCGCCGAGCTTTAAGTCCCCGTCCGAATGACGGACAACCATCAACTGAGTCAGATGCCCTCACTTCACGAGACACTGCTGACAGGTTTGGAATTGAACCCCGTACATTAGCGCAAAGTCTGTTGATCAGGAACTTCAAGCTAACCGCCCGTCTTCCCCTGTCGGTCAAATACTGGCAGTGAAAATTCCATCCACCACCAGGATTCGAAAGGGCTTACTCCCGAGTCGAGGGCCACTACACAGGCGTACGTTAGCGACCTCGGCTACAGTAAGCGGGTATCTTCCGTGAGATTGTGTTTAATTTAAATACTTAGAAAATGTAATCCCAAGGTATTAAATTCAACTGACAGTCTTTAAATTTGCGATTTATTTGCGTATAATTTGCAGTGAGTGGCTATTTTTTAATTTTGATAGGATTTATTGTACCATTAACTCTGCTGCCAGACAAAAAAACGGAAACACTCAGAAGACATGTCGATGTAGCTTCCGACAAGTACACGTCATCAGTCGTCATGTAAATTATTGCAATAACAGCTGTGTATGGCAAGTAGTAAGGCCACCGTAGTTCATTACTATTATTCGTGTTTAGTGTTGTTACCAGGCCTGTTAGTGTATATAAGGGAAGATTAAGGACTAGGAAAATAACATTTAGTGTCTGTAATAGAACATACAGTCACCATTAATCTTTATAATCACCACTGCCAACTTTGGCCCAGATAAACAGATATTCGTCTGCACTGGGCTTCTTCTTTCTTCTTGTACACAAAATAAATGGCTTATCTGGAACAAGGGTCCCATACGGAACTTTAGCAAGTAATTCTGTAGTCTCTACCATACCCCAGGTCTTCCAAGCCAAGATATTGGCATCAGGGAAAACTTCAAGGCCACCATAATCTGCATGATTGCCCCAAACAACACCAAGGTCAGCGATGTACTGCCTCCAGAAATAGCTTCTACATCACAAGTGGACTCCGTCAGTAGTCCACGAAAAACATCAGGGCCACCCATAAGCTGTTGCTTATTAAACTGCCCTCTCAAATCAATATGTATAGATCTCAGTGTCTTGTACACTGGAGCACTGCTCCGCCAGCGACCACGATACGCTCGTCGCAGAGGCATTGCTGAGGCACGATAACACAAAGTGAGCGTAGCAAGCCAACACACTGCGAGACCCAGAGCTAGGCTTACGCACTACACGACGTTCGCACAGCGAATGACGCTACGTGCTGCGGCGCAGTGATTTTAAAGACAAGGACCTTCCGGGCAGCGCCAAAGCGCTTATCAAACGGAAGTCGCTTGCGCAACCGGAAGTTCTGAATTTTCGCGGCAGGGCGTCTTGTTAATAGCGTCAGATGTCACTATAGACACGGAGACCCCGCGTACTTTTGTGAGGCATTATTAGCACCTGACAGTAGTTTGAAGCCGGCCGAAGTGGCCGTGCGGTTAAAGGCGCTGCAGTCTGGAACCGCAAGACCGCTACGGTCGCAGGTTCGAATCCTGCCTCGGGCATGGATGTTTGTGATGTCCTTAGGTTAGTTAGGTTTAACTAGTTCTAAGTTCTAGGGGACTACTGACCTCAGCAGTTGAGTCCCATAGTGCTCAGAGCCATTTGAACCATTTGAAGTAGTTTGAAAGGAGCCTCGTTGTAGGTTTCCATTTCTGATAATCACTGAAAAAAAAGAAACCAGTAAAATGTTGTGAGCTCATGCAGTGCGATCAAGACAGTTTTGAGTAAGAAAATTCGTTTCGATCTTCTTTTGACCTCACTATATGGCATTTATCTCTGAATACACTCCTGGAAATTGAAATAAGAACACCGTGAATTCATTGTCCCAGGAAGGGGAAACTTTATTGACACATTCCTGGGGTCAGATACATCACATGATCACACTGACAGAACCACAGGCACATAGACACAGGCAACAGAGCATGCACAATGTCGGCACTAGTATAGTGTATATCCACCTTTCGCAGCAATGCAGGCTGCTATTCTCCCATGGAGACGATCGTAGAGATGCTGGATGTAGTCCTGTGGAACGGCTTGCCATGCCATTTCCACCTGGCGCCTCAGTTGGACCACTGGAGGCGGGCTGCACGATGTTGGGGCGTGAGCGGAAGACGGCCTAACGGTGTGCGGGACCGTAGCCCAGCTTCATGGAGACGGTTGCGAATGGTCCTCGCCGATACCCCAGGAACAACAGTGTCCCTAATTTGCTGAGAAGTGGCGGTGCGGTCCCCTACGGCACTGCGTAGGATCCTACGGTCTTGGCGTGCATCCGTGCGTCGCTGCGGTCCGGTCCCAGGTCGACGGGCACGTGCACCTTCCGCCGACCACTGGCGACAACATCGATGTACTGTGGAGACCTCACGCCCCACGTGTTGAGCAATTCGGCGGTACGTCCACCCGGCCTCCCGCATGCCCACTATACGCCCTCGCTGAAAGTCCCTCAACTGCACATACGGTTCACGTCCACGCTGTCGCGGCATGCTACCAGTGTTAAAGACTGCGATGGAGCTCCGTATGCCACGGCAAACTGGCTGACACTGACGGCGGCGGTGCACAAATGCTGCGCAGCTAGCGCCATTCGACGGCCAACACCGCGGTTCCTGGTGTGTCCGCTGTGCCGTGCGTGTGATCATTGCTTGTACAGCCCTCTCGCAGTGTCCGGAGCAAGTATGGTGGGTCTGACACACCGGTGTCAATGTGTTCTTTTTTCCATTTCCAGGAGTGTAGTATAACAGCGCTGCTCTGGAAGTACGCTAAATCGTTTATACACGGCCACGCACCAGAAATAAGCATCTCAAACACTTCTCAAATGGAGGGCGCCGTACTACTGATGCGCTGTTTTGAACGAAAATGAAGTATAACCAAGGGTCTGCAAACAAATTTAAATAATCTCTACAAGGTGCATCTAGTTTTCGCCAAATGTTTGAGCGGAGCGAAAACAAGACTCCAGAGAAATTATACAATAGATTTTCATAGCCGAACCGAGAGTGGGGTCTAGTTTTGGAGGAATCGTATTTAATTGCTTGAAACTAATCATGGTGATTAACAAAAACTTAAATAATCATTTGATGAAGAATTACACAATGGATCTTTGTTGGAAGTATCATAGTTAAACTAACACTGGGAATGGAGAAATGGGATACTAAATTGACATGTGTGGGACATAGTTTGGAAAAAAAGGATTTAATTTCCTGAACGCATCGCAATAATAATGAAAATTGCAGTTACGGAATTGGGAGGAAATCGAAATATTGCGCTAACAAGTGATGGAGTGTTGAAAAAGTTCATTTCTTCAAGACCTAGCTATTTTGCACATAAACAGTATCATTGGTGTGATATTTTACTGTCAAAGAGGCTTCCTTGGAATTACATCAACATATAAATCTTTACTACTGGCCATTAAAATTGCTACGCCACGAAGATGACGTGCTACAGACGCGAAATTTAACTGACAGGAAGAAGATGCTGTGATATGCAAATGGTTAGCTTTTCGGAGCATTCACACAAGGTTGGGCGGCACCCACAAAGTGCTGACATGAGGAAAGTTTCCAACCGACTTCTCATACACAAACAGCAGTTGACCGGGGAACGTTGTTGTGATGCCTCGTGTAAGGAGGAGAAATGCGTACCATCGCGTTTCCGACTTTGATAAAGGTCGGATTGTAGCCTATCGCGATTGCGGTTTATCGTATCGCGACATTGCTGCTCGCGTTGGTCGAGCTACAATGACTCTTAGCAGAATGTGGAATCGGTGGGTTCAGGAGTGTAATACGGAACGCCGTGCTGGATCCCAACGGCCTCGTATCGCTAGCAGTCGAGATGACAGGCATCTTATCCGCATGGCTATAACGGATCGTGCAGCTACGTCTCGATCCCTGAGTCAACGGATCGGGACGTGTGAAAGACAACGACGATCCGCACGAACAGTTCGACCACGTTTGCAGCAGCATGGACTATCAGCTCGGAGGCCATGGCTGCGGTTACCCTTGACGCTGCATCACAGTCAGGAGCGCCTGCGATGGTGTACTCAAAGACGAACCTGGGTGCACGAATGGCAAAACGTCATTTTTTCGGATGAATCCAGGTTCTGTTTACAGCATCATCATGGTCACATACGCGTTTGGCGACATCGCGGTGAACGCACATTGGAAGCGTGTATTCGTCATCGCCTTACTGGCGTATCACCCGGCGTGATGGTATGGGGTGCCATTGGTTACACGTCTCAGTCACCTCGTCTTCGCATTGACGGCACTTTGAACAGTGGACGGCAAAGTTCAGATGTGTTGCGACCCGTGGCTCTACCCATCATTCGATCACTGAGAAACCCTACATTTCAGCAGGATAATAGACGACCGCATGTTTCAGGTCCTGTACGGGCCTTTCTGGATACAGAAAATGTTCGACCGTTGCCCTTGCCAGCACATTCCCCAGATCTCTCATCAATTGAAAACGTCTGGTCCATGGTGGCCGAGCAACTGGATCGTCACAATACGCCAGTCACTACTCTTGATGAACTGTGATATCGTGTTGAAGCTGCATGGGTAGCTGTACCTGTACACGCCATCCAAGCTCTGTTTGACTCAATGCCCAGGCGTATCAAGGCTGTTATTACGGCCAGAGGTGGTTTTTGTGGGTACTCATTTCTCAGGAATTGTGCACCCAAATTGCGTGAAAATGTAATCACATGTCAGTTCTAGTATAATATATTTGTCCAATGAATACCCGTTTATTATCTGCATTTCTTTCGGTGTAGCAATTTTAATGGCCAGTAGTGGGATTTATAAAAATCCAAATAGAACAAAACATGAAAAGTAGAAGGCGAGATTCGTAAATTCATTTCAGGTAGAACCGTTACCATCACTTTCGTCCTAATGACTGAGATCAAGGATAGTCCAACACACATAAGAACCGAAGAATTAGTTACACTATTGCTCTCAAACGAATATTAACTCACTATGTGGAATAAAGGAAATGAAGGAAATAGAAATAGAGCAGATTTTCTACATTATCAGAAACATCTGCTGTCTTACCGAATGAAAGAATATTTGAAGAAACCTAAATTGGTATTACAGACACCCTTTGCTTGTTCCAGTGACGGCAGAAATCGGTTAGAAAACTTGATACTTTTAGCACTAATAGTGCTCGAGTGTCGTCGAAATTAGCCATCGCGCCACCCACGAATAAACCGAGGTCACCGCATGCAGCTGCATGCCCTTTGACAGGACACGGGGGAAAGTTTCGCCAGCAGGGAAGATTTATGCTCGCGCCGGCGGATCGCGGAGTGGGCTCGTGAATACGGGCTGCTGTTTGAACACGGCCGCGCAGATAAGCAGGCGGATAGCGAATTATTTATGAGCTGTCGATGCGGCTTCTGGCAGTAGGGCAGGGCAATGTCCCGGTCAGGCGCCATGTGTGCAGCTGCAGGCCGTCTGGACCACTGGTGACCACACGCCCGCAGTAAGATAACACTTCATAATACCCACTTGAAATAAGCTTCGAGAAACTGCAACCCAGTAGCTCACACTTGCTGACTCAGTAGAATAGCTTCAGGCCTGTCGCTGGAGTTTCAATATTCGGCAGGCCATTTAATTTTTCTTGCCTGGTACATGAAACCTCTGCTTAGGCCATGTGAAATGACATGGTATCCCATACGTCGCCACTGAAAGATGCCTAGTATTCCCGTTTGATGACGTCACTGTGTACCAACCCAACATGGATTTGTTTCATCATGCTCTGCTGGTTCCATATTTTCGTTCATCTCCTTTCACAGATCTCAACGAGAATAAGAACATTAAATGAAACAACAAGTTTGCTATTACCAGTCACTATTTATTTACCTGCACGACACGTTTCAAATGGGTGGGTTTATATTTGTTAGTATGACATGTGTATGTGTGTGTGTGTGTGTGTGTGTGGGTATGTGTGTGTGTGTGTTGCCTGCGATAGGAAATATAAATCAGAGTTCTGTGATATATGCAATGTTCAGGCAAGTCTGTCACACAGTTTGTGATTCACTGCTGACTGTGTGTGTGTGTGCGTGTGCGGGTCTGTGTGCGGGAGTGTGTACATGTGTGTGTGTGTGTGTGTGTGTGTGTGTGTGTGTGTGTGAGTGTGGGTGTGAGTGTGTCGTGTCGTGTTGTGGCACTGTCTAGTGGAGAAACAAAACAATATTTCCGAAGATGGTTTTGGGTTTCTTTTGGCAAAAAACTAAACATATGTCTAACGGTGAAAATACAATAAGTAAAATAGAGTACCTCCAGTGATCACAGGTTCCTTTCGCTATCGTAACACATCACATGTATGCTGCCATATTTTGTAAAGAAATGTGATGTCTGGAAACTATTAGGTGCAAGGATCTAGAACAAGTGTCGCAAGCGATGGGCGATAGGCAATATAAATCAGAGTTTTGTGATATATGAAATGTTCAGGCAAGTCTGTCACACAGTTTGTGGTTCACTGCTGACTGTTCTCGTAGCACTCTCTGCTAGGCCGAACTAATACTCCGCAAATACGTTCCTCTAATGTCAGTATACCGAGCCTATATGAGCGGCCGAGGCTGGCAGGAACGGCGCTTATATTCACTTCGGCTTGAGGGCGCTCCTGTCGTAGTTCGATCCAATTCCACGAGCCATTGGCCGACGTCCTTTCACCGCCTTCTCTGGTATTGCGTTCTTCGTCTTCGTTCCGGCGCTTGTGGTCACGCCAGAACAGTAACAACAATGTTACAGAATACATTTTAAAGGATTTTGGAGATCTAGGTTTTGAAGAGTTGAGTACATGCGTTGCAATAAATATTTCAGGTACTGTAAGTAGGCTGTTTAGATTTTTATATTTGGTAATGCCACGTAGCGCTCTGTATGAAAATCACTGGCTGTGCTGTGTGCAGTCGGCGGCTAGTTTGCATTGTTGTCTGCCATTGTAGTGTTTGGCAGCGGCAGCTGGATGTGAACAGCGCGTAGCGTTGCGCAGTTGGAGGTGAGCCGCCAGCAGTGGTGGATGTGGGGGGAGAGATGGCGGAGTTTTGTAATTTGTCATGAACTGCTATATATATGATGATATTAAGGTAAATACAGCGTTTGTTCTCTATTAAAATCTTTCATTTGCTAACTATCCCTATCAGTAGTTAGTGCCTTCAGTAGTTTGAATCTTTTATTTAGCTGGCAGTAGTGGCGCTCGCTGTATTGCAGTAGTTCGAGTAATGAAGATTTTTGTGAGGTAAGTGATTTCTGAAAGGTATAGTTTAATGTTACTCAGGGCCATTCTTTTGCAGGGATCTTTGATAGTCAGATTGCGTTGCGCTAAAAATATTGTGTGTCACTTTAGTGAATGTTTGAGTACGTTCAGTTTTGCTCAGCTGTTTGAAAAGCAAATTGTGCAAGAGGTGTATCAGCACAGTCGTGTATAATTGTTCTAAGGGGACGTTTCAGTACTATATAAAGGAAAGGAGGATATAAGATCATCATCAACAAAAGCTAAACGAGGATAATGGAATGTAGTCGAATTAAGTCGGGTGATGCTGAGGGAATTAGATTAGGATATGAGACACTTAAAGCAGTAAAGGAATTTTGCTATTCGGGGAGCAAAATAACTGATGATGGTCGAAGTAGAGAGGATATAAAATGTAGACTGGAAATGGCAAGGAAAGCGTTTCTGAAGAAGAGGAATTTGTTAACATCGAGTATAGATTTAAGTGACAGGAAGTCGTTTCTGAAAGTATTTGTATGGATTGTAGCCATGTATAGAAGTGAAACGTGGACGATAAATAGTTTGGAAAAGAAGAGAATAGAAGGTTTCGAAATGTAGTGCTACAGAAGAATGCTGAAGATTAGATGGGTAGATCACATAACTAATGAGGAGGTATTGAATAGTACTGAGGAGGAGGTTGTGGCACAACTTGACTAGAAGAAGGGATCGGTTGGTAGGACATGTTCTGAGGCATCAAGGGATCGCCAATTTAGTACTGGAGGGCAGCGCGGAGGGTAAAAATCGCAGAGGGAGAAAAAAATGGTTCAAATGGCTCTTAGCACTATGAGACTTAACATCTTAGGTCATCAGTCCCCTAGAATTTAGAACTACTTAAACCTCCCTAACCTCAGGACATCACACACATCCATGCCCGAGGCAGGATTCGAACCTGCGACCGTAGCAGTCCCACGGTTCCAGACCGCAGCGCCTAGAACCGCACGGCCACCGCGGCCGGTGCAGAGGGAGACCAAGAGATGAATACACTAAACAGATTCAGAGGGATGTAGGTTTCAGTAGTTATTTGGAGATGAAGAACCTTGCACAGGATAGAGTAGGTTGGAGAGCTGCATCAAACCAGTCTCTGGACTGAAGACCACAACAACAACAACAACAACATAAATCCGATTTTGTCAACTCAGTATAGCTTAATCTTCATACTCGTTTATATAATCAGGTGACATGTTACAACGTTTAAGGCCAGTTGACAATGTGATATGTTACAGTCTCGTTCATCCTCCCTTCACCACATCTCGTAGCCTGGTCAGATATTTAAAATATGAGAGGTTGCCAACATTTTCTGGTACTGGACCTCGATTAACGCTCGAGTATCCTTTAAACTACAAATCTAACCTGACTGCATTAACGAAACATTCCTAAACGCATAATACCTTCCAAAAACATTATTACAGTATGTTATTTACTCTATGTTTATATTACTTCTTATTATGTACTTGCCAACACACTATTGTTCTTTCTGTGCTACCAAAATATTTCTCCATGGTTCTACATAAGCATCGAACTCTGCTTTGGAGATAATCTACTCTTGTGTGTAAAACACGCTACATTACTTTTATTTCGTTCATGCGAACTTGGGTTAAATTCTGTTAATGCTCAACTAGTTAGTATAATCATTTAAGGATGAAGTCCTGTTTGAACATTTTGAAGAAGAAAAACCCTGTATTTTAATTTTAATTTTTGTATGTTCTCTGGGATGTCTCCTTTTTTGTAGTGTTTGTCCCAAGTTTCTCAGTAACTCCGTTACCATGTTAGTGTCTCCGAAAACCATTCACAGGGGGAAAAATCGTCCCTCGAGGGGACGGCATTGTCACCGGCCGCCGTTTGGCGCTGGTCCGTACGCGACAGCTGCTTAAGCGGAAATAAGAAGTGCAACTGCAGTCGTAATTCATATCCTGCACAACTCTTACTTTAGTACGCATCTAGTGTTGCTCACTTTGATTATATTTTAGGTTTCTTGTTGTAACACTGTACTTGGTTGCGCGAACTGCCCAGATAAGCAGTTATTGTGTACTAGTATTTTGGTACCCAACACTGTGTTACAGTCATTTTGTAATTCAATTTTTACTATACAGAAATTTGCTCTCTGTTAGCCTCATAGTGATTTAGTCTATCATTCGAGCAAATAAATACCCGTTATCTTAGTCTCAACTTATTTTTCAAGATTCTTCAACTTGTTCCACAGCTTGTCCTCGCTAGACGACTCTTTAAAATAAATTTAAACGATTGTGTCACCAACTGGTTGACTTCACTGTGTCGGCGTTGTTCTTGGGCACAGGGTAACTTATTTATTATTCTGTCATAGCAACGTATATTTCATTCGCTCCTTTCACTCTCCTACGAGTTAACTCATTCTGACATTCAGTATTAGTGCAATGAGCGTTGCACTCGCTCGTCCTGCATCAATACGGTGTTGTGTGGAAGCCACGAGCATTGCACACAGATCGACTTGCACCACCTTACACGCACAAGAGGCCTAAAGTGCTTCGCTATGCTGCTTGCCTCTAATTTGTAGCTAAATGTTTACTTGATTGCACTGGTATTTTTCGAGGAAAATTGTTACCCCCATCCGTAGGTACTCAGTAGTATTTACAGTACATTACTACAAGTGTTAGTGATAAAAGTATGAATTACACTAAAAAAAAGACAAACTGCGACCACTAAACTTTTCTCGTTTTTACATATTCTCCTTTCAGTGTGACACATTTTTCCTGACGATGGACGACATGGCGGATACCAAGGTTGTAGAAGTCTTGTTTTTGGCTGTTCGGGAAACGTCTCAGCTAGAAAATCGTATCACCGACATTCTGCAAATGAATTCCACGCAGTGATTCCTTTATGTGATCAAAGTGGAGAAATTCACTGGGTGCCATTTCTGGAGAATACGAGGGGATAGCCCGAAAGAGTAGGATGCAAAATGAGCTAGGGGGTTATCGTGGAGCAAAAACACGTCCTTGCACAGCATGCGTGACGTTTCGTGTTGACAGCCCTCCATAAACTCGACAGGAAGTTTCTATAGTATGTCCTTGTGACAGTTTGTCCCTTAAGAACAGAACGTGTAAGTAGATCATGGCACTCGCAAAAAGTTTGTCCGATGATGGCTGATTTTTTGCCTTGTTTGGCGATTGTGAATCCACCTGTTTCCATTGCTTCCTTTCGTTCTTTGTCTAGGAAACATTGATACACACAGTAACAGTAAACGGTGATTGGGTGACTATACAAGTCGTCCGATGTGGCTTGATACAGCTGTAACTTTTCCTCTGCTGTGTCTCAGTTCAGGTGGGCTTTTTGAATTAGCTTGAGCTCGACCCCATAGAAGCAGGCGAGCGTTTGATTCCCTGGAGGAGCACTGTGAGGTCCGCTTTCTGGCTGTGTGGTACCCAGAGGCCACTGGCACGAGCCCCAATTGACCCCCATATGCTCCGGATCTGAACACATGTGACTCCTTTTTGTGCGGCTGTATTTAAGACAAAGGGTGCAGCAATAACCGCAAAACCATAGCTGAGCTGAAACCACCCATTCAGGATGTCATCGACAACATCGATGGTCCGACACTTCAGCGAGTCATTCGGAATTTCACTATTCGACTGCGCCCCATCATCGCCAATGATAGAAGAGATATCTAATCTAAATCCGAATAGCTGTAGTGACGTTTGAATGCTGAATGAAGGTGTGGACGCCATAGTTTGTAACTAATTTACGTTTTTTTTTTTCATATAGATCATATGTAGACGCGAGATGTTGTCGATGGTATCACGACGACAACACTGCCCCAGCCACTGCAATCTCTCAATGACAAAGTCATTTTATTCGAATAACTTCGAAAGTACCCTCCGCCACACAAAGAGAGGTGGTTCGGTAAGTGTAGACTTAGACGATGTGCTCGTAATCTGATTTGGACGGATTTGCGGTGATACTGCAGGCCACTGACTGGAACCTGAACGCCTTTCTGCGGCAGAATGCGCACCTGGAGAGCGGCAGGCGCGGTGTTTTCGCAGCGGCAGCGGCAGCCGCGCCGGCCCAGGTGGCGGCGGTCCTCCGCGGGTATCGGGGGCAGCGTGCCGGGCCGAGGTCGCAGCGCAGCTGGCGCCCGCCTCCACCCTGGCGCGCCCCCGGAGCCCGCCCCGGCAGCCAGCCGCCGCCCCCGCGTCCGGCCCGCAGGGAGGCGCCGCCCCGGGCGCCGCGGCGCCGGCTCGCCGCCCCCGCCGCCCCCAGGCGCCGGCGCCGCCGCCCACTTTCACCGCCCGTGGCGCAACCGCCGGTCCGCGCTGCGCTGCGCTGACTCAGCCGCGGCGGCGCTCGGCTCAGATTCCGCGGCGGAAGGTCGCCGGCCGCCTCCCCTGCTGCCGGCTCCACACCGGCCGCCCGCCTGGATAGCGCGAGCATCCGCGCCAAGTGTCGCAACGCACGCTAGCTGCCTCGTGCTGCCGAAACGCGTCACCGTTGGCCACCGCATTGCACATAAATTGATTTCGACCATCTGGTTGACCCTTCTAAAACCTCAAGTTCGATCTCGTTTGTAATTTCCATAATGCGTATTAAGCCTGTCGACGATTCCCCCCGCCCCTCTGTGAATGGTTTTCAGAGGCACTGGCTAGGTAACGGAGTTTCTGACGACTGACGAACTTGGGACGAACAGATATCCCAGATAACACAAAACAAATAAATAAATAAAATACAGGATTTTTTGTCAAAACGTTCAAAGAGGACTACACGATTAAATGATTATATAACTAGTTGTGCAGTGACTGTTCGCCTTGCATTAATGGAATTTAGTCGAAGTTGGCATCAACGAAATTAAAGTAATGTGGCGTGATTTACATAAAAAAGTAGAGTTCGTTGATTATACAGGGTGAAAAGTATTTAAACCGACAAACTCTGGGAGGTTGTAGGGGACATCCAAATGGTTCAAATGGCTCTGAGCACTATGGGACTTAACTTCTAAGGTCATCAGTTCCCTAGAACTTAGAACTGCGTAAACCTAACTAACCTAAGGACATCACACACATCCATGCCCGAGGCAGGATTCGAACCTGCGACCGTAGCGGTCACGCGGCTCCAGACTGGAGCGCCTTTAACCGCTTGGCCACACCGGCCGGCTGTAGGGGACCTCCAAACAAATATTTTTCGCTAATGTCATTTTTCCTACGAGGATTATTTAAGCCGTTTGAGGCCGTATTACGCTCTTCAGTTGATGGAGGCCGTATTACGATCTTCAGTTGTAGGCAACTGCTGTCCACCAGTGTAGTAATGCATTGTCTCTGTTTACTAATGGAGCGACACACCTGGAGTGAGTACACTGATATGGTTGGTGCGTACTATATAGCGCACCACAACGGACGAGCTGCACAGCGGTTTTATCAACAACAATATCCTAATCGCCGTATCCCGCATCATACGACATTTGATGCTGTGTACCAACGTCTGCGCGAGACCAGGTCGTTTAGCAGATTACCTGGACAGGGATGCCGTCGCACGGTAAGAACGCTGCAATTTGAGGAAGCTGTCTTGCAGCATGTGGAGCGGGATCCTTCAATCAGCACTCGTGCCATTGCACGTCACATGGGGACGAATCAGGCGACTGTAAGAACAGTCCTTCGAGAGCAATTGTTACAGCGTGTCCACAACCTGGAACCAGTTGATTATCCACCCAGAGCACAGTTTTTGCAGTGGTACCTGGAACAGTGTGAAACGCATCCTAGATTTCCGTCCTCTGTGTTGTTTACCGATGAAGCAACGTTCGGGCGTGATGGAGTCTTCAACATGCACAATTCGTATGTTTGGAGTGAGGATAACCCACATGCCACAGTTACTAGCGCTCATCAAGTGCGGTTCTTCGTTAATGTGTTGGTCGGTGTTGTTGAAGACTGTTTAATTTGGCCATATCTGCTACCCAGTTGTCGTCTCTTGGTCATAAAAAAATGGAAAAGTGTTTGTTGGTTTAATTAATTTGCCGCCAGAGAAATCTTCCTCAACCGGTTTAAATACTCCTCAGAGTAAAAAATGATATTAGGGAAAAATATTTGTTTTGATGTCCCCTACAACCCTACTTTTCACCCCGTATAGAACAACGGAGCAATATTTTGGTAGCACAGGAAGGACAATAATGTGTTGGCAAGAACATAATAAGAAGTAACATTACACAAAGTACATGCAGTTAACAGACTAACATACTAGAATACTGTAATGATATTTCTGGAAAGAAGTATGATCATTTGTGAACGTTTCATTTATTCAGTCAGGTTAGATCTATAGTTTAAAGGCTGCTCGAGTGTTGATCGAGGTCCAAGGCTATGAGTTCAGCTCGATAATCGATGAAAATATTGGTAACTCCTCGCGTTTTAAATATCTGACCGGGCTACGTGTTGAAGAGAGCAGGAATGAGATTGTAAAATTTCTCAATGTCGGCTGGGCTGTGTCGAAACAGCTGGGGGGTAGGCATTTGTTTGTGGTGGACTGGGTGACTCAGGGCCTCGTCTTATTCGACGTAAACACGATTAAGGTCACCACATCTTGTCTAGCGCTGTCGTCAGCTCCGTTGTTCTAGAACTAGACACTCTCAGATATTGCGGTGACGACAACCAGCAGTCGTTGATGTACCAGTTGTGAACTTTGCATTTGCAACGGAATTGATGGCTGAACGTTACATCACCGGTAGATCCATGTGAAAAGAAGTACTGATATCAAGTAGGAGCCTATAAGCGAAACGGCTCGTCACAATTACTTACTTCGAGTATAATTACGATCAGGTGTTAACAGCGAGCCGGCCGCGGTGGTCTCGCGGTTCTAGGCGCGCAGTCCGGAACCGTGCGACTGCTACGGTCGCAGGTTCGAATCCTGCCTCGGGCATGGATGTATGTGATGTCCTTAGGTTAGTTAGGTTTAAGTAGTTCTAAGTTCTAGGGGACTGATGACCACAGCTGTTAAGTCCCATAGTACTCAGAGCCATTTGAACCATTTGTTAACAGCGATATGTATGTATCGTAATAACGGGGGTCCCATACAGACAGAATACAACGTAGAGGCAGCCCTACCACTGGAGAGAGGAAAGTTGAACAACCCTCAGCCATGTTTTCAAAAGTGGGCCGTTCCTTTGTCAGCAGCTTGATTTTCAATGGAAACTTAAGGTTAAACACATGAAAGTACTTTCTGTACCGGTGCATAATACAAATGTGAATAAAACCACTAACAGATAATGCTTTTAAACAGTAGGAAATAAGAAATATTTGTATTTTTTAAAAAATTTTATCCATAATTCGCAGCTTCAAACGCGACTGTATTCAATACACTGGAGGTATGAATTAAAAAAAAAAAAGCCTTCAGTCACAGCTTTTCGTGTTTTATTAAGTACGCGATGCATTTCGGACCTTGTGGGTCCATCATCACGTGTAATTTGTCTTAATACAGGGTGTTTATAAATGAATATGGGGTTTTAGCGCTTTATAATATTTATTATATTAAACTGACAGTTATAAATGATATGTCAAATGAAATAGAAATTCGAACAGTTTTACCAAGAAATGTTCAATGTGAGCACCATTTGTCACATGGGACGCATCAAGTCTATAGCTGGGTTCTTGCTGAATGTTGATAAGTGTGTCTTCAGTGATTATAGCAACAGCAGCTTCAATCCAGTTTCTTAATTCAGGGAGGTCTGCTGGTAGCGGAGGCACGTACACACGCTCCTTGATGAAGCCCCAAAGGAAAAAATCGCATGGCGTTAGGTCGGGTGAATGTGGAGGCCATGCAAAGCCAGCCCTGTCATTGGGCCCCTTCGGGCCTATCCAGCACTTGGGTGCAGTGAAGTTCAAGCAATCGCATACTTCACTATGCCAGTGAGATGGGGCACCATCTTGCTGGAAAATGAAGTTCTCTGGCTCATCTTCTTCCAACTGAGAGAAGAGCCATTGCTCTAGTGTATCAAAGAAAGAAGTGCCAGTTACAGAAGGTTCACCAAAAAAGAAAGGCCCATAAACTTTCCACCGGGATACGGCACAAAAACAGTAATTTTAGTGGAATCTCGTTGCATTGGTGCCACCTCGTGAGGATTTTCTGAGCTCCAGATGCGCACATTGTGAGTGTTAACATGTCCACTAAGGTGAAAGGTCGATTCATCACTGAAGACAACATGATCAAGAAAATCTTCGTCGTCATGAAACAACATTTCGTTTGTGAAGCTGGCACGTAATCCATGCTCTGCCAGCTTTAGAGCCTGTAACAACTGTAAATGGTAAGGATGTAGTTGCACGCATTTTCTTAAAACTTTCCAAACAGTCGACACGGGAACTTGTAATTCACGACTAGCCTTCCAGACTGATTACTTTGGGCTACGAGTGAACGACTGTCTCACTCGCTCAACAGTCTCTTAACTAACTGTTGGTCGTTCTGTGCTCATCCCTTTACAAAGGCAGCTGGTATCTTCAAATTTATGATACCATCTACGAATGTTATTATCACTTGGAGGATCACAACCGGATTTCAGCAAGAACAGGTGTTGCACAGTAACTACAAATTCGGTCTTTGCAAAACGCAAAACACAAACCGCTTTTTGTTCACTAGTCGCCATCTTCGCTACTACCGCTGTCTAGCGGATTGCGGCGGAAACATTGCAAGCTGCGCATGCGCACTGGTGCCAAACACAACTGTTTGAGTTGACCTTTCATTTGACATGTCATTTATAACTGTAAGTTTAATGTAATAAATATTATAAAGCGTTAAAACCTCGATATTCTTTAAAAGCACGCCGTACGTGCTTTATTTTTTCTCTTGAGTGAGGTGAAATGCATATTCTTGTCACGAAAAGATTTGATGTTAGGTTATGAATTTCGTAAGTAAAAAGCCGAAAAT
Source organism: Schistocerca cancellata (assembly GCF_023864275.1). Lineage (NCBI taxonomy): Eukaryota > Metazoa > Arthropoda > Insecta > Orthoptera > Acrididae > Schistocerca > Schistocerca cancellata. Next base: position 138,174,794 of record NC_064626.1, read on the forward strand.
GTGTGTAAAATAGTGGAAAAGATCAACAGTGTTAACTCACCACATCTCCGTATAGAGAAAAGAATGTATGCTAGTGCTAAAACTTTAAGAACGCTTTTCTTGGATTATGTGGTAAGTTTACACTGTTCATCTTTTCCACTATTTTGTTCCCGGGTTCGATTCCCGGCGGGGTCAGGGATTTTCTCTGCCTCGTGATGGCTGGGTGTTGTGTGATGTCCTTAGGTTAGTTAGGTTTAAGTAGCTCTAAGTTCTAGGGGACTGATGACCATAGATGTTAAGTCCCATAGTGCTCAGAGCCATTTGAACCATTTTTTCCCACTATTTTGCACATATTTTCCGCTTTTGACTTACGAAATCCACAACATAACATCAGACCTTTTCGTGACAGGAATCTGCATTTCACCTCATTCAAGAGAAAAATAATGCACGTATTAAGACAGATTACACCTGATGGTGGACCCGCAGGATACGAAATGCGTCGCGTACTTAATAAAACAGGAAAATTTGAGACTGGAGGCGTTTTTTAAATTCATGCCTCCAATGCTTTTGTGCAAACATTAGGCATAATTTCTAAAAGAAATTCGGCAGGTGCCCATCTTACAAATTCGTACACATACCACATCGCTTTCAAAACCACCACAGAATGACTTCCGAAAATATGGCGGTTAAGAATACAGCGTGGAGCTGCAGGGAGGGACAGTCCACTTAACGCCTGTGTGCTCAGATCGTGTTATTATTATTCAACGTGTTTTTGTGGGAACGTGTATTGAGGCGGTCGATGTACACATACTATTTGTTCACCGTGTACGTCAATAGACCTAACCGTGTAATTCGTTAATAGCAATATTTTTGCAACAATATTAGCAACTCTGATGCTGTATGTTGACCGGTTAGGTCTTTCAGTGCTCTTAGCAGCTAACTAGTCTTCAGACTGGCCAATAAGATTACTTTGCTAAGGCCTTAACTTTAAGAGAATGTTGCAAACTGTTTCACCTATACTGACTGGATCGATATCATCGTCGCCTGTTCCGAAGAAATATTTTATACTATCAGGTCCTTGTATAATAGGACTAGTGGGCATTAATTGCGTAACTAAGATAAATGAATCTGCTCAAATTTCGAGCAATAACTTATTTTTCGGTGTTCGACGTATAGTTGTCTTCCGTTGCTAAGACAACCAAAGATATTAGCAAATGCAACTAATCCGTCGTGAGCGTAATTATGTAACTCATATCTCTGAGCTTACGCTACGTCAATGTCAAGAATTACAGCCATTTCCACTTTCGAAAAGTCTAGATTACTTAAAGAGCAAGTAATAGCCTTTCAAAACTGATCGTGCATGTTAATGCTGCCTCCAAAACCCAACATCACTTCATCGATAATAATCATCAGTCTTGGAGAGAACTCCTTCCCTTTTTCTCAGCTTCACTTAATTAATGTTTCGGCTTCTGTTCAAGAACATTATCAGGATAAGATTTAACAGGATGAGCATCTAGCATACACACTGTTGCAACAAATAACTTCTCAAAACAAGTTTTAAATTTCCATGAACAACATCTTCTGTTCAGTTCTTATTCTTTCTTCATAATACATGTCGTCAATGTAATAACAGAAACTCTGGTTGCTCACATGTATGAGTGCAACTGAATGCTATGAAGACAACCAGGCAATAACTGATATAAGAATTAACATCATACAAAGCTTTTCATATTTTTATCTCTAATATAATACAATATGTTTTTAATAACACTCATTGTCAGAGGCGGTTGTTCCAACGACGACGTGTTTCAGCTTGGTACGGCTGTCGGCTTCGTGCGTATGGCAATCAGCTTTCAAATCGCTGCACCATTCTGAAGCAAGTCCGCCACCGTTGCTCCAGCGTCCTCGAACCAATGTAACAGAAGGAAAGAGCAACGCACAGTACAGACTACTTATAACATAAAAACTATACCTGACACAGATATACACATTTTTGATACTACGACCCGACACAGCTTAATGACGTTTCCTTTAATACGAACATTACACTCTTTGTATATCATGAGTTCTTACCACAAACCATGTATCGAACCGCGTCACGGAAGGAAGTTAGTGCTGACCAAGGATGCTCTATATTTTCTCATGAATATCGGGACAGTATTTTGCCAATACCCGCCGTATACTGCACCTGTTTACAGTAATAAATGGCAATAGGAATATTTATAATAGAATTTATTGACGACCGCACTCGAGCCTGCTCTAGCAATGGTGTGGTGTCAAAATGAATGATCTGGAAAAAAATTCAAACAGGAACCCTATTGATTTTTCAAAAGCCCGGCCTACAGAAAGAAATAATTGCACTGACAGAATGGCAACAGCTCATAATTCACCATCGTCAGACAAACAATAAAGTCACACCGACTGATCCGAAGCTGAACATTAATTACAATGGATCATTCACGCTGTCTCTTTAGTGGCAGCAAGTTCCTAAACGTCCACACAATACACAAGCGAGTAACACAGCGAGCATAATTACATTAGCAATAGCTGTTTCGTTGATCTCTTCTTCTTCTCCTCCTCAGCAATCACAGGCCCTGTAGACTAGCGCTCCATCAACATGTGCTTCCACCGCCTTCTATCTCTCGCAGTCTCTCTCCACCCTGCGGAAATTCCTAATGCTGCGATGTCCTTCTCTATGTCATCTTTCCACCTTGTACGAGGTCGGCTCAATAGTATTGTTTCCTGGAGAATTCCTTCAAATGCTTTTCTGGTGATTCTGTTGTTTTCCATTCTAGCCCCATGTCCAGCCCACTACAGTCTCCCAGTTTTTAATTTCTGGATGATAGTGTGTTGCTTCATTACCTGATAAATTTCATAGTTCTTTCGAGTTCTCCATACGCCACTCTCCAACACAGGTCCTCAGATTTTTCACATTACTTTTCTTTCGAAAACATTCAGTTTTTCTCTTTCATCCTTTGTAAGCGTCCAGCTTTCTGAACCGTACAGTATTATAGGGCAGATGATAGTGTTGTATATCTTCATAATTGTGGTGATTGACAAGGCTTTACTTTTGAGTGGGTTGCTTAGTGACTACAGACATCTTGACCTTGAGGCTATTCTTTCGTTTATATCCATTGCTATGATATTTTTACTGTTGAAACGTGATCCAAGGTATTTAAACTGAAGAACTTTCCTGAATTTCTAATGTTGGTCAATTTCAGACTAAGGATTTCGGTTTATGACTCGAGCTATTTCCATATATTCTGTTTTCTCTCGGTTGGTCAAAAACCCCATTTTGCGGGCACTGTGCCTGAGAGATCTGTTCATGTCTTTCAGTTCTTCTTCAGTTTCACTCAGCAACACTATATCATCTGCATAAGCCAGGAGTTTTAGTTCACTGTGTTCGAATCGGAGGCCATTGTATAGAAGTAAATTACTCTCCCGAACCACTTTCTCTAATGCAAGGTTGAAGAGGACACATGAAAGAGCGTCCTTTTTTTCGTAAGCGCGTTTTAATTGGAAAGGCGGGGGATATGGATCCTCTGAACTTCACTGCTGCCTGGGAGCCATCCATGCACAGTTGCATCATCCTAATGATTTTACTGGGTATACTACACTCCTGGAAACTGAAATAAGAACACCGTGAATTCATTGTCCCAGGAAGGGGAAACTTTATTGACACATTCCTGGGGTCAGATACATCACATGATCACACTGACAGAACCACAGGCACATAGACACAGGCAACAGAGCATGCACAATGTCGGCACTAGTACAGTGTATATCCACCTTTCGCAGCAATGCAGGCTGCTATTCTCCCATGGAGACGATCGTAGAGATGCTGGATGTAGTCCTGTGGAACGGCTTGCCATGCCATTTCCACCTGGCGCCTCAGTTGGACCAGCGTTCGTGCTGGACGTGCAGACCGCGTGAGACGACGCTTCATCCAGTCCCAAACATGCTCAATGGGGGACAGATCCGGAGATCTTGCTGGCCAGGGTAGTTGACTTACACCTTCTAGAGCACGTTGGGTGGCACGGGATACATGCGGACGTGCATTGTCCTGTTGGAACAGCAAGTTCCCTTGCCGGTCTAGGAATGGTAGAACGATGGGTTCGATGACGGTTTGGATGTACCGTGCACTATTCAGTGTCCCCTCGACGATCACCAGTGGTGTACGGCCAGTGTAGGAGATCGCTCCCCACACCATGATGCCGGGTGTTGGCCCTGTGTGCCTCGGTCGTATGCAGTCCTGATTGTGGCGCTCACCTGCACGGCGCCAAACACGCATACGACCATCATTGGCACCAAGGCAGAAGCGACTCTCATCGCTGAAGACGACACGTCTCCATTCGTCCCTCCATTCACGCCTGTCGCGACACCACTGGAGGCGGGCTGCACAATGTTGGGGCGTGAGCGGAAGACGGCCTAACGGTGTGCGGGACCGTAGCCCAGCTTCATGGAGACGGTTGCGAATGGTCCTCGCCGATACCCCAGGAGCAACAGTGTCCCTAATTTGCTGGGAAGTGGCGGTGCGGTCCCCTACGGCACTGCGTAGGATCCTACAGTCTTGGCGTGCATCCGTGCGTCGATGCGGTCCGGTCCCAGGTCGACGGGCACGTGCACCTTCCGCCGACCACTGGCGACAACATCGATGTACTGTGGAGACCTCACGCCCCACGTGTTGAGCAATTCGGCGGTACGTCCACCCGGCCTCCCGCATGCCCACTATACGCCCTCGCTCAAAGTCCGTCAACTGCACATACGGTTCACGTCCACGCTGTCGCGGCATGCTACCAGTGTTAAAGACTGCGATGGAGCTCCGTATGCCACGGCAAACTGGCTGACACTGACGGCGGCGGTGCACAAATGCTGCGCAGCTAGCGCCATTCGACGGCCAACACCGCGGTTCCTGGTGTGTCCGCTGTGCCGTGCGTGTGATCATTGCTTGTACAGCCCTCTCGCAGTGTCCGGAGCAAGTATGGTTGGTCTGACACACCGGTGTCAATGTGTTCTTTTTTCCATTTCCAGGAGTGTAAATTCTCGTGTTGTAGAGGCTACTTCAGTGGATGCTGTCATAGGCCCGCTGGAAGTCAACGAAGAGACAGTGGATGTTTTTGTTGAATTCCCAGTATTTCTCAAAGATCTGTCGTATAGTAAACAAATTATCAGTTGTGGAACGGTTTGTTCGAAATCCAGCCTGGTAATATTGAATAATGCTTTCTGCGTAAGGTTTAAGTTTTTCCAGAATGATCATTGACAGGATTTTGTATGTTATGTTCAGCAAACTGATTCCTTTGTAATTTCCACATTCCACTCTGTTTCCTCTCTCGTGTGTGGGACAACCCGATTAAATAAGAAGAAAGAAAGAAACTGTATCTGTAGAGACGGGAAACAATACAGTCATTGATCTCAGTGAGTCATTATTATGCAAGGCGTTTTTATGTTGTGCATTTATGCAGTCAGGCACGAGTTATAAAAAGCGTCATTTCAGTGCAAGGTGGCCGTACTGATTAAACAAACTACAATGAAAATAATAATTTCCATAGTCTGTAAAATAATAAAACTGAATCAATAGAAACGTCGTATATCATATTTGTGCAATGATTACTAGAATTCACTGCTTACCACAGAAGTCATTACTTTATTATCACATTGTGGTTACCGATATATGCAGTATGAGACATATTATACACTAGTAGAATGTCCGTAAGTGTCTCTATAGATAGCAGTGCCGCCAAGATAATGCTCAAGTGCTACCTTGCGTTGGCATAAAGTACTATTAGCCAAACAACCCGATTAAATAAGAACAAAGAAAGAAATTGTATCTGTAGATACGGGAAACAATACAGTCATTACCCAGGGCCGTATTTATAGTCACCACCTGGACGTCTAATATAGGTTTTATCTCTTTCCCCTAAACGGTTTCATACGGAGATGGGGAAGTTTTTCACAACATTACGTGGCTCCATTCTTCTGCAACGAATTCGTTCCCCTCTCTCCTGTGATCTACTTACCTACTTACCTAGGTACTTCATGGCAATCCTCACTCCAAACTGTGCCTTCCTTTCGGAGCTAGCTTGGCACAACCGCGTCACTGAACGAAGGCAGTGCTGACTAAAGATGCAATATATTCTTTCATGAATATCAGGACAATATTTGGCAAATACCCGCACATAATGGACCTATTTACAATATTAAAAGGCAATAACACGGTTTAGAACAGAATTTATTGATGACCGCACTCCACCCCGCACTAGTGATGGTGTGGCGTCAAAGTGACTGATCAGGAAAAAAATTCAAACAGAAGCCCTGTCGATTTTTCAAAAGCTCGGCGGACAGAAACAAACAACTGCACTGACAGAATGACAACAGCTCATAAATCTCCATCGTCAGGCAGACAATAATGTCACGTCGACTGATCCGAAGCTGAATATTAATTACAATGGATCATTTACGCTAACTCTTGAGTGTCAGCAAGTTCACACAATACACAGGCTAGTAACATAGCGAGCGTAAGCACATAGCAATAGCTGTTTCACTGATCTCATTGAGCCATTAATATGCAAGGCGTTGTTACGTTGGGCATTTACGCGATCAGTAAGGCGTAGCTTTCGGTAACGAACTATAAAAAGCGTCATTTCAGTGCAAGGTGGCCATACTGATTAAACAAACTGCAACGAAAATAATAATTTCCGTAGTCTGTAATATAATGAAACTGAATCAATGGAAACGTCGTATATCAAATTCGCGCTGTGATTACTAAGTTAACTGCATACCACACAGGTCATTATTTTATTATCACATAGTAGTTGCTGGTTTATGCAGTACGAGACATATTACACACTAGTAGAAAGTCCCTAAATTTCCCTATAGATGGCTGTCGTTACAAACAGTAACCTATTACTGCAACGTTATTTATATATTGTGTCGGGAATTTACCTCTACACCGTGGATTTTCTCTGTTTACCACCTTACTGTCGACTCTGTAGCACACAAGATCATGAGAGGTATACACCTAACTCTCCATTCTTACACTGCAAACCGGGATAAAATGTGTAGCAGATTATCGTTTTTATACCTTGTATTAAAATTTCTAATGGCGGAATGTGCGAGAAAATCTGCGACAGGTAAGAGCAGCACGCGGAACAATCACAGGCACAGTTTTTAAAAAAGTGTGTCCTGTGTCCTGTTTCAGCAACAGTGACTAAGTAATGAAAAATGACTGTCTTAGGAACAGTGTTTGTTTGTGATTTATGGACCAAAATAACAGATGGATTTCAAATAATACAATTACAAAAGCATCCGATTATGTTACTTTGCTACAAAACAAACGATTATCGCCGGATAAGGCAATTGTGTTTTCAGTCGTCATCTTCTCGTGTTAACCGAACTGGGGAAGTTGTTCTAACATTACATTCAGACGATGCAGTTACTCGTCCTTGGTTGATAACGCGGTCGGGTTTCGTCTGTGAAATACTGCAGTCGCTAATTCGGTTTTTCTTTCGGGATAGTTTCTTTGGTACAATGTTAGTCACCAACGTAAACAGGTGTACGCGTCCGTGGGCCTTGCGCCTAATCGCCGTGCATCTGTGCTTGCTTCACACGCTAGGAGAGGTATGTATGCTAAGAGCACGACTTGTTCTCAACCTGTTCACATGCGTGATTCAGTTCACACCTAGATAGCACCCTGAACGCTTTTCCAGTGATCGAGATGTCCCCTTTTCTAGCAGCAGCTGTCACCGCAGCCGGTTCTTTTCAGACAAAGACGAAATCGTAGAAAGAAGTCTACGCAGTAAAACAGTTACTCGCATATCCGCAATGCATGTGCGAACGTGGTCGAAGAGATGAGTAAGTATGCTTAATAACCGTACATCAGGTTTCAAAGTATTACTTCGTCCTGTTGGCTAACTGAGAGCGAAGGAAAATACACAGTACCTACTGAGACGCTGTACCAGTGGCGACTAAGGTAGCTCAGACACATAGAACTCTTGCTACCGGGACAGTTACCGCTGTTTGAAGTTTCAGTTCAACGTATCTGCTGCATCGAAATCTAATATCATTCCAGAAGTTTTCCAGAGTGTGGCGAAATCTTCGGAAAACTGCTTTAAGCTCGGTTAGCGAACACTTGCGGTGTCGTCCGAAAACCGAGGTGCAAGAGCAAGGCTGGTACCTCGCAGCGTGACTGCAAGGAGGGATAGCCGCTGCAAGACGCATCGACGAAGTAGGCCAGCTGTGTGATCGGCAGGTTAGGCAAAACTATACTTCAAAGTTATTGTCGTTATGTACTCTGAGAAACTTGTATTTCGTCTGTATCAAGTGAGAGTAGAAAGTACTAATGACCTCCCTGTAGAAATGAATTATGCAAAGCTTTGTGTCTAGGAAGCCTGCATACTCTGTTTGCTAGACAATTAAACAACTCGTATTAATGAGTTTTATTACAATAAGAACAAATTACAATATTTAACTTCGGCAGTTACATAGATACAAAATAATCAGAGACTGCTGTCGCTTTGTCGTCCTGGAAGGGGGTCGGTCAGCGTACGATTGGCTGACCTCTTCTCACATCCTTCTCTCCCCAGACGTTCCCGAACGGCGTGCCGGCGCTTGACTTTACGCCGTAACACAAAGTAAAGTACTTCTTCTTATCTACATTATAATAAAGTGAACTAATATGGTGTGTCCAAAAAGTCTCTCCGCAGTGCCGTATGATTGTTAGCCGCGCGTACCGTATGATTGTTCGCCTGCCTCGGTGACTTCCCTTCAAGTGGACTCTCCCAACATTCCACTGTTTGGTTTATCTCAGCCAGCGTCAGTAGTGTCGTTGGTGTGTGTCGGTACGTGTTGACGTTAACGTTTAAGTTTAGTTCCCTTGTTCGCTTGTTTCGTTTTCGTTACTGTTAAAAATGCTAACCACTGAAGAACGTGTGTTTTTTGTCGAACAGGTGTTTAAAGCTGGCGGTGAAAACACAGTTCGTCAAACATTTGACTCAGTTTTCCCGGAGACAACACTCCCACATCGCGATACTGTGCGAGATTTGATTAACAAATTTCGAAGTACGGGTTCAGTGACAGATGCACCTAGAAGTGGTCGTCCTAACGTCTTGTCTGAGGATAAACTACTCGCCATTTCCGATAAAATGTCCACGAGTCCGAACAAGTCAGTAAGAAAACTCGCCCAGGAAATCGATGTTAGTGTCGGGACGGCCCACACAGCTGTAATGAAAAAATTAGAACTTTTCCCCCACAAAGTGACAGTCGTGCTAGAACTGAAAAATACTGATCACGGGAAGAGATTGCATTATTGTCAATGCTTCAAAAATTTCGTTAAAAAATGGAAGGGATATTCTTAATGAAACGTTTTTCACTGATGGGGCGAGGTTTCATTTATCCGGGTACATGATCTCGCAAAATTCTCGTAAGTGGAGTACTGCAAATGCATTGTGTATTCATGAGGAACCACTTCATTCTGTGAAAACAGGAGTTTGGATTGCCATTTCTAGAAGCCGGTTTCTGGGTCCCACATTTTTCAACGGAACAATAAACGCACAACGATACTGCAGTGATATTCTGTACCCATTCATAGGAGAATCTGTGTTAAGTGAAATACTGAACGGTTATATTCAACAAGATGGTGCAACAGCGCTGTCAGGTCGCGTTTCAATGTCATTGCTTGCTAATGTTTTTGCAGCTCACATAATTTCACAGAAACTGTGGCCTCCGCCATAGCCTGACCTAACACCACGTGACTTTTTCTTCTCGGGTGCAGCGAAAGCAACTGTCTATAAAAACGGCCCAAAATCCATCGATGAATTGAAAACTGCAATATGCACTTTCACTGCTTCTGTTACAGAAGAAATGTTACAGCTTGTGTTTGGAAACATAATTAGACGAATGGAATTGTGTATTCAACAACAGGGGGGACACTTTCAACGTTTAATGTGAAAATTTGTAAGTAAAAATGAATATTCAATAAATTAATAACTTGTATTTCACTGAGTTTCATTTCGGTGTATTCACTGCGGCATACGGCACGCGCGGCTAACAATCATACGACACTGCGGAGAAACTTCTTGAACACCCTGTATTTTATGTATTATAGTGTCCACTGAAGCCCGCTTCTTGGGCAAAGTAAGAACCAACTTGGAAGGTAGGAGACGAGGTACTGGCAGAAGTAAAGCTGTGAGTACCGGGCGTGAGTCGTGCTTCGGTAGCTCAGTTGGTAGAGCACTTGCCCGCGAAAGGCAAAGGTCCCGAGTTCGAGTCTCGGTCGGGCACACAGTTTTAATCTGCCAGGAAGTTTCTTAAGAACCAACTGTTATACCGACAAGTTTTTTTTCGTCCGGTACAACAGTTTCTTTCGTTGGAAAGTCCACGACTGTTTCATGCTTAACATTTTCAGTCAGAAGTTCAAGAAAATGCGAGTCTGTGTTTACTTTGGAACATACAGCACCGTAAATATACGAGGAAAGTAAGCACTCAAAGGATAACGTACTTCTGTCTACATACACCTTAGTAAAACCTCATCAGCGTTGGTGCTTTTAATTGCTCTTTATAATCAGAGCAGCTCGTAAAGGAATCAGGACGGTTTCGGTTCATCGACGGACCCTAAATCATGCCTTTTCTCCTGCACGTATTCGTCGGAAGTAGGAACGAAGAGATTCTGTTTTGTCCGGCATTGCCTTTGTTGTTTCCAGGCTGTTCCTATTTGTGAGAAACTGTGGACAGTCATCTACTTTGTGTTTTTCTTTTTTTTTCTTTACAATCCGCAGAATTAACAATCACATATAAGGAAATGCACGATAGCACTTCTCAGATTCCATGCAGTTCTCGTTAGATTATTCGGCCGAAGTGTTAATGCAAAAGACAAATTTGAATGCTTGCGAGAAACTTAATCTTTTAATATGAGACATCAAAACAGACCACCCGACGAATAGAGCCGTGTACAACTGAACGATTGCTGCACCGTCTCCCCGTCGAGGATTGGGAGACTCCTTTGTATGCAGCGATGAAAAGTGTCGCTGTCGGAAAATGGATGAACAGAGTAGCGCTCGATCTTTTTCTAATTTTTTTGTAATCGGCGAGTGCCACAAAATATTCGTCTCTTTTGCCGACCTCTTCCTCTCAGAGTTGCAAGTGTTTAGTCATTTGTAGTATGTATTCCAATCTCTCTCTTCCTCTACATACCTTCTACAACGACATATGGTGCCATTAGAGAAGCCATTCCCTGTTGTCTTGACAAATTTCTTGTCAATCTTCTTCTTGTCAGTGTTTTTCAAATGTTCCTTTCGTCGCAAACGCTTCGATACTCATCTGTTCCGGTTTTCCTAGGATCCATGATTCACTACCACATAGTGCCACGTTCCACACGTAAATTCCCAGAAATTTCCTCCACAGACTGAGGCCGATGTTCCACCCCAGTTCTGTAGACAGCTCTTGACCTGGAATGCCTTCTTTGCCATTGCTGATCTTCTTTTTACGTTAACCTTGCTACGTCCGTCATGTGGTAGTTTGCTTTCAACTTAGCAAAATTCCTTAACTTTCTCTACGTCGAGGTTCCCGGTTTTGATAATAGTTACATCACTAAGCTCATTTGTGCTACTCCTCATTATCATTATCTTTCTTCGGTTCTGCCGCTCGGGATAGCCCCGTGGTCTCGGGCGTCTTGCCACGGTTCGCGCGAATTCCCCTGTCGGAGGTTCGAGTCCTCCCTGAGGCATGGGTGTGTGCGTTGTTCTTCGCGTAGGTTATTTTAAGTTAGATTAAGTAGCGTGTAAGCCTAGGGACTGATGACCTCAGCAGTTTTGGTCACATAGGAACTTACCACAAATTTACAAAAAAATTTCATCCGGTTTACGCTCTACCTATATTCTGTACTAATTAGACTTTAGACTGTTTATTTAATACAACAGGTCCCGTAATTCTTATTCACTTTCATTGGGGACGGCTGTGACATCAGTTAATCTTATCAAAATAATCTTTCACTACAGATTTTAATGTCATTCTTGAACCTGTTTTATTCCCATCATTGCTTCTTCGATGTACAGCTTAAATACTAGGGACGAGGGGCTAAATCACTGACTTAACCCCTTTTAATTCCAAGCACTTCGTTCTTCTTCTTCTATTCTAATTGTTTCCTCTTGTTTTTTGGTACAAAGTGTATATCCGCTTTTCCCTTGTAGCTTATGCACGTTTTTCTCAAAACTTCGAAAATATTGCACCATTTTTACGAATACATTTCCGAACGCTTTTCCACGTCGACAAATCCTAGGAAGGTGTCTTTGTTTTTCGTAACTCTTGCTTCCGTTATCAGTCGCAGCATCATTTGAATCTGATCAAACAGCGACGAGAAAATAGCGCCGCAAACCGTAATCCGACTGTCACGAGAAGAGTTTCTAGGTAAGTCTGCCCTACTGCTCGAAACATAAGTATATACGTGATTCATGTGGGTTTGTTTACGACCCTGTCATGTTCTTAATATGTTCACCTTGTGCACTCACATCCATAAATATTATAACCATTGATGTATGTATGTGTGTAGGTACGTAGACTAAATATGTTCCACTTCTCCTCCTAAACTACTGGACCAATTTCAAACAAACTTGGTACACATGTACCATACTGTCAGGCAACAATGGCTGTGAAGTTAAGAACCATCTAACTACCAGAGGGGTGGAGATGGAGGTGAAAAAGAAGCGTAGACCGCTTTAAGAATTTTTTGCTCGCTGACAACCATTGAAAAATAATGAAAGGAAAATAGTTTATCGTTTACTATTTGCAGTAAAAGTACCGCCTGAGGCATGACGTTATAATTCATTACTTCTTTACTACTGACTGCATTTTATACACAGAATGCACATATAGCACTGAATGTAACTGCAAAATTGTATCATTGTACGACACGAAAAAAACTAGGTCATAAACAATTAGGTGCATAAAAATCTGTCGCATCATGCATCACATTTAAATTTATTAGATCTTTACTACTACCTATATTCTCAATATATTTAGCAGACAGTATCCTCATATGTCACTGAATGTACCTACAAAATTATGTCAGTTCAGGAGATATGACGTCATTAACATTAAGCACAGTACCAGACACTGTGCGGCGGAAGGGTGGACGCACTGCTTTAAATAGATACCTCGGCAGCACCACATTTCTCTGCTAGTATGCTATAGAGATAAACAATACTGCATGTTGAATTTCATATGCACTTGTTGCAGCACAGGCCGATATTATACGGCATTTCCTGCCTTCCGGGGTCGCCGATGTTTCCTTCTGGACTTCTTATTTTCCTTTTCCCCACAATTAAGTGTTCTACATCCACATCTACATTTATACTCCGCAAGCTACTCAACAGTGTACTGCACTGCACTCTAAATCTCTGGTTGCATCTACCAGGAAGGAGACAGGCTAAGCAGCGAAGCTGCTGTTCCTGTGTGGACCTCAAGAACTATTGTTTGGCCTCACGGTTAGGATTGGCCTATGTGAGCGTCCGCGTGGGGGCGGACGCTGCGTCAAAGAACGTCATAGGGGCCGCTGAAGAAGCTACTCCCGCAGCAGATCAGGCCAACGCGTGGTCGGCCTGCGGTGGACTGGGTGGCCCAGTCCGCGTATAAGACGATTGGCAGAGCGTTCTGCAGAAGCATAGAACACCCTGGCGGACTGCCTGATGCGATCCCGCAGCAACGGGACGCCAGCTTCCTCATGAAGCAGCCTCGTGGAGTAACGAGGCGGCTTGTGGAGAGCGAGTCGCAGCGCCCGATTCTGGACACGCTGGAGCATCGCAACGTGCGACGGAGCAGCATTGCCCCACACGACGGCGGCGTACTCGAGTACCGGCCGGACGAGGGCCAAGTACACGGTCAGGCCGTGCCGAGAGGGGAGGGTGGATGTCGGGTTCAGCAGCGGGTAGAGCGCCCGGAGACGCCCAATCGCCCGCCCCCTGATGTCACGGATGTGCGGCAGCCAGGTGAGACGCCTGTCCAGCGTCACACCGAGGTATCGGCCGGCCGGTGACCACGGGATGGGGCCTCCCGAGATCGAGACAGGCGGCAGGGCAGGAGGCAGCCGTCTCCGAGTGAAGACAACCGCCTGGCTCTAGGCGGGGCTAAATTTGAGACGCCACTTGGTGGACCACGCACTCAACAGTGTGTGGCGGAAGGCACTTTACGTGCCACTATCATTACCTCCCTTTCCTGTTCCAGTCGCGCACGGTTCGCTGGAAGAACGACTGCCGGAAAACCTCCGTGCGCGCTCGAATCTCTCTAATTTTACATTCGCGATCTCCTCGGGAGGTATAAGTAGCGTGAAGCTATATATTCGATACCTCATCCAGAAACGCACCCTCTCGAAACCTGGACAGCAAGCTACACCGCGATGCAGAGCGCCTCTCTTGCAGAGTGTGCCACTTGAGTTTGTTAAACATCTCCGTAACGCTATCACGCTTATCAAATAACCCTGTGACGAAACGCGCCGCTCTTCTTTGGATCTTCTCTATCTCCTCTGTCAACCCGACCTGGTACGGATCCCACACTGATGAGCAATACTCAAGTATAAGTCGAACGAGTGTTTCGTAAGCCACCTCCTTTGTTAATGGACTACATTTTCTAAGGACTCTCCCAATGAATCTCAACTTGGCACCCGCCTTACCAACAATTAATTTCATATGATCTTTCCACTTCAAATCGTTCCGTGCGCATACTCCCAGATAATTTACAGAAGTAACTGCTACCAGTGTTTGTTCCGCTATCATATAATCATACAATAAAGGATCCTCCTTTCTATGTATTCGCAATACAATACATTTGTCTATGTTAAGGGCAGTTGCCACTCCCTGCACCAAGTGCCTATCCGCGGCAGGTCTTCTTGCATTTCGCTGCAATTTTCTAATGCTGCAACTTCTCTGTATACTACAGCATAGCCGGACGATGTGGCCGTGCGGTTCTAGGGGTTTCAGTCTGGAACCGCGTGACCGCTACGGTCGCAGGTTCGAATCCTGCCTCGGGCATGGATGTGTGTGATGTCTTTAGGTTAGTTAGGTTTAAGTAGTTCTAAGTTCTAGGGGACTGATGACCACAGATGTTAAGTCCCATAGTGCTCAGAGCCATTTGAACCATTTGAACTACAGCATCATCTGCGAAAAGCCGCATGGAACTTCCGACACTATCTACTAGGTCATTTATATATATTGTGAAGCTGTGTTAAAGCTGGAAGGCGTACAATCCATTTTCTGTTTCCCTATCGACCGATGCAGCTATGTCCAAATATTCTACTACAAAAGTCTAGCTACTGTATCTGTGCGGTATCAGCGGGACAGCGGTTGGTGCCACATGGATTGCCGTATGTCGAATGGTAAGTCTCCCAATAATTGCGGCTGCACATCTGTTAGAATCCTAGATGCTTCTAGATATTTTAAGTATCATCAGCAAAACAGATACTAATCATGCGAATCTTGGAAAGAACACACCACAAACTGACAGACCAAGGTCACAGTCAACCTTTATTCGTCATTCGACCATTGGACAGACTTCTGTATGGACGACATATTAATAAGCATCTCTGGAGTACAGAAACGACTGAAAGATTGGAACGCAAATAAATCACCAGATCCGGACGGAGTCCTAGTTCGGTTGTACAAAGAGTACTCTACGGCATTCGCCCCTTACCAATCTTGCATTTATCGTGAATCTGTCGCCCAGCACAAAGTTCCAAGCGACTGGAAAAAAGCGCAGGTGACTCATGTATATGAAGGGTAAAATAGCGAATCCGCAAAATTACAGATCAATATCCCTAACTTCGGTCTGTTGCAGAGCTCTTGAGCATATTCTCAATTCGAATATAATAAATTTTCTTGAGAATGAGAATTTTATATCCATGAATCAGTATGGTTAAAGCATCGCTCGTGCGAAAGTCAGCTTGCCCTTTTCTCACATGATACACGATGGACTATGGTTGAAGGGCAACAGGCAGATTCCATATTTCTAGATTTCCGAAAAGCATTTGACACGGTGCCGCACTGCAGGCTGTTGAAGAGGGTACGAGCTCATCTAGTAAGTTCACAGATATGTTAGTGGCTCGAAGACTTGTCAAGTAATCGAATCCAGTACATTGTCTTCGACGGCGAGTGTACAACAGAAACAAGGGTATCGTCAGTAGTGACCCAGGGAAGTGTGATTGGACCGCTGTTCTCTACGTACATAAATGATTTGGCGAACAGGGCGCGCAGCAACCTGCGGTTGTTTGCTGATAATGCAGTGGTGAACTGCAAAGTGTCGAAGTTCAGTGATTGTAGAAAGATACAAGACGAATTCAAATGGCTCTAAGCACTATGCGGATGGTCCCGGCGGAGGTTCGAGCCCTCCCTCGGGCATGGGTGTGCGTGTTTGTCCTTAGGATAATTTAGGTTAAGTAGTGTGTAAACTTAGGGACTTATGACCTTAGCAGTTAAGTCCCATAAGATTCCACACACATTTGAACATTTTTTTTGCAAGCACTATGTGACTTATCATCTGAGGTTATCAGTCCCCTAGACTTAGAACCACTTAAACCTAACTAACCTAAGGACAACACACACATCCATGCCCGAGGCATGATACGAACCTGAGACCGTAGCAGCAGCGCGGTTCCATACTGAAGCGCCTAGAACCGCTCGGCCACAGTGGTTGGCACAGATATAACGAATACAGGCATTTATAACCAGTTCCAGACTTTGTGACCTTTCCTGAGAAAGCCCATGCATGGTAACATCGTTGTAATCAATCATTGGAAGTATAAGTGTTTGTACAAGTTTCTTTATTAGATCAAGAAGGGAGAGCATTTCATATTTTTGTTGGGCATGGAGAGATGCTGACGCCTGCTTGCACATTACAGTTGCGTGCTGGGTCCAATTTAAATTTTCATCTGTTTTTACTTCTACACTCTTTGCTGAGGGAGAGAAGTTGATATTTGTCCCATTTAAGGTTAATGATGGTAGGAATTCCCGATATTCCGGGCTAGTGAGCCTAGAATGACCAACCAGTAGAGATTTGGCGTTGGACGGTTGAGCTTTAACACTATATCTTGCGCCCATTTTCATAGTGCACACGCATCAGTACTGAAATTCTCGAAAGCTGTCTTCAGTTTTATTGGTTTTGCACTTAGATATAACTGGAGTTCATTAGAGAACATATGGTATTTGCAGGAGGCTAAAACTGATGACACATCATTGACATACAATTAAAAGAGTATAGGAACTAATACTGAACCTTGCAGGACGCCTGATAGTACCTGCCTCCATTTTCACTTTATAGTACAGGACAGAACGCATTGCTAGCGAGACGTCAGGTATGAGCGAAACAATTGCACTGCACTTAGTAAGCCGGCCGATGTGACCGAGCGGTTCTAGACGCTTCAGTCTGGAACCGCGAGACCGCTACTGTCGCAGGTTCGAATTCTGCCTCAGGTATGGATGTGTGTGATGTCCTTAGGTTAGTTAAGTTTAAGTAGTTCTAAGTTCTACGGGACTGATGACCTCAGATTTAAGTTCCATAGTGCTCAGGACCATTTGAACCATTTTTTCCCCTTAGTGAGAAATTTAGGCTGCTATGTTTGGCAAGTAAACTGCAAAAGTTCATCGAGGTCATTAGAGACGAAGCACAAGCTTAGATTGCGTCAAGGAAAGGGAGAGAAGTCGATCGTGCCCCTTCACGGAAAACCTAAATGTGGATGGCCAGGCGCGAATATGTACTGTCGTCCTCCCGAATGCGAGTCCAGTGTGCTCGGTGTGTTCCTTTTAGATAATGGGTTACCTAGTCTCTGTTTCCAGGTCTTCGGTAAAACGCTTGTGGTTAAGGAGAGCTTGAAGATATGCATTGTAGTGGGTATTTGTGGATCAACAATAAGTTGGCTTTTTTTACTGTGCTGCACCTAACATTTTTCATCGCTACAGGCGTTTACCCCTCTGAAGTAATCAATGAGTCTTTGTTTCGTTTGTGGTTCAGTTGTCGTTGTTGGTAATGTCTAGTACCTGTTCAGTGCATTGAATGGTACAATGGGATCAGCTGCAGCATTCACTTTGCCTATCTCAAGATCGCGAATGCTTTTCGAGAGAACAACTGGTCCGTTTCCGTAGTCGGTTAATGCGTGGGCATTCCTGAGTTTTGCATTTCTCGCAGCTCGATTGACTCTGTTCCGCATCTGCTTGTAAGTAATATGATTTTCTGGAGTTGGGTGTTGTTTATACAGTATACCCAATGTATAGCGTGTCTGAGATACATGAGCTGTTTTAGTTCTTCAGCTAGCCGAAATGCAGGTTTCCCTCTAACTTCTTCGGTGTTTATGTGGGGCTGGAGTTGGGTTGGGTTGTTTGGGGAGGGAGACCAGACAGCAGGGTCATCCATCTCATCGGATTATGGAAGGACGGGGAAGGAAGTCGGCCGTGCCCTTTCAAAGGAACCATCCCGGCATTTGCCTGGAGCGATTTAGGGAAATCACGGAAAACCTAAATCAGGATGACCTCCCGAATGCGAGTCCAGTGTGCTAGCCACTGCGCCACCTCAAAAATGGATCAAATGGCTCTAAGCACTATGAGACTTAACTTCTGAGGTCATCAGTCTCCTAGAACTTAGAACTATTTAAACCTAACTAACCTAAGGACATCACACACATCCATGCCTGAGACAGGATTCGAAGCTGCGACCGTAGCAGCAGCGCGGTTCCGGACTAAAGAGCCTAGAACCGCTCGGCCACAGCGGCCGGCTACGCCACCTCGCTCGGTTTTAAGTGGGCATATTTGTCGTATAGTCTAGTAGGTTTGTTAGAAAAACGATGAAGTTTTTCTTTTAGGTCCGAGAAAGGAATATAAGACGTTCCCTAAGCTATTTCTTGGGCCTCAGTTGCAAGTTCGGACAAGTTAATGTGTTTGATGTTTAGGTACGTAGTTAGTTGCGAAGTCATTCTGGGAGATTCTAACGTGTTCGTCATGAAAAATACGTCAGGGTCGGACATGCCAGCTGTAGATGTGTGGGAAATACGAATTACTCTGTTTGGGTATTTCGTTGCAAATATATCTATGAGAGTGTGACTACTACTTGTATTTACACGAGATTAACAGTTCTTGCCGTATTTTAAAGACAAATATCACATACATAAATAGTGCATAAAACGTGTCAGCAGGTGCATGTACTCAAAAAGTGTCACAAAACCCGGTATCACTACGCTGAAGTGAAAGAGAACAAAAACATGTAATTAATGTCACACTCACTATATTCATCTGATTTATCACCTTAAAACTTCTTTTGATTCCATTCGGTCGGCTATTTCAATCACCCAAAGAAGCTGTTGAATGCTTCAAAAAGCAGAGCTGTTACCGCTGCTCGTGCGGGCGGAGTCGGAGGCGTCCCACATCGGCGGCGGAACCTGTTGCGAGTAATTAGGCGGAGGCCTGGCGATACTTTGCAGAAAACGGGGCCGGCGATTAGCATGCGTTATAAGCTACCGACGGACCGATAGCGATCGCCCATCGTCTGGGTCGCCAGACACTGCGTCCCGTTACTGTGTCTGCGGCCCACCATCTTGCACATCCTGATAATGACCCCGCGACAGAGGAGGGAAACCGGGCCGGCAAACTTCCGCTGCACCAGACCCGACGTGCCAGAGGTGCGGTAACTGCGCTGGAAGGTGTTAGGAATGTGATGAAGGCTTGGCAGGTTTTGGCCCAGCAGCTACTTCGACATATCCATAACTACATCATCACTTCGCACGCCATCATATGGGTTGCTACAGGGAGGGTATATAGTTCTCAAAGGGAAACTGCCATCGGAAAGACACACTACGGCAGGGTGTCCCAAAAATTTGGCAGATGACGGTTCCGGGCCCAAGTCTCCACCTGCAGTTCATTTTTCTCCTCTACACATTGGACATTTTAGAGAGTCCAAGGAGAGAAGCAAACTGCAGATGGAAGCCCATGCCTGAAACTTCCACTGGAGCATCAGTGCATCGCACTTATCGGAGACAATGCCTTTTTATGCAGCAGTTACCTCCATCTGCTTCACTGGCGATCGTGGCAATCAGTCGCGATCACAGAATAACAAACAAAATTGTTAGATGTTCCGTCTATGATCCTTCAGCGTGCAAAGCCATGTTTTCTGCACAAGGGGTGGCCTAGTTGCAGGCGCCAGCATCTATAACTTCGACGCTCTGTCGCACCGTTGGATGTTTCCGGACATGGCTTCCGATCCTCGATTTGTTTCTCAGAACACCCTCTACAATCCCTCGGATTTTGTCGCAGCATTTCTGGGACACACTGCGTAAGAATAAATAACGATTCCATTAAGAGGCGTGCTGCAGATCTCCTAGTCACCAGCTTGCTGGAACTTTTCGACTCAGTTAGTGTAGGCCTTGGAGTAAGTGATCGTAAGGACGTCACAGCATCACTGGAACGGCTGTGAATAGGAATATAAAGAAAGGCGCGTAGGAAAAGCGGCAAGAGGAGATTTCAGATTATCTGAACAGTAGAGACGAAAATTTCGTGTGCAGCACTGGCAGCGTTGAGCGTCAATCAACAAAATTCTAGAACATTGTTCTTGTACATCTACCACTACATACACACTCCACAAGAGCCACACGGTGCAGTGTACGGCGCAGAGTACCTTGTATCAGCTCCTAGTCACTATTCACTCCCTTCTATATTCCACTCACAGGTTAAGGAAGGGAAAAACGGCTTTCTGTATACCTCTGTAACAGCACTAATTTCTATTATCTTATCTTCGCGGTCCATACTCTAAATATAGGTCAGCGACAGTGGAATCGTTCTGCAATCAGCTGCAAGTACTGTCCTCTGAACTTTCTCAACGGTGTTTTGCGAAAAGAACATCGTCTTCCCTCGAGAAATCTCCAGTTCAGTTCGCGAATCATTTCCGTAATACTCGCGCGTTGATCGACAGGTTATGTGCCGAACAAAGTTGGCAGGGATGTGACAGCCACGTTAGAATGCTCCTGCTAAAGCAAAGAGAGCTTCACTGCAAGTTTAAGCACAGTCGAAGCATCATAGACAAACAAACGCAGATCGAAGACAGAATTAACGTAAGGAGAGTCATTCGTGAACGCATTCAGCGAACTGAAAAGTTAAATTCTGTCTACGGGCTTGAAAGAATATCCTAATAAGTTTTGATTTTATGGAAAATCTTTGTACGGATCGAAGTCGTGAGTCCAAATACTCTGTGACCATAATGGTATCGAAATCTACAATATTATAGCGAAGGCCAAAAGTACTAAACATCTTTTTCCAAAACTGTTTCATGAGGGTTATCGCACTTTGATTCCTCTTTTCAAGCATCGCACGTACGTCGAAATGACAGATATCCCAATAACTAACCACAGGATATAAGAACCACTGAATTCGCTCAACAGAGCAAAGGCCACTGGAGATGATAGGATCCCAACACGATTGTACAGAGTACGTGAAAGAAGTTGCCCCTCTCTCGCAGCAGTGTATTCCATTTTCAAGAAGGTTCACCGAATAGACACACACTCTACTCTAACCTCTCGCGCCGATTTGCTGTAAAATTTTGGAACATGTCTTATTCTCACCTATTATGAGATTTCTCCAAATCGAAAAGCTTCTCTGTATGAATCAAAATAAGTTCCGAAAACAACGATAGTGTGAAACTCAGGTCGCTCTGGTCGTCCACGAGAGCCAAAAAGCAGTAGATGTTGACACCCAGGTTGACGTAATGTTCCTTCATTTTGGGATAGCATTCCATATAGTTCCGGAATATTGCCTGATGAACAATATACGAGCGCACGAAATTTCACACTAGCTCTGTGACTGAATGGTTTTTAGCAAATACAACAGAGGACGTCGTTCTCAATGAAGATGAGGCTTCAGACGTAAAAGTAACTTGGGGCGTACCAGAACGGAGTGTTATAAGACAATTACACTTCACAATATAATGCACAGGTGCAGTTGGGGCTGGGCAGGATAGACGAATATGTCGGCATTTGATGGGAGCACATTTTAACGAAAAGAGTTCATTTGAAAACATGTACCTACATTCTCACGTATGGAATACGTATGGGCACGCACGAGTCGAAATGTGAGACCATCAGCAGTCAAGATGACCATGGAAAGATGTTTTGGTACCAGAGGAGAGGGACGAGATGGTACACATCATTTCTAGCTGAAAGCTAGAACGAGAAACGGCAACTAGTCCGCAGTCAACACATTATTTTTCTCCCGTGTTCCTCATTGGCTGTTCGAAAGCGGTGCGTTGGAGCTTGTTGGTCAGCATTTTACGTTATCAAACAACCTCTGGTGAAAGCAGCGATCCTGCTCTGCTCACAGGCTAAAGTGAATTGTAACTGAACATTTTAAACGAAAACTTACGTGAGAAAAAATTTAGAAACAACAACAAATACTTGCGATACCGCCGTGGCGGGCTAGACGAGCACCACAGTAACATGGGAAGTTCCATGTGGCTTTACGCTGCTGCTGCTGCTGTGTACAGAGAAGTCGCACTGCGGCAAAACTGTAGGGTGCACACGAAGACTTGAAGAGGATCTACGTTTGGTGCAGAGACTGGAAGTTGTTCCTCAATACAAACAAATGTAACATATTGCCCGTAAATAGGCAGTGAAACTCATCATTGTGTGCCTACAGGGTTGCAAAACGTCACTCAAAGCAGTCACATCCATAACATGCGTACAGCGTGGTTTAAAGTGGAAAGAGCAGATAAAACTAATCGCCGGTAAGGCGGCTGTCAACGTAAGATTCAGTGGCAGAACCGTCAGGAGGTGTAGTGCGCCCGCAAAGGAGGCAGCTTGGAAGTCTCTTTATAGACTTGAATGTTGCGCGTCGGTCTTGGATCAGCAAAAATCACTGTTCAGACTGTATCTGAACTCCTCCGTGAACATAACCTGGCATAACTGTTCCAATTACCGTGCACTGTGTTTTTGACACCAGGGTCTACGGGCTATCCTGTCACCAGGGGTCAGTGGAATGCACCTTGCAGGTCTCCAGGCTAATAAACCATGTCTGTTCAGTCGTCTGTAGACTGTGTGTCTGGAGACAACTGTTCCAGTGGCTGCAGTAAGGTTCCGAGCAAGGCTACCTGCAGTACTCCTTGGCCGTCTGCGGACACTGATGGTGACATATCGGTCTTCTTATGGTGTTGTACACTGTGGACGTCCCGTACTGTGAGGCCTGGACACGTTTCCTGTCTACTGTAATCGTTGCCATAATCGTGAGATAACACTTTGTGGCACACGGAGGACCAGTGCTACGACCTGCTGTGTTTGACCAGCCTCCAGTCGCCCTAGTATTCTACCCCTCATAACGTCATCAATATGTGTTCTTTGAGCCATTTTCAACACACAGTCACCATTAGCACGTCTGAAAACGTTTGCTCTCTTACTCACTGCACGGTACTCTGACATGCACCAGCTCACCTCTTCGTATGTGGACTGCTGTCAGCGCCACCGTGCGACGACCGCGGGTCAAATGCACCGCATTGTCATACCCCGAGGTGATTTAAACCCGCAAACCGCCCACCAGAGCTTTGTTTCACCATGTTTCAGCATTATACTTAATTTATGAGCATGAGTGTATATTGCAATATAAAAGGTAAATGACTGTACTCTCTCACAACATTTGAATACACTGTTCAGCCAAAATATTATGACCACCGACCGATTATCGATATAAACCAGTCCAGGCGATAGCAGCTTCACATGGCGAGGAATGACTGCTAGTCAGAAACACGCACGGTACGTGTAGTATCAGTGACCATGCGGTCCCTGTGTATAATGGGGAACGCAAGTGATCAATCTCAGTTCGACAGAGGGCTCACTGTGGTGACCCGCAGGCTCGGCGCGATCATTTCGGAAACTGCACGACTTGTTGGGTGTCCGACGAGTGCTGTGGTGAGTGTCTTCAACACATATGTTGTGAAGTTGGGCGGCCACCCCTCATTACAGATGTTGGACGTCGAAGGCTCAGGAGGCTAGTAAAACGGGACAGGTTGCGAACTGTGGTGGAAGTAACACCAGACTTCAGAGCTGGGCGGAGTGTGTGTGAACACAAAGTACTCCGAACACTCCGAACGATGGGCCTTCGCAACCGTAGATCCATGCATGTACCATTGTTAACACCACGACATCGGTAACTACATCTGAAGTGGGTCCGTGACCATCGGTACTGGACGTTGGCACAGTGGCAGACCGTTGCATAGGTCAAAAAAACCATGGGTCACACAAGAAATGATTTCCAAGATGGAGGAGAGAAGAAAATTGAAAAACAAGAACACTGAAGATGCAAGAAAGATATACCGAAGGTTAAATAACGAACTGCGTAGAGAAACAGAGCAGGCTAGGAAAAAATGGCTAAAAGAGGAATGTGATGAAATTGAAGAACTGGACAGGAAGGGAAGATACGACTTACTATACAACAGAGTAAAGACTATGACATGGTAACAAAACAGAGCAGGAAGTGCTACTATGGAAATTTTGAGTAAAGACGAAGATGTAGTGTACAAAGATCGTGACGATGTCCTCCAAAGATGGGAAGAATATAAGAGCTGTATGACACAAATAGCAAACCAGAAACTCTCGAACTTGAATCACACAACAGTGTAAGTGATGAAGAGAAGGGACCGACCATCATAATGGAAGAAGTAAAGTCTGCCATTGCTGCAATGAAAAATGGTAAAGCAGTAGGTACAGATACAACACCGGGAGAAATACTAAAATGCTTGAACCACAATGGAATAAGAGAAATATTGAGGTTATGTAATAAAATATATGACAGTGGTGAATAGCCTGAGGACTTTTTGACAACAGTAATGATTCCATTACCGAAAAAACAAGGAACCAAGAAATGCAGCGAGCACAGGACAATCAGCCTCATTTCACATGCAGCCAAAGTGATGTTAAGAATAATTAATAAAAGACTTGAAAAAGTAATAGAGGAGAATCTCGGCGAGGAGCAGTTTGGCTTTAGACGGAATACGGGCACCAGAGATGCAATAGGGCTCCTACGAATCTTGGGAGAAAGGTTTATTGAAAAAGGAAGAGACCTATATTTGTGCTTCATCGATTTAGAAAAGGCATTTGACAATGTGGTTTGGGACAAGCTGGCGACTGTTATGAGGGAAAAGAGAGTGGACTGGAAAACCAGAAGACTTATAAACTCATTATACCTTAATCAAAAAGTTTCAGTTAAAGTGAGAGGAGAAAGTACAAACAGGATCAGACTAGGGAAAGGAGTAAGACAAGGATGCTGTTTATCACCTACTCTTTTCAACCTGTACTTGGAAAATATGATTGACCAACGCTCATTAGATGACAAAGGAGTAGAAATTGGAGGAAGAAGAGTAGGGTGCTTGAGATTTGCTGATGACATGGTCCTTCTAGCCACAGGGGAAACAGAATTACAGGATTTGGTGGACACCATTGCAACTAACGGAAAAAAATATGGAATGAAAATTAACACAAATGAAACAAAAGTATTGGCAATAGGAGGAAATAAGGAAATAACAATTGTGCTGAACGGAGAAACACTAGAATAGGTGCAAAATTTTAAGTATCTTGGAAGCAGGATAGACACAGACTGGAAGTGCACCACAGAAATTAAAACAAGGATAGCAATGGCAAAAGAGGCGTTTTATAAGAAAAGGAGAATCTTCTGCAGCGGTCTGGACAGAGAACTCAGAAAGAGACTCATAAAATGTCTTATATGGAGTGTTCTTCTATATGGCGCTGAAACATGGACTATGAGGAAAAAAGACAGAGAAAGGCTGGAGGCTTTTGAGATCTGGATATGGCGGAAGATGGAAAGAATAAGTTGGATGGACAAGTAAAAAATGAAGAGGTACTGAGAAGAGTGGGAGAGAAAAGACAGTTACTAGATGTAATAAAGAGAAGAAAAAGAAATTGGATTGGGCATATATTAAGAAAGAATGACGGACTGATAAAAACAGTTTTAGAAGGTTATGTAGAAGGGAAGAGGAAGCGAGGAAGGAAGAGATTCCAGATACTGGATGACATGATGGACGGTACAACATACAGCAGCCTTAAGAAGGAAGCAATGGATCGCAGAAAATGGAGAGGCAAAGGACCTGCTAATATAGCAGATAACTGATGATGATGACCACACAAGCGGCTCGTAGTGAAATTGCGTGCTTATGGAATATCGTCTCAGTTATATGACTGGATTTGTGATTTCCTGTCAGAGAGGTTACAGTTTGTATTAATTGAAGGAAAGTCATCGAGTAAAACAGAAGTGATTTCTGGCGTTCTCCAAGGTAGTGTTATAGGCCCTTTGCTGTTGCTTATCTATATAAACGATTTGGGAGACAATCTGAGCAGCCGTCTTAGTTTTTTTGCAGATGACGCTGTCGTTTATGGACTAATAAAGTCATCAGAAGATCAAAACAAACTGCAAAACGATTTAGAAAAGATATCTGAATGGTGCGAAAATTGGCAGTTGACCGTAAATAACGAAAAGTGTGAGTTCGTCCACATGAGTGCTAAAAGGAACTCGTTAAACTTCGGTTACACGATAAATCAGTCTAATCTAAAAGCAGTAAATTCAACTAAATACCTAGGTGCTACAGTTACGAACAACTTAAATTGGAAGGAACACATAGAAAATGTTGTGGGGAAGGCTAACCAAAGACTGCGTTTTATTGGCAGGACACTTAGAAAATGTAACAGATCTACCAAGGAGACTGCCTACACTACGCTCGTCCGTCCTCTTTTAGAATACTGCAGCGCGGTGTGGGATCCTTACCAGACAGGACTGACGGAGTACATCGTAAAAGTTCAAAGAAGGGCAGCTTGTTTTGTATTATCGCGAAATATGGGAGAGAGCGTTGCAGCGGAATCTTTCCCTAAATTCCAATCACAACTTTCTCCCCCGAATGCGAAAATATTTTGTTGACAACGACCTACATAGGGAGAAACGATCACCACTATAAAATAAGGGAAATTAGAGCTCGTACGGAAACATATAGGTATTCGTTCCTTCCATGCGCTATACGAGATTGGAATAATAGAGAATTGTGAAGGTACTTCGATGAACCCTCTGCCAGGCACTTAAATATGATTTGCAGAGTATCCATGTAGATGGAGATTTCATCGGAAGATCCATTGAACTTTTTAATTGATAACCGTGCATTCTTTTCTCGTCTTTCTTTGGAAGATAAACTCCTGGTGAAAAACACGAAAGCCGACGCCAAATCTGTCTATTAAAATATCTTACGGCAAATTTGTAAAGCGTTTCCAAACACAACTGTACAATTCAATAACATATACATATTGTTGCAAGCGTTCGAACCAACTCCGCAATTATTTTTTTCCATTACGATGTTCTTCAAAAACGTCAATTTCGGAGAATTAAATAGTTTCCTGAAATGCTAATAATTGCCATACACGTATATTTTTTCTGGCGTAGGAGTACAAAAAGAAGTCCATAAATCAAGCGAATACGGGTAATGGGACATTAATAAGCTGTTTTCCTCTGTCGAATAACGAACTGTTTGATGTGCTCTGTTACAACTGTCATTTTCATCACAAATAATAATGAGGTTCTCGATTGTTTTTCTTGAATTCATCGATGACGTGACGCCAATAAATTAGTGTATACCATTCAGCAGTAACTGTTCATCGTTCCCATAAACAAATGGTAGCGACGTGTCCTGCAAAAAAACAAGTTATCATTTTCTTGGAAGAGCTTCGTTAACAAACCAATTCTGTTGTATGTACATGCAGATAATGCGACCAGCGACTTTCGAAATACGCGTTTTTGTTTAATAAAATAAACTAGTATTCGTGCCTTATCAGATTCTTCTTCAGATGAAGCATATAGAAGTTACATGTTTAGTTCTGTAGCATGATACCGAGTACTAGATTTCGGCTGTAAGGATGGTACTGCCGTTAATACCCACCTCACAGCTTCCCTTTTTATTAACTACCACTCATAATGCCGCAAGCGAGATCCTAGTGTCGCAGAACGAAAATAGATATGCAACGTCTGTGTGTCCCATCTGGGGATGCACCTGAAAGTGTTAGAAAACTATTTAATTTATGGAAGAAGAACAACGATTGGTAGTAATTATCTGTATATAAATGCAATTAGCACACTGTCAAGGTTTCTACAGTATCCATAATTTAGAAGAGTAGCTGCCGGCCGGAGTGGACGAGCGGTTCTAGGCGCTACAGCCTGGAAGCGCGCGACCGCTACGGTCGCAGGTTCGAATCCTGCCTCGGACATGGATGTGTGTGATGTCCTTAGGTTAGTTAGGTTTAAGTAGTTCTAAGTTCTAGGGGAGTAATGACCTTAGAAGTTAAGTCCCATAGCGCTCAGAGCCATTTGAACCATAGAAGAGTAACTCACTTTTGTTTCTACTTGTTTCGGAACACTCAAACTGTTGATTGCCGCTTATTTAGTAAGTCAAACTCTTTGACCAGTTCTTCATACCAGTAGAGACGAGCCCGTTTTGAGTTTCCGTCAAACTCTGCGGAACCCGTCGAGAACAGAACATTTTCACAGCTAAAGGTTCATGCAGAATCGAATGTATGCGTAAGGACTCCTTTATCTCACGATAAGTCACATGTCGATACTGTTTAACAATGTTGGTCGGAGATCCATGTTTTTTAGTGCAACAAACGATTTTGGTCGACATTCACGCTCTTTATCGCGAACGGAAGCACAACCTCAACGAAATTCGGCAAAGCGAATTGCGGCAAGTCTTGCCGAAATGTGTGTGATTACCAAAAGTTGTATGAAATCATTAGAGGTATTATTGTTTAGTTTGGTTTTACGAAAGCCGAAAACTAATAACGCAGACTTGCAAATTTCATATTTCTTGCGCTCACTGTAAACGAAGTATTGAGCGAATTTCTAAGCTAATATTGTTTTAACAAAACTGAGTGACTAATTTGAAAATAAGTGTGATGCGTCTCAATAATACCATCTAGTAGTCGTTACTCGTCACTTTTCCGCGATTGTTATAACCGACGTGAGACGTCAGAGGCCCGCTGCACTCCTTATCCATCTCTCCCTCCCTCACTGCCCCCCTCCGACTAACATTTTAGCCTTTCTACATGTCTCCTGGCTTCCCGTCCTTGGCTTTCCAGTTTTCGTAGCCTGGAGGGTGGGCCGATACTAAAAAAAAAAAAACCCAACCACGCCATTTGCAGCCATGATTACGCCCTGCAATTGCAGACGGCGGCAAGGCCAAGGCGAGAGGTCGCGGAAAATGAGAAGCAGTCGACGGAAATGACGTAACATTTAAAAGGTTCGCATTCGTCTCTCTGATCTTCTACTTTTCTCTCTGCACGGACAGAAAACGAACAAGTTTATATTTTTGACCTTGAGACGACGTCCGAGAGGCGTACCCAATTACACGTTAATGTAACGATATGTCCTATCCAACTGGATGTTAATTATTGCCCTTATTAGCAGTAACTTGAATTTATGCTCGCCATAGAATTACCGGCAAATGCAACTTCGCAAGATATAATTATATGCAAAACGGAGTTACGAAGCCTGTAGCAGTGCCAGCGATCGAGCGATTGCTCCTCTTATTGCTTTCCTCTACACTAGTCCAGCTTCTGACCCAGCCGTTGCAAAAGTAAATTTAATGACATACAAGTATCTTAAGAGGTTTGGTACCTTAATATAATGCTGGCCTGGAATATACTTAGTAAAATATCGTGTACTGTCCAGGTGATTGAGTACATACGTAGATATACGTATTATAAAAATGAATGTATGAATATATCTTGTCCTGAACCACTTGAAATATTTGATCCAATCTTGGTAAACTTACCACTTACTGACTGGAATTCATCGCTTTGGGGATTAGAACCATCTTCCTATCAAAGAGGTTAGAGTGCAGATGAAAAAGCAATGTAGTCCACTACACACGAAAACCAATACTTTATTGTACTTAGAAAAACAGTCTAGATCGCACGAATTACATTTACTGGTTAACCAATAAGTACAGTTGAGGAAGTCGATGGCCGTTTTCGTCAAAATGTCTCCGAAAAAAATCCCATACTTTAGTCATCCAGTATTTGAGAATTGAGCACTTAGAGTGTTGTGTTGGCAGAAGAGCCAACACCGTGTTACTAGAGGAGGCCGAAATGCACGCGTTTTAGCTCACGCAGGCTGGCGTGAGGAGAGAAGAATGACGTGAGGTCTGGAACATGATAAGGAATTAGAATTCAGAAAGCGGACGTACGTAGTTTGATACTTAACTTTAATCCATTAATGATGAACGTCGCTCTTGATGGTACATGATTCACAATATCAATATCAATAGTAACTGAATATGGCGCCAAGTTAGGTCGTAGCAAATGTCGTAGCTGAAGGCTATGCTAAACTGTCGTCTCTGCAAATGAGAGCGTCTGTAGTCAATGAACCATCGCTAGCAAAGTCCGCTGTACAACTGGGCGAGTGCTAGTGAGTCTCTCTAGACTAGACCTGCCGTGTGGCGGCGCTCGGTCTGCAATCACTGATAGTGGCAACACGCGGGTCCGTATACTAACAGACCGCGGCCGATTTAAAGGCTACCACCTAGCAAGTGTGGTGTCTCGCGGTGACACCACGTAGAGACCTGCAAGAAACCCTTTACATAATTTCAAATCCTCATGAAACTTTTTCTAGCTAACGATCTGCCACCTTCCCCCCGCCACCCACAAAATGATGAAGGGAAAAATACTTACGACATTTTCGCAGTTCACGCAGTAAAACTTCCGCGTTAAGCATAACTCTTTAATTGAGTACTTCTTTACTACTATCTCTATTCGCGACACATTTTGCAGACAGTATTCATGTATACCACTGAACATATCGGAATAATTATATCATTGTATTACACATAGATTAAGAGATATGAAGTCTTGAACACAAAGAAGTGCGAAAAGATGGCGCATCTTGAAGGACGTTTTAATGTAACGTATTTTTATTTCTAAATCTATGCTCAACACATTTCACAGACACTAGCCACATATACTACTGGATGTATCTGCAAAATAATGTAATTTTGCAGCACATAGTTCAGCAGATACGACGTCATACACAATGAATTGCGTGAAAATCAAACTGTAGCGCAAAATACGCTATATATAAAGGTAAAATATGTGTAAAAATACATAAGAAATATGTTCAGTATACGTGAAATATATGTGACATGTACGTTTACGGGCAAATCCACGAGTAAGAAGTACATCCTAACATCTGGAACGATTTGAACCAAATCTGGAGCACATATTAGTCACAATGTGGAAAGAAATGCTGTAGGGGTAAGAAGTAGAAGCCTCATCCTGAGGTGAGCTTGGTAACGTGGAGAGAGAAGGGGGAGGAGGAGATAGACAGATAAGGAGGCGAAAAGAGGAAATAGACACAGACAGGGGAAGGGAGATACGGACAGAGAGAGGTGAGAGGAGAAGATGGTCAGAAAGAGGAAACAGGAGGATATGGACGGAGACAAGGGGGAGAAAAGGAGAGGCATAGAGAGGGAAAGGAAGAAAGAGAAAAGAAAGAGGTGGAGATAGGCAGAGACAGGGTGAGACATAGATAGCCAGGGAGAGATTGGACGAGGAGATCAACAGATAAAGAAGAAGGGGGAATTGATCAAAGAAAGAGAAAAGGAGGCAGTGGACAGAATGTGTGGAGAGAAGGAGATGGACAGAGAAAGGAAACAGGAAGAGATGAACAGGGGTAAGAGGAGATGAACAGACAGAGGGACAGGAGGAGATAGACAGTGAGGATGGAGTAGGTTGACAGAGAGGATGTGTAAGAGGTGGACAGATAGGGAGTGAACGAGTATCATGAAAACGAGACAGTTGAAAAAACACTGAGTGTATTGTTTATTATTTCAACATTAATCGTGATCGCCGTAACTGTTAATATATTTGTCCCACTGTCAGACAAGACGATCAATATCTTCATGGAAAAATGTTTACAACTGCCTACAGAATCACGATTGTACCCAGGCGTTCAAAACAACGGCCACGAATCTTTCTTCAAGCCTCCAAAACTACGGAAATCGCAAGGGGATAGATCGGGGGTCTATGGAGGATGCGCATGGACTTCCCAGCGGAACTTCTGCCAATCTGGGTCCGACCATATATTGCCAACACTGGTTTGAGTACGCTACAGATGTTTCACCGGAAAGCCCTTACATTTCCTCCACACTGTTCCGATCCCTAGCCATACGATTTCTATATTTCTGGGGACCTCAATAACGACATTCATGACCGTCGATTTCCTTCGGACAAAGACCGTTCTCGCCCGGCTATAATCATGGCTCTGTGGGCAACCGCAAAAATTCTTTCTTGAAGGCATTGACCGGCTTGTCCCAGTGATTGTTTTTGAAATAATTAAGTTCACTAACTTCTTTCCTTGTGTCTCGTTTCCATTTGACTGCCTCTTATAATATATAGTAAAAAAAATTGGAATATGCTCTGTGATATTTTAAAGTTACCGGAAATTAAATTCAATAAGTGAAGGGGTTTCTGAAACTTGTACAGAAAGCAGACTGAAGGTAATAGTGTCGAAGGACGTGAAAGGGATTTAGAGGTTGAGAAAGGAGTGAAACAGTGTTGTTCCTACCCCCATGACGTTCAAGTTACACTCTTTGAAAAAAAGAACTAAGAACAGGAAAAAAAATCTGTCAATGCTGTTGCAGTTCTATCCGAGAATGGAAAGAACTTGGGGAAATCACATGAGAAGGTTGGATATTCACCAGAAAAAGAGGTCTCGGAATTAAAACAAGGGTGATGGGATTAATCGAATTAATTACTTGTGGCGACACTGGGTACGTTTCGGAACCGTGTATGTGTGGAATAATCACTTACTGGTATTTTCTGCTACAGTCAATTTTATTTATTTTATATTTAATTTAACATACTGCAACGAGTTTTGAATGTGTTTTACTCATCTTAAATTTTCTGTATGTATAAACGCATCAAAATGAGGAGAACATGCTCGAAACGCATTGCAGTATTCTAAATTAAATACACACATCAAAAAAATTTTTGCATCACCTCGGTTCCGAGAGTTCCGGAACCTGTATAGAAAATTGGAGTAGCGATCAACATAAATATCATTTCCGCCCTTTTTATTGCTCATGAAAACCACACATTGCGTGTTGTACCACCAAACAACGCGAGCTTCAGAGGTTGTGGTCCAGATTGTTGTACACACCGGTACCTCTAATACCCAGTAGCATGTCCTCTTGCATTGCATCCACAAGTTCATCAAGGCACTGTTGGTCCAGATTGTCCCACTCCTAAATGGCGATTCGGCGTGGATCCCTCAGAGTGGTTTGTGTCCCATGTCGTCCATAAACAGCCCTTTTCAATCAATACCAGGCATGTTCGATAGGGTTCATGCACTGATAACATGCTGGCAACTATAGTTGAGTGATGTCGTTATCCTGAATGAAGTCATTCACAAGATGTGCACGATACGGGTGTGAATCGTCGTCCGTGAAGACCAATGCCTCACCAATATGCTGCCGATATGGTTGTACTATGGGCCGGAGGATGGCATTCACGTATCGTAAAGTCGTTACGGCGCCTTCCATGACCACCAGCGGCGTACGTCGGCCCCACATAATGCCACTCGAAAACAGCAGGGAACCTCCACCTTGCTGCACTAGCTGGACAGTGCGTCTAAGGCGTTGAGCCTGACCGGGTTGCCTCCAAACACGTCTCCGACGACTGTCTGGTTGAAGGCATATGCGACACTCATCGGTGAAGAGAACGTGATGCCAATCCTGAGGGGTCCATTCGGCATGTTGTTAGGCCCTTCTGTACCTTGCTGCACTAGCTGGACAGTGCGTCTAAGGCGTTCAGCCTGACCGGGTTGCCTCCAAACACGTCTCCGACGACTGTCTGGTTGAAGGCATATGCGACACTCATCGGTGAAGAGAACGTGATGCCAATCCTGAAGGGTCCATTCGGCATGTTGTTAGGCCCTTCTGTACCTTGCTGCACTAGCTGGACAGTGCGTCTAAGGCGTTCAGCCTGACCGGGTTGCCTCCAAACACGTCTCCGACGACTGTCTGGTTGAAGGCATATGCGACACTCATCGGTGAAGAGAACGTGATGCCAATCCTGAAGGGTCCATTTGGCATGTTGTTAGGCCCTTCTGTACCTTGCTGCACTAGCTGGACAGTGCGTCTAAGGCGTTCAGCCTGACCAGGTTGCCTCCAAACACGTCTCCGACGACTGTCTGGTTGAAGGCATATGCAACACTCATCGGTGAGGAGAACGTGATGCCAATCCTGAGGGGTCCATTCGGCATGTTGTTAGGCCCTTCTGTACCTTGCTGTACTAGCTGGACAGTGCGTCTAAGGCGTTCAGCCTGACCGGGTTGCCTCCAAACACGTCTCCGACGACTGTCTGGTTGAAGGCATATGCGACACTCATCGGTGAAGAGAACGTGATGCCAATCCTGAGGGGTCCATTCGGCATGTTGTTAGGCCCTTCTGTACCTTGCTGCACTAGCTGGACAGTGCGTCTAAGGTGTTCAGCCTGACCGGGTTGCCTCCAAACACATCTCCGACGACTGTCTGGTTGAAGGCATATGCGACACTCATCGGTGAAGAGAACGTGATGCCAATTCTGAGGGGTCCATTCGGCATGTTGTTAGGCTCTTCTGTACCTTGCTGCACTAGCTGGACAGTGCGTCTAAGGCGTTCAGCCTGACCGGGTTGCCTCCAAACACGTCTCCGACGACTGTCTGGTTGAAGGCATATGCGACACTCATCGGTGAAGAGAACGTGATGCCAATCCTGAGGGGTCCATTCGGCATGTTGTTAGGCCCTTCTGTACCGCGCTGGATGGTGTCATGGTTGTAAAGACGGACCCCGCCATAGACGTCGGGAGTGAAGTTGAGCATCAGCACAGTTTGAGTCGTAACATGACGTCCTGTGGCTGCGCGAAAAGCTCTATTCAACATGGTGGCGTTGCTGTCAGGTTTCCTCCGAGCCATAATCCGTAGGTAGCAGTCATTCACTGCAGTAGTATCCCTTGGGCGGCCTGAACGAGGCATGTCATCGACAGTTCCTGTCTCTCTGTACCTCCTCCATGTCCGAACAACATCGCTTTGGTTCACTCCGAGACGCCTTGACACTTTCCTTGTTGAGAGCCCTTCCTGGTACAAAGTATCAATGCAGACGCAATCGAACCGTGGTACTGACCGTCTATGCATGGTTGAAGTACAGACAAAACGAGCCATGTACCTCCTTCCTGTTGGGATGACTGGAAGTGATCGGCTGTCGGATGCCCTCCGTGTAATAGGCGCTGTTCATGCATTGTTGTTTACTTCTTTGGACGGGTTTAGTGACTTCTCTGAACAGTCAAAGGTTCCGTGTCTGTGATACAATGCTAGCAGTCATCGTCTATCTTCAGGAGAAAAATTTGGAAATTTGTGGTAAGGCCTGCCGGCCGAAGTGGCCGTGCGGTTAAAGGCGCTGCAGTCTGGAACCGCAAGACCGCTACGGTCGCAGGTTCGAATCCTGCCTCGGGCATGGATGTTTGTGATGTCCTTAGGTTAGTTAGGTTTAACCAGTTCTAAGTTCTAGGGGACTAATGACCTCAGCAGTTGAGTCCCATAGTGCTCAGAGCCATTTTTTTGGTAAGGTCTTACGGGACCATACTTCTGAGGCCATCGGTCCCTAAGTTTATTCACTACTTAATCGAACTTAAACTAACTTACGCTAAGGACAACACACCAACTCATGCCCGAGGTAGGACTCGAACCTCCGACTGGGGGAGCCGCACGGGCCGTGACAAGGTGCCTCAGACAAGTAAATGCCCGTATGTTAGTTAACGATTTCTTGCAATTCAAAGCGGTGGTGTGCTGGATGTTACTCTTGAACTCAATACCTAGGCACTTTATTTTCAACATTTTAGCTAACTGATCTTTTATGTGTTTGCCTGATGAGTTCTTTTCATTTACTTTGGCTGGTTGGTTGGTTTGGGGGAGAGGATCAAACAGCTAGGTCATCGGTCCCATCGGGTCAGGGAAGGATGGGAGAGGAAATCGGCCGTGCCATTTCAAAGAAACCATCTCGGCATTTGCCTGAAGTGATTTAGGGAAATCACAGAAAACCTAAATCGGGATGACCGGACGCGGGTTAGAACCGTCGTCCTCCCGAATCCTGGGCCAGTGTGCTCGGTTATTTACTTTGGATCCAGAGGCGAGTTCATACTTCGATGTAAATCTATAGAGCAACCTTTACTTCCTCCTCATGTCGGAAGAGAAAGCATATATTGTAGGCACATGCATCACATACAGTTTTATCCTGATGATAGCAAATCAAGTGTAGTCTTAGAAAGATCAGCCAATAAAATATTTGTGGACATTAATCACTGGTTCCTAGCCAATTCTTTGTCACTAAACTTTGAAAAAATACACTACATGCAGTTCAGAACTTGTAAGGGGTGTCCCAAGAGTATATGTCTAACATACGATGACAAGAAGATAGAAGAAGAGGACAGCGTTAAATTCTTGGGATTACAGCTTGATCATAAATTCAACTGGGAGGAGCACACCACAGAACTGCTGAAGCGTCTTAACAAATCTCTGTTTGCAATGCGAATTTTGTCAGACATAGGGGATATAAAAATGAAAAAGCTGGCATACTATGCTTACTTTCATTCCATAATGTCATATGGGATTATTTTTTGGGGTAATTCATCAAGCCAAGCTAAAGTTTTCCGGGCACAAAAACGTGCAGTAAGAATTATATGTGGTGTGAACTCAAGAACATCCTGCAGAAGCCTGTTTAGGGAACTAGGGATACTAACTACAGTTTCCCAATATATTTATTCCTTAATGAAATTTGTCATTAAAACTATATCACTTTTTCAAACCAACAGCTCAATTCATGGAATCAATACTAGAAATAAGAATAATCTTCACAAGGATTTAAAGTCACTTAGTCTTGTACAAAAAGGTGTGCATTATTCAGGATCACACATTTTCAATAACTTGCCAGCAGCCATAAAAAGCTTAACAACCAATGAAATTCAGTTTAAGAGAAGCCTAAAGGATTTATTGGTGGCCAACTCCTTCTACTCCATTGATGAATTTCTTAGTAAAACCAACTGATTTGTATATAAGTACAACATAACTTCTGCACAATTTCAGTGCAGTAATGTGTTCACTGAAAATTTGTGTGTCTGTCTGTGTGTGTGTGTGTGTGTGTGTGGTTGTGTGTAAGTATAATCTAACTTCTGCACCATTTCAGTGCAGTAATGTGTTCATTGTAAATAAGTATTACAGTAGTTGTATTACATGTTTATTACCTTATAAATAAATAAAAAAACTTTTTTATTTTAAATGCTTACTTTCATTCCATAATGTCATATGGGATTATTTTTTGGGGTAATTCATCAAGCCAAGCTAAAGACTCTTGTAAAATGACTCTTAGTGTTCATTAAAAAATGACGATCATTCCACTTGGGACCTGTGGAATGGTACATTAGCTTATTTGTTTTAGTTGTAAATATTTGTCATGCATTGTTGTTTTTCTGACATGTTCCACATCCTGGAGGACCTCCTCACTACGGATCAATTGGAATGAAAGTAAATCTAATCTAATCTAATCTAATCTTAATCCTTGTTAATTTTTCCGTTATATTGACGAGCAGTGGCGAAGAGCACCATGAAGAGCTGTCTCACTAAGTCTTAATGTCTTTGCTTCGTTGTCCATAGATACCATTCCATTCCATAAAATATTTTGTACGATACTGGTGAATATGCCTGGGAATGCCATCGTATGCATGGTGGTAATCAAATGATGGTTTACGCTGTCCAGCCCTTTGACAAGCGCGCTGAAGTGATTGTGCAGTTTATTTGACAAATTTCTGCGGTTGATACTATGCCTATATACGCACATGATATGGAGTATTTTCCTGTCTCTCATTTGGCACTGCAAGACTATTGGTTTCATTTTAGATTATAGTCTTGTCGCCGAGGTGCGCGCTATAAATTTACAGTCGCCATTCAAGGGGCTGATTGATCTTCCAAAATGGTTCAAATGGCTCTGAGCACTATGGGACTCAACTTCTGAGGTCATTAGTCCCCTAGAACTTAGAGCTAGTTAAACCTAACTAACCTAAGGACATCACACACATCCATGCCCGAGGCAGGATTCGAACCTGCGACCGTAGCGGTCTCGCGGTTCCAGACTGCAGAGCCTAGAACCGCACGGCCACTTCGGCCGGCGATGATTGATCTTATTTAGATTTCCTGTTAATATGGCGACTAAGATCGTTATTTCCTCTAAGAGCTCCTTCGGAATGCCACTGTTCGGATTTATTTATTATCACATTACAAACGTACAGTAGTTCGGTCTTTATTTCTGATCTGAATACTTCTTAGCACTCCTGAGGCACACCGTCGGCTCCAGGTGATTTGTTTTTCGGACTTTGCAAGATAGTGTCTTCGACCTCGCCTTCATTGATTTCCATAAATAAGTTTTGTGTTTCCTCGGCACAGATTCTTTTTCGTAAGTTCCTTGTTAATACCTGCTCAGCATCGTCATCCACGGGATGATTGGTACTGGTAATCAGTATTGCGAGTTGGTTAAATAAGGCTGTCCTAATTTCGCTTTGTTTCGTGAGCGTTGTTCCGCCGCTTAGCTGAAGTTAGTGAATATTTTCACATTTGTCCTTTCAAGCTCTCGCAGCAGATGATATGTATATCGGCGTTTACACTCGGCGTGTCGTGTTCTGCGCTCCAGATCTTGTTTTATAGCCTTCTGTTTGTTGCTTCTTCAGCGTTACTAGTCTCGTTTTGGTTTGTTTTCTCTTCCCATAGTTTCCTACTATCCGTTAGTCTGAATGCTGCATGTCTCCGAAGCATTTAAAGTTGAATTCCATCGCCTTTCTGCACCACAAAGTTTTGTCTCTTGAGTACAGCGTAAGCATTTTTTAAATCTTTGGCTTTGAGTATTTTAACCATAACTCTATTGCTAGATTATAGATCGGGAATTTGTTTTCACATTCGGCCCAAGTCTGCTAGAAAGCTTTACGACATTCTGTCTTGCAGAATTACGACGCTTAGTTTCCACTATCGTTTCGCACGGTATATTTCTAGTTTCACCGTGTTTACTGTAGTTAAGTACGCAGCGTGGTCAGAAAAAATGGTGGGCCAGAATCACGGTCATAAAACTCATTTGCTTAAGTTATTTGAGATGTAGATTGGCTACACGCGTGAAACCGGGGTGTTTATCACGCCTTAGTTTTCATTCATCAAACAAGGACATAGTTCTCGGTGCATTTGTTAAGGCTGGATGTTTGGTCTGAGCACGCAGTTAAAATCTCCCACGAGGATAATATTTTACAGATGTTTTAAGAAAGGAGGAACTATTCCACCTTTAAAGAGCCCTGCTTCTCTGTACTTATTATTACTTCCGGAGGGTGCATAGAGACAGATGATTCTAGCAATCTGGAAGCTACCTGCGACTCCTCTACTGTTTGGAAGCTGTTCTGTTTCTTTTCATTGTAGATCCTATTTTTTTCTAATTGAATAGATGTTACTTCCTACAGTGAGGATATCTCAGTTTCTGCGTAGTATAAGAATTCTTGCAGACTGATTAATATCATGAAGATAATTCATTGTTGCTGTTTACTGTCGCATCACTACATATTGTTGTGAGTTCATGTCCTCTTAGTCTGGATGGTGTCAATATTCGTCATTATAGAGACGGTTTGGTCCTCCTTTTCCTGATTTCTGTTTCAGTGAAGTTTTTTTGCCTCTCCATCATTTATAAGGGGTGGTTATAATTTATACAGGGGGGGTTAT
Source organism: Schistocerca cancellata (assembly GCF_023864275.1). Classification (NCBI taxonomy): domain Eukaryota; kingdom Metazoa; phylum Arthropoda; class Insecta; order Orthoptera; family Acrididae; genus Schistocerca; species Schistocerca cancellata. The sequence goes on from NC_064626.1 coordinate 138,214,588, forward strand.
AATTAAAAGTGCAGTCGTCATTCAAGAGGACATCCCATGTGGGCTGCAATTATCGTATGGCAGGGAACATAGTATATATGTGTAGTGACTGGCATTCCGCAATTTTTTACAAACACAACTTCTATTTATGTACGTTTACAAGGTTGATGACTGAACACAAAAGAACGGTAACAATATCGATGCCAGTAAAAGTCTCCAAATTGAGCCAAACTAAATGTTCACTTCTAAATTTTCCATAAAGGTTCGTGGTAAGACACACACTCTGGTAAAAGTCCTATTCAGAGACGAAGACGTAATCTTCAGCGGTCGAAGTCGACGAGGTCGACATCCAGAGTGAACTGAACTTCGGGCCTGGTTCTAGTCCCTAAATAGCTGTCTCCAGCCAATCAGGTTTCGCCATAGTGATACTTCCTGCAGGCCGTGGCTCGAGCTCCCCCTGCAGGAAGTAGTGCTCGGAGTGTCTGTTTCCATTATCTTGTATGTAAAAAGCCCGTGTTTACCATGGTGCTTTTGGTATGCCTTGGACATAAACAACCCCGTCCTTTGTGGTGTAATATGGGTTGCCCGCCCTCAGGAACTACCTTGGCTCCGGCATAACAATATGCTAATGCGTTGATGCGGAATCGAATTACCCTGGAAAATTAGATCCAGTTTTGGCTGCCAGGTGCAAATCTGGCGCTGTTCAGTTTTTTTGAGAATATGTCTTCCAAGCTGTCATTTGACAGGCTATAACGGGAGTGAAACCGTGCGCTGTTAGTGAAACTGTTTTATGTGAACGACAGCAATCATAGGGCCGCATTGAGAGAGAATCGTCGCCTGAAAGTTCACGGGAGAAGACCGATGTCAGTAAAGAATTTAAAGATGATGATAATGAAATACGAAAACAGGGTGAGGTTGGTGTGGTACTTGGAAGAGGAAGGCTGTAAGTAGGCTGTTTAGATTTTTATATTGGTAATGCCACGTAGCGCCCTGTATGAAAATCACTGGCTGTGCTGTGTGCAGTATGTGGCTAGTTTGCATTGTTGTCTGCCATTGTAGTGTTGGGCAGCGGCAGCTGGATGTGAACAGCGCGTAGCGTTGCGCAGTTGGAGGTGAGCCGCCAGCAGTGGTGGATGTGGGGAGAGAGATGGCGGAGTTTTGTAATTTGTCATGAACTACTATATATATTATGAGTATTAAGGTAAATACATTGTTTGTTCTCTATTAATATCTTTCATTTGCTAACTATCCCTATCAGTAGTTAGTGCCTTCCGTACTTTGAATCTTTTATTTAGCTGGCAGTAGTGGCGCTCGCTGTATTGCAGTAGTTCGAGTAATGAAGATTTTTGTGAGGTAAGTGATTTCTGAAAGGTATAGTTTAATGTTACTCAGGGCCATTCTTTTGCAGGGATCTTTGATAGTCAGATTGCGTTGCGCTAAAAATATTGTGTGTCACTTTAGTGAATGTTTGAGTACGTTCAGTTTTGCTCAGCTGTTTGAAAAGCAAATAGTGTAAGAGGTTTATCAGCACAGTCGTGTATAATTGTTCTAAGGGGACGTTTCAAGGCGTCCTAGTCCGGTGCAAGTTATTGATGAGGTTGCTGTTGCCGTGCAGTAACGAGAGTTGTCTATCAAAAAAATGGCTCTGAGCACTATGGGACTCAACATCTTAGGTCATAAGCCCCCTAGAACTTAGAACTACCTAAACCTAACTAACCTAAGGACATCACACACACCCATGCCCGAGGCAGGATTCGAACCTGCGACCGTAGCAGTCCCGCGGTTCCGGACTGCAGCGCCAGAACCGCTAGACCACCGCGGCCGGCAGTTGTCTATCATATGGTCAACAGTACCGAACGTTTTGCTGTCTATGGTACCCATACAAGATCCGAACGTTGCAGCAATGATATCTCATAATCTACAGAAACGTTCTGAAGTTGCTCTTTATCTTCTGGCATTGGTCGAAGTTGATGAGATATGGCCCGCCAATATTGTATATTTACACTACACGGGCGCAGTGAATACATAGAACTACCGAATTTGCAATACTGCTAAGCTGAGTGTTGTCGAGGAAGAGCCATTGCACTCGCCATAAGTTATGTGTAACTGTGTAGTGTGGATTCACAAGCACCTTTATTCTCGGTCCGGTCTTCTTTGAAGAGAATACACCACGTACCGTGATGGCTGCACGTTACCGAGACCTCCTTGTATAGCATGTAATTCCTGCTTTAGAAGAAAGCAACTGTGTGGAAGCCATTGTTTTCATGCAAGTCAGGCCAACACCTCGTGCCGATCACCCAGTGAAATATTTGCTCAATACAATCTTCCACGAACGTGTTATTTTCAGAGATTTTCCAGATCCACGGCCTCGAATATAATCTGATCTGAGTTCACGTGACCTTTGACTGTGAGGCAAGTAAAAGAACCCGTTTACCTGGGATACTTCCAGTCTCTATCTGATCGGAAGGCCAATATACAGGATCACGTAGCTCAGATTTTGCTGGAACTGCCTCCAGCAACTGTTCATCACGTCGTTTTACGGGCGTAGCATCTCGTCTCCAGCGCTTATACTAAACAAATCGTGTAAGTGACGGTTAATAATAAAATCAACATCATACCTTTCTCACTTATTTGACTTTTTCCACCCATATCCCGTTCCAAATCCATTACATGTGGAAACATTTCTACACCTCTGTCTTGGATTCACAGCGCCGGATTTGCACCTGGTGGCTGACTCTGGAATTTCAGCGTAAATCGGTGCCGCACTGACGCATTAGTATATCTACCAACTTCCGCTGTCTTACGACAGTTACACTCCACATTGGGCCTACATGAGTAACTGGTCTTTAATTATAACCCCCCGGTATGTCATTTTCGCTTTCTTCTGCCTGCCCACTCGTATGAAGGCGTTACTTTGGGTTTTTCTTTTGTTGTTGCCATTTCCTCGCAAGAATCGTTCGCTTTTCGAAGGTCAGGGTCAAAGTTTTTCCTTTCTTTAAACACTCTGCCGGTTCAAGCTGAATTTCGTTTACTGCATTTGTTTTTATGTTTTCGCTGCCAGAGGTTTGCTTGACCTGACTGTTTTCGACTGCTTTCGCTTTCTTGCTTTGCAGTTCAGTCATCTGTTCAGTGCCTTGATGGGCTATGTGCTGCTTTCTCTTCTTCTCTGAAGACGAATTTTCTGTCACATTTTCAGAATTACTTTAGACGAGGTTTGATTCGAGTCCCCGGTTGTGAACTCAGTATCGGGTTCACAGTATCGGGTTCTTATTTCTGTGCGCAGTTGCTTTTCTGGAGCTGTGTTGTTTTTTGTGTCTTGCTTCTTGGGTTGTGTTGTCTCTTTAGGGTCACAAATTCCCGTGAGGAGCTTCTTATCCAAGGTCGGTTAGTTTTGAGGCACATCTGGGGTCCCAGTGCTGCGATAATGATATCCTACTGCTGTTGCGTAGGTTAATCCGTGCCGTCATTACAGCGGTATTTACATATTCGACAGCTTGGACACGGAAACTCGGCGCTGGACGTAGTGTGCGCTGACGTGGCCGGTTGAACCGCATGTCGCGCAGGTCCGTGACTGACAGTTATACATGACGGATTGCACGGCAGCCACAGTCCACCGTGAATCACCGAAAATTTTTCACCGCAAATATTGTGGAAATGGAGAATGCTGTTGACGTGCGGTTTTCACACACTGTATTGGTAGTTACGAGCTTGTATTGTTAGTCAATGAAATGATTGTAATAATACTTAGGAGGTGTGTATTTTGTGCTAACGTACACTTTTAAAATGGAACGATGCCTATAGATATTAACAAACTAAAAGTATGGTAAATTAGTACGTCAGTGATGTTTTTTTTTTCAGGGTTCTAGTGTAAGTCGTCCAAGAGATATTGTATTTTGAAAAGTTTCCACGTGAACCTTTGTTTGCGCCATTCAACCTGCGTAGCTCTAGGTAAGATGTCGCCATTTTTGCTTACAGTATGCTCATGTGTTCATTAGGCGCATTGCGACTTTGTAGTCAGTAGTGTGTTACACTAGGTCGTCAAATAACGATGGGATTTATTAACGCAGCAAAAGCCGACACGCTCATGGTGTGTGGAGAATGTACAGGGTGATAATGATTGAACTACATGAAATAAAATCGTCATAACTTCTGAACCGTTTGAGTTGCACGGTTATCCGCGGACGTGATAGGAACTCAAATGGGTCAAATGGCTCTAAGCACTATGGGACTTAACATCTGACGTAGTCAGTCTCCTAGACTTAGAACGAGTTAAATCTAACTAACCCAAGGACATCACACACATCCATGCCCGATGGAAGATTCAAACCTGCGACCATAGCATCAGAGCGGTTCCAGACTGAAGCACCTAGAACCGCTCGGTCACATCGGCCGGCGATGGGAAGTAGTATGCACATTATGGTTTGGTTTAGTGACGAACCCCGCTTTCATTTGGATGGGTTCGTCGATATGCAAAATTGGCGCATTTGTTGGACTGAGAATCTTCATTTCGGGGGTGACTGTGGGGTGTGCAACGTCGAGTCACGGAATAATCGGTGCGGTATTCCTTGATGGCACGGTGACTACCGAACAGTACGTGAAGGTTTTGGAAGATGATTTCATCCTCACTATCCAAAGTGATGCTGATTTCGACAAGATGTGGTTTACGCAACACGGAGCTCGACCCCATCGAGGCAGAAGAGCGTTTGATGCCCTGAACGAGTACTTTGGGGACTGCATTCTGGCTCTGGGGTATCCAGAGGCCACTGGCTTGGGTCTCATTTGACGCCAGATTCTCCGGTTCTGAACACATGCGACTCCTTTTTGTGGGGCCATATTAAAGACAACGTGTACAGTAATAACCCCAAAATCATTTCTGAGCTGAAAACAGCCTTCTAGGAGGTCATCGACAGCATCGATGTTCCGAAACTTCAGCGAGTCAACCAGAATTTCGCTACTCATCTGCGCCACATCATCGCCAATGATAGCAGGCATATCGAACGTGACATAACCTAAATCCGAATATCTGTAGTTACCTTTACAGCTTCACTTGTAGAATACAGAGTGTGCACGCTCTAGCTTTAATTAATTTACGGTTTTTTTCTTGTAGTTCAGTGTGGTGTCACCGCCAGACACCACACTTGCTAGGTGGTAGCTTTTAAATCGGCCGCGGTCCGCTAGTATACGACGGACCCGCGTGTCGCCATTGTCAGTGATTGCCGACCGAGCGCCGCCACACGGCAGGTCTAGAGACACTTACTAGCACTCGCCCCAGTTGTACAGCCGACTCAGCCAGAGATGGATCACTGACAACTACGCTCTCATTTGCCGAGACGATAGTTAGCATAGCCTTCAGCTAAGTCATTTGCTACGACCTAGCAAGGCGCCATAGCATTTGATATTGAGATTATAACATGTACCGTCAAGAGCGATGTACACCAATTGTGGATTAAAGTTAAGTATTATATCAACTACGTACTTTATTTGCTACTATTAATTCCCTTAACTGTTCCAGACCTCACACCAGTCAGCGTGTAATTAAACGCGTGCATTTCGGCCTCCTCTAGCAACACAGTGTTGGCTCTTCTGCCAACACTTCATTCAGTGTCACCATGCAGGAAGAATACAATCCATTCTTGTACGATGTATGCGGCAAGATGTCGCTGTAGACGTCAACCATCTCATCAGTTATTTATCACCCTCTTGAACCAGTTATCTGAAAATGGTAGTGTAACATCTACACAGCGTAACAGAAGGAAAGAAGTAACAACAGAAGAGGGGGGAAAACTATTTTTCTTTCTACTGTTGCAGTTGATCCGCACGCTAGCTCCCTCGCAATCGCACGACGAAGTGGCATCAGTCAGACAAGAGTTCTATGCATTCTCCATCTACGTAGGTTACATCCCTATTTCATCTCTCCGCTTCAAGAGCTACATCGAAACGACTATGAGCATCGTATTAACATTTGCACGCGGGCATTCAGACAGGGTACTCCAGATATATCATGTACTTTGTTTGGTGATGAAGCCACATTTGCCATTCAGGGCCAGGTAAACCATCAAAACATTCATAGTCGGTCCGCTGACAATCCCTGTTGGGTCAAGTGAAAGGCCGCCGTCCATGGAGTGTGAACTTGTGGTATGGGATAATGAGCCATCAGCTCAAAGACCCGTTTCTCATAGACGCAACACTGAAAACGCACAAACAAGCGTCGAAGTGGGAACATTTCAAAATACAATAGCTCCTAAACGACTGGCACCGGAATCCTGTAAGAAACGCCACTGACATTCTAATTTACCCTTCTATTTGCTTTTTAAAGTCAAAATGCTTTGCTACATTTACAAAAGTTTATGTTCCCACAAAAAACACACTTTCAAAGTATTATTACTGTCTGTTGATTGACTAACAACGCGAGCCCCCGACTACCAATCCAGTCTGTGAAAACCGCACGTCAATAGCACTTTCCAATATTTGCGGTGCAAAAATTGGGGTATTCACCCCGAGTACTGTATATAAATACAATGGGATGTTTCAGTAAGTCTCTGTCGAGCTGTCTGACAGCATTTAAAACTGGAAATTTAACTGGAAAGTTGTTGGCAGACGACCACTTTTAGGCGAAGCTGTTTACTGCATTTAGTTGATTAACGGTTATATCGAGTGGAAATTATAGTATTCTGATAGTACGAAGTTGTACACTGGACACGGTAACTTCATTCACATTTCCCTCACTTTGTTTGAATTTCAAATAAAATACCACTGTTTTGTCACAGAGTTCGAAATCACTCAGCTCCAAGTAGACAACAGAGTTCACAAGTGAAGAACGGATGCCAAGCATGTCTTCAACGGCGACTGTCGTCAATTCCTCTGGCCACGACTCACGTTCGAAACAGTCCTATCACTGACTTAAGTCGAATTTGAGTTATTGTATAAATTTCGAAATTTGTGGTACATTCCTATGGGACCAAACAGCTGCTGTCAGTCCGGAACCGCGTGACTGCTACGGTCGCAGGTTCTAATCCTGCCTCGGGCATCGATGTGTGTGATATCCTTAGGTTAGTTAGGTTTAAGTGGTTCTAAGTTCTAGGGGACTGATGACCTCAGATGTTAAGTCCCATAGTGCTCAGAGGCATTTGAACCATTTTTTGATGGGTCATCGGTCGCTAGCCTTACACACTACTTCATCTAACCTAAACTAACTTTAGCTAAGGACACCAAACACACATGCCCGAGGGAGGACTCGGACCTCCGACGGGGGAAGCCGTGTGAACTGTAGAAAGGCCCCTCAGACTGCACGGTAATCCCGTGCGGCTTGGAATGAGAGGTATCTTTTCGCGTTGGCAGCGATATCACAGCGTTCTGCATCAGTAGCTCCTTCAGTTGGGTACTTGCTGTCTACAACATAAAGGCGGTTGATTTATGCACCAGAGCGTTGTTGATAGCAGACAGCAGCAAGATGCGACTGGTCTGTGCACAGCCACTACCACAGGCAGACTGTCTACCAAAACACCAAGTCTGACAATGAAATGCTGAATGAAGTAGACAACCTTTGTTATTTGGGCAGAAAAATAACTGACGATGACAGAAGTAAAGAGGATATTAAATATAGACTGACAACAGCAAGAAAATCTTTTCTGGAAAAGCGAAATGTATTACATTTAATAGAAGTTTATGTTTGTAGCACAAATAGATCAAAAGAGCTGGTAGGTGGATGCGACACGTCATAAGCCATCAAGTGAAAGTTTGGCTGGTCAGAAACGGAAGAGGGGCTACACAAATTGTGTTGGGAGGTTAAACATAAAAACTGTAAGCAGATTCAAAGGGATGTGTTTTGCAGTAGTTAGGCATAGTTGAAACGTCATGCAAAGGATCAAGTAGAAAGAAGTGATCTTTGTACTGAAGATTGCAACAACAGCAACATCAGTGAAAACAACTCAGTTAGGTAGTCAGAAGACATAGTACAGTGGAGAATGTAACTTTCCTCGCTAAACTGCACAGTGATGAATTTACCGTAACCCTCCAAAATTAACTGTGGGCAGACTACCTCTTTAAGAACTAACCGATAAATGCTTGTGCGCAAAGTTAAATAGATAATGCGGAATTTGTGGCCGCAGGAATAGCTCTTAAAGCTGGGAACTTGCAAAACAAAAGTCTCGCTCTGACTACCGCTACCTAACTGGAGTAATACGTTGGCGATGATGTTGAGCAGATAGATATTACCTCCTACAGTATAGATCAGATGACTGCAACTTATTTTTGTGTATGGAAGGGTCGAACAGAACCAGTTATTAAACTCAGAATTCATATTTATTCAAAAATACGTGTATACGATGAACATATTAATGAATGACCAAACCTATAATAACTAGCTCTATCTGTATTTATATAAACATTAAATGGAAAACACTGTCACTGGACTATCAATTCACTGCTTCTTGCCCTCCTAAGAATTCACCCTTTTCCAATGTTGAGTGTTAACTGCCAACTGATACATCCTGTAATGCTTGAGCAGAAGAGTGACGAAGTTGGTGACTTAAATCCAGGTCCGGCCGTAGTGGCCAAGCGGTTCTAGGCGCTTCAGTCCGGAACCGCGCGACTGCTACGGTCGCAGGTTCGAATCTTGCCTCGCGCATGGATGTGTGTGATGTCCTTAGGTTAGTTAGTTTTAAGTAGTTCTAAGTTATAGGGGACTGATGACCTTAGATGTTAAGTCCCATAGTGCTCAGAGCCATATGAAATTTGAAGCATTTTGAACTTAAATCTAGGAGACCACACACTCGTTGGCAGTGCAAAGGAGATGAGACAGGCGATCGTCCTAGGTTTCACAAGTGTGAAATCAATTATCTAACTATTCTGACAATACCACCAATTATGCTCACCATAAGTAAGACTGTGATGTGCTGAGTTTTGCAGTGCAGACATGCAGACCAGAAGGAGTAGTCAGCACATGAGTACGACTCCAAGACACGGCATCATCTACTGCACTGCTACACCAAGTCTATCTGGACACTTTTGCGTTTAAGCCACAAGAGCTTCTCTGATGAAGACACCTTCATATGCTGCCAGCAAGAACTGCTCCAATGTAGACTATTTCATGTTGTGCCAGCAACAGCTTTCCAATGCAGACACCTTAGCATCCTACCAGCAACTACTTCTCATGGACCACCCACTTCCAACTTCTGTATTTTTTGCCACCAAAACGCAGCCAGTCGTCAATCGCAGAATTACGAACCAGTGCAGTCCAACCACTAGTATTCCCTCCAACAGAGGATCTCACTAAAAACAGTGTGCTTTTCCAGTCTCTGACAACAACTTGAAATCTCTCCCCTACCACCAAATAGCATTCTTTTCAGTACTGTGATCTGACAACACTCATCTTTATGGCTGGCCGGAGTGGCCGTGCGGTTCTAGGCGCTACAGTCTGGAACCGGGAGACCGCTACGGTTGCAGGTTCGAATCCTGCCTCGGGCATGGATGTGTGTGTTGTCCTTAGGTTAGTTAGGTTTAACTAGTTCTAAGTTCTAGCGACTGATGACCTCAGAAGTTAAGTCGCATAGTGCCCAGAGCCTTATCATCTTTATGCCAGCTGCACATTCTCCCACCAATATCCATACCAGAAATTTTTGAGAGCATTTCTCGACAACGGATGTTTTTCTTAGTGTAGCGACGCTGCCGCGCGCTAATTCAAGCTCGCTGGTGTGTGTGTGTGCTGTGCGCGTGTGTCAGTGCAGCGGTGTGCGGTCGTAATTACTTTACGCGACGTTTGTGTAGTTCCGCGCCCAGCCTCTAGAGGCGCTGTGTTTTCTAGCTTTTATATACGTTCTGCTTATTATTATTATTATTATTATTCCTTGTTTTTTGAGTTAGAGTCGTTCCGTGCCTCCTGACTTGTGTGGACGAGTACTGTTTTCTCTCCTAACTACGGAAGTTTTCCGAGGATTAAGGATCCTCTTATAGGCCGGAAGCAAATTTTATAGCTCCGATCGGTCCATGCATGCCGGGCGTCGTCAGATACGCGCTCGCAATAAAGTTATTGTTGCTCAACTGAAGGTCTTCATTCTTCTGAATAACGTTAAGCAAAGGTCGGACAGCCACCAGTTTAGCTGAACCCGACAAGTGGTGACCCCGACGTGATTCAAGCAGAGACCGACGTGATTAAGAAGAAGCAGCCGTGAGCTACGTAAGTAACGAGCACATAATGACCGAACAGCAGGCCGTCTCCAGGATTGCAGTCCGTTTGCCGCCGTTCTGGCCCGACAACCCGGTACTCTGGTTCGCACAGGCAGAGGCAATTTTTAGCTGCGCTGGAATAACGGTCGAAGCAACTAAATTTGCGCTGATTGTGAGCCAACTCGACCAACGTTATGGAGCCGAGGTGCAGGACATAATCACAGCACCGCCCGAGGCTGGAGCTTATGCCAGGCTAAAATCAGAGTTGATTCGACGGGTGGCCGCGTCACAAGAGGACCGGATACGTCAGGTTCTGACACAGGAAGAAATTGGCGACAGGAAGCCTTCTCAATACCTGCGACATCTACGCAGCAAAGTTGACACCGTTACTGTGCCAGACAGTCTGCTCAGAACGCTGTGGAGCAGTAGGTTGTCGCCGCAAATAAAAGCCATAATCGCCTCACAAACGGACATGACGCTGGATGACGTGGCGCAGCTAGCAGACCGGATTCAGGACGCGATCACACCGGCTCCGGTCAGCGCATTCGCGGCGTTGGACAACAGTGCAAACAGTACCGCGTCTGTAGCACGAGCCGACCATGAATCTCTCGCTGCCAAGGTTGAGCTTTTGTGCGCCCAGGTCAGTGCGCTGCTGGCACGTGACGACGACAACAATAGAAGAAGCCGATACAGACGGCGGCGTTAGAGAAGCAGATCTTCCGGCGGTACTACCACTCCGCAAGGCGAGGTACCGTTGTGCTGGTACCACCGACGATTCGGCGATCAGGCAAGGAAGTGCACATCGCCATGCTCGCACCCAAACGCCACCGGCGGTCGACAATAGGCGCAACCGACTGCCAGTTATCCTCCAAGCGCCTGTTCGTTACCGATAGCAGTTCCGGCGTAAAGTTTTTAATTGTCACTGGGTCGGACCTGAGTATCATACCACGAACAGTCGTACATCGTTGCCGGCCGCCAACTGCCTTCCGTATGACGGCTGCCAACAATTCTTCCATCGCAACATATGGCACACAGAGGATGGAGCTTAATCTCGGCCTACGTCGCGCGTACGAGTGGAATTTTACAGTGGCTGACGTCACGGAGGCGATCGTCGGGGCTGATCTCCTCGCGCACTACCACCTGCTGCCGGACGTTGCGAACGCACGCTTGGTAGACAGCGTCACTGGCTTAGCAGTCACGGGTTTCCGTCGCAACACCGCAACGCACAGTGCCAAGTTGGTCCATGCTACGGAGGGTGAGTACACTGAATTACTGCTTAACTATCCGAACTTGACCAGGCCGCCCGGCGCTCCCAGGTGTATACCACATGACACGGTGCATCACATTCAAACGACTGATGGTCCCCCAGTAGCATGCCGACCTAGGCGTCTCGCTCCGGACCGATTGAAGATAGCGAAGGCAGAATTTGAAGCCATGATTCGCGAGGGCATAATGCGGCCATCTAAGAGCCCGTGGTCCTCCGCATTACATCTTGTTCCGAAGAAGGGTGGAGCTTGGCGCCCATGCGGTGACTACCGTGCGCTTAACGCGCGAACAGTGCCGGACAGATATCCCGTTCCGTTACTGAGGGATTATAATCACGCTTTACATGGTGCCACGGTGTTCACAGTTCTGGACTGCGCTAAAGCGTATACACAGATTCCGGTGGCCAATGACGACATTCCAAAGACTGCAATGATAACGCCTTTCGGTTTATTTGAAAGCAATGCCGCTCAGACCTGGCAAAGGTTTATAGACTCGGTTCTCCAGGGGCTGCCGTTCTGTTTCGCCTACCTGGACGATGTGTTAGTGTTCTCTGCTGACCACGAACAACACCGACAACATCTGCGAAGATTTTCGATCGATTGGAGCGTTACGGTGTCCTCTTGAACGTGGACAAGTGTGTTTTTGGGCAGTCAGAGGTGACATTTCTTGGCCGTAAGATTTCTGCTGAAGGCTCTCTTCCTCTGTCCGAGAAGGTGGACGCTACCTGGCAGCTACCCCGACCAACTACGATCAAAGAATTACGTCGTTTTTTGGGGATACTCAATTTTTATCGACGACACCTTCCTCACGCTGCGGAGCTGCAGGAACCTTTGACGGCAGCATTATCAGGCCATAAAGTAAATAGCAAGTCTCTGATACAGTGGACAGAGGACATGTGTTCTGCGTTCGAGGCAACAAAGAAGAGCATGGCCGACGCGGCGCTTCTCGCACACCCACGGCTCGACGCGCCATTAGCAATTGTCGTAGACGCGAGACAGACGGCGATCGGAGCCGCGTTACAACAATGGTCCGACAACGCATGGCAGCCACTGGCGTATTATTCCCACAAGCTTTCGCCTGCACAGAGAAAATGACCGTGAGCTCGTGGCAGTATACCAAGCAGTGAAATATTTCCGCCCCCAAGTGGAAGCGCGAACTTTCACGATATATACAGACCACAAGCCACTCACGTTCGTCTTCCGTCGGAATAGTGCCAACTGCTCCCCCCGTCAATTTCATCACCTTGAGTTCGTGGCCCAGTTTACTACCGACATCAGACATATTTCTGGGATCGAAACATTGTTGCGGATTGCCTTTCTCGGATCAGCAGTGTTTCCAGTACCATAGACTTTCCTGCACTGGCACAGGCACAGAGAGACGACGAAGAACTCCTTGCCTATGTTAAAGACACGGCTTCCGCACTGCAACTGAAACTCGTTGATGTTCCGGGGGAAGATACACAGCTATGCTGTGACGTTTCTCGCGGCCGACCTCGTCCCTTTCTGACGCCGGCTTTTAGAAGACAAGCCTTTGATACAGTACATGGATTGTGCCATCCCGGGGTACGCCCGACATTTCGCCTAGTATCGTAACGTTTCGTGTGGCCAGGCATGCAAAAAGACTGACGCGAGTGGGTCCGATCTTGTCTTCAGTGCCAACGCTGCAAGATTAACCGCCATGTACACACACCGATCGGCGATTTTCCGGATACCACCGCCCGCTTTGCCCACGTTCATTTAGATGTAGTCGGACCACTTCCACCTTCGAATGGGCAAAGATATCTGTTTACAATGATCGACCGTTTTACACGTTGGCCGGAGGCAGTGCCGGTGGATAATATCACAGCAGACACATTAGCTTCCGCTTTTGCAATGACTTGGTTGGCAAGATTTGGATGCCCACTACATATTACCACTGACCGCGGACGGCAATTTGAATCAGACCTGTTCTCACAGCTGGCCAAGTTTTGTGGTTACACCCACCATAAGACCACAAGTTATCACCCAGCAAGCAACGGAATGACCGAACGCTGGCACCGTTGTTTGAAGGCCGCGCTGATGTGCCACGAAGAAACCTGGACAACCGCGCTACCAGTGGTCTTGTTAGGCTTACGGACTACTTTCAAACCAGACCTGGGGTCGTCAGCGGCAGAACTAGTTTATGGAGAAACACTGCGCCTTCCTGGGGACTTTGTAGGCGCCGATGCCACAGAGACAGTTGCTACTGGCCAGCCGGATTTCTTGCGACGATTGAGGGAACATGTATCAAAGATTCGCCCTCCGATAGCCGCACGTCATGGCAAGCCGCCCACTTTCGCGCACCAGGACCTGGAACAATGTCGTCACGTCATGCTCCGCACTGAGGGCGTTAAACCGTCTCTACAAGCTCCTTATTCTGGTCCATATGAAGTGCTACGGCGCAGTGCCCACACCATGGATATCCTAGTGAACGGCAAAACCACGACTGTTGCGTTGAATCGGGTTAAACCTGCGTATGTTTTTCCCGACAGCCCACTAGCGGCACCTCGTCGTAGGCATCCACCTACCGCTGTTCCAGACACTGACGCCACATCTCCGGCGCCGGCTCTTCAACATCCGCCGCCCAATGCAGCACAACATCCGCCTCCTGACGCTGTTCCTCCTCCTCCGACGAGGACGACCCGTTCGGGACGTCGGGTGCACTTTCCGGCGCGGTATCTCGACGCCGACGCTCCGCTTCCGCCCGGGGAGGGGGGGGGGGGCTGGCCGGAGTGGCCGTGCGGTTCTAGGCGCTACAGTCTGGAACCGGGCGACCGCTACGGTCGCAGGTTCGAATCCTGCCTCGGGCATGGATGTATGTGATGTCCTTAGGTTAGTTAGGTTTAACTAGTTCTAAGTTCTAGCGACTGATGATGACCTCAGAAGTTAAGTCGCATAGTGCTCAGAGCCTTATCATCTTTATGCCAGCTGCACATTCTCCCACCAATATCCATACCAGAAATTTTTGAGAGCATTTCTCGACAATTGCACATAAGATCATTAAATCCATACTGCATCATTGGCTGGGAGGCCCTGCATGGCATGTACCGCTGCCGAGTCACAAAGCATTTTCTTCAGCTGCATACGATGGCCCATAATTTACCCCAGCAACATTTAACCATCCAGTCCTTCTTGGAAAGATAGGACTACTTTTGGAGTCTGGAATCATTAACAGTTGTCCTACCGCTCACATACACCGACAGGTCTGAGCAGGATTAGTTCGGGAGCAGTATATCAGAACTCTAAGTCACTTCCTTGCACCAGCTTGACAAGACAACTAAGAGACAGAACACAAATAGTGTTTGTATCTTCAGCTATTTGACGATGATTACCACCCATTTTGTTATCTGAGAAGTGTGTACCAAACCTGTGGGAAACCTCATGTCATGGAAGTGTCTGGCTACCTGGCGAGTGTAATCTGATCAAATTATTTAATTAGCCAGTCAATTTTATATGAATGACGTACGGCTGGGCAGGTGGATGCGAGGGTGAGAGTACCACAGATATGATTAAAGAGTTGGAGCATTAATCAGACGTTTTTTAGTGGGGAGTTCTTTTAACAGGACCGACAAAGCGCGAGACGATCATCATAATAAAATCAGCTATATTGACGAATTTATAAAGTGACACATAGTATAAATCTGTTATTTAAAACTTATCTCTGCTGTTACTTTGGGAGACCTCGTATATTACGAAACATTTGTTTAAGAGAGAGTTCGAAAGTGAAGAGGCACCCTGTGACATGCTCTTAACATTCCATCATGAACCAAAAATGAGTTTAATATTCTAGTCCTGTGATGCAGGACGTAACAGGTAAGAAAAGATAGTTTTCTACCTGGTGAGAGAGTACTTAGAGGAAATGTAGCCTTTGCCATTGTGTTGTACAAAATTTTCACGAGTAACGATACTTTAACTTTGCGAAAATGCGTGTTTTCTTTCCTTTATCGCATTTCGTTTCACTCGCCCCCCCTGCCCCCGAAGGGGGGGGGGCGGGCTGGCAGCACCATAATAGGCCACTCTACAGCCTACAGAAAAGTTAAAAAACATAATAAAAGCAGGTGGTAAAACGATGACATTGCAAAAAACAGTAAAATGGTGGGAAGTTGTCGAATTTAAAATGTAAAAATATGGAGTTGACGATGCGGATGAAGACACAAAGTAAGTAGACTGGTACAATTAAAAAAAACATGGCGACAGTCTGGTTTCTGTTTGCACGATGCAAAAACACAATTAGCGACAGTATGGTAGCTGTTCGCAACACTGACAGGGGACGCACAACACTGAACATTTACATTAAGCTGCACTATAGCGGCGACACGGCGGCAGATGGAGGCGGGGGGAGAAAAAAGGGGGGAAGGCGAGAAAAAGAAAAAAAAGGGGGCAACCGATGGAGGGACAGAGAAAAAGAGGGCAGGGTGGATGCGAGAAGGAGTGGGGAAGGCAGTGGAGGGGAAAGCAAAAGGACTTGGGGGAGAGAAGGGAGTCAGAGGGAGGGTAGTTGGGGAAAAAGAAGGTTAGAAGGAGGGAGAGGGAGCCCAGGAAAAGGATAGACAGGAGGGAGGGGGAGGTGAGGATCAGAGTTGATAGGAGGAAAATGCGTGTATGACCCGAGTACTTCTGTCTTCAAAAATAAGTCGTATAAACAAGAGGGATTTACATTTCAGGTGAAATTCTAGGTTTATTGACAAAATAACATATCCATTTCGGGTTTTTTAAGCTGAGGAGTCTCAGGGAAGGGGCTGCAGTTAGCCTAGTCGGGCTGCATTGCACAGTGGTTGGCGGCGGGAGTTGTCTGGTCAGTTGGAAGTAGGGGATTGGCCCAGCCTCGAGCAATTCATGGTTTCCTTACTGGCCAGCTCTTCAGGTGAACTATACATCTGGTAGATGGCGCTGGACAAGACTGGAGGTGACTGGTCAGCTTTCTTTTTCGTCGTGAGACACTTTGTTCAGGTAAGATAACGGATACTACATTCGTAAAAAAATATTGTAAGATATATTTTCCATGTTTCTGTTGGTTAGGATGCAACTTGTGACTTATAAATGAGAGTGTGTTTCGTTCTCAAATGATGTTGCTACAGGAGTATTGTATAGAGGGGCAGGTTGCTACAGGTGCAGTGGCATTCGACGGTTGGATCCTCTCAGGAATGACACTGCCTGGGCTACACTCAAGGTGTATCGTCGATTTTGAAGACCTCCAGCAATTGCTATCGTCTTTTCGTCCGTCTGGACGCCATCGCTGCTGACCGCCACCTGGCCCTCACCGCCGCCGCCTTCTCCCGGTGTTCGCTGCTGCTGCTGCCGCCGCCGCAGCTGCCGCCGCCGCCTCCCAGTGGTCGCTGCTGCCGCTGCTGCTGCCACCGCCTGGTTGCCGCCTCCTGGTGCTCACGGCTGCTGCTGCTGCTCCTGCTGCCAACGCCGCCGCCAGGAGCCGGCGTCGCCATCCAGTGCTCGCCGCCGCCCCCCATTTTAGTTCCTTCCGTACTTCGGCGACTCCGTGGGCATCGCCTGTGATGTGATCATTGACACCCCCACCACTACCATCTTCTACACCTCCCCTTCACCTGCCCCCACTGTAACATCGTGGAGTGCTTCCTCTGGGATTAACCCGTCTCATCCACCTCCCCTTCTCACAGTCTCCTCCCCTTCTGTCTCCTCCTCACATCCCTTTATCCCCCATCTGTATGTCGCTCCTTCCCCTGCCCTTGGCCCTGCTCCTGCTCCTGCTCCTGCCCCTGGTTCTGACCTCCTCTCACTCCTGTCGCGCGCTGAGACGACTTTCCCCCCTCCCCACCCACACCCTACAACTACCCCTTCTTCCCCTGTCTGAGTAACCACCTGCCATGCCACAGTCTCCACCACAGAGCACCACACCCACTTACGTGGTGCCACTGCCCCACAGGAGGGCACTGCCTCCCAACACCTCCCCATCCATCCAGTCCCTCATCCCTCCCCCTAGGCCACACCTGCCAAAAAACCTTCCAAATACTCAAGTGTCGACTTCTCTTCCACCCCCTCCTCCAAAAAACCACAGCCCGCCTCACTCCCCTCGGGCCCTGCCATGGATACCATCCCACCTTCCTCCTCTCCAACCCCCTCCCTGTATACCTGCGTCCTTGCCAACCCTGATCCAAAATTTCTCGATGTCCACACCCTCATCCTTGAAATCTGGAAGTACAACCTCAGTGAAGCCATTACCCAACTAATCCCTTGCAGAGACTCTGATCTCATCAAGTCCTCCTCTCCCGCTTTCATTACTGATCTCCTCCAGCACCTTCCGGGCATCACCTTTGGCCCCCATGCATCCCTCACTCCTTTCCTTACATCCTCCTCTCCTCATTAGACCCAAACCCCCATCATCCGCCAACCCTCCCCGCCATAATCACAAAACTCAGCCCTGTGCTCATGGAGGCTGAGGTGTTGGTGGAGGTAAACGCCCACTCCCCTGTGGGCATCCACTAAGCCCACTGTATTTACAATTCCTGTAGCCCTACCTTCCTCATGAATATTGTAAGTAGGCTGTTTAGGTTTTTATGCTGGTAACGTCACATAGCGCTCTGTATGAAAATCACGGACAGTGTTGTGTGCAGTCTGTGGCTGGTGTGCATTGTTAGAATATTTGCTGTTGTGGTGTTGGACAGTTGGATGTGAACAGCGAGTAGCGTTGTGCAGTTGGAAGTGAGCCGCCAGCAGTGGTGGATATGGGGAGAGAGATGGCAGAATTTTAAGAGCGGACTATCTGGATGTGTGTCTATCAGAAAGAGCAAATTTATAATACTGGATATCATGAATTTTGAACATTATTAAGGTAAATGCATTGTTTATTCTCTTATTAAGGTAAATACATTGTTTATTCTCTTATTAAGGTAAATACATTGTTTATTCTCTGTCCCCCCCCCCCCATGAACCATGGACCTTGCCGTTGGTGGGGAGGCTTGCGTGCCTCAGCGATACAGATGGCCGTACCGTAGGTACAACCACAACGGAGGGGTATCTGTTGAGAGGCCAGACAAACGTGTGGTTCCTGAAGAGGGGCAGCAGCCTTTTCAGTAGTTGCAAGGGCAACAGTCTGGATGATTGACAGATCTGGCCTTGTAACAATAACCAAAACGGCATTGCTGTGCTGGTACTGCGAACGGCTGAAAGCAAGGGGAAGCTAAGGCCGTAATTTTTCCCGAGGGCATGCAGCTTTACTGTATGATTAAATGATGATGGCGTCCTCTTGGGTAAAATATTCCGGAGGTAAAATAGTCCCCCATTCGGATCTCCGGGCGGGGACTACTCAAGAGGATGTCGTTATCAGAAGAAAGAAAACTGGCGTCCTACGGATCGGAGCGTGGAATGTCAGATCCCCTAATCGGGCAGGTGGGTTAGAAAATTTAAAAAGGGAAATGGATAGGTTAAAGTTAGATATAGTGGGAATTAGTGAAGTTCGGTGGCAGGAGGAACAAGACTTCTGGTCAGGTGACTACAGGGTTATAAACACAAAGTCAAATAGGGGTAATGCAGGAGTAGGTTTAATAATGAATAGGAAAATAGGAATGTGGGTAAGCTACTACAAACAGCATAGTGAACGCATTATTGTGGCCAAGATAGACACGAAGCCCACGCCTACTACAGTAGTACAAATTTATATGCCAACTAGCTCTGCAAATGACGAAGAAATTGAAGAAATGTATGATGATATACAAGAAATTATTCAGATAGGGAAGGGAGACGAAAATTTAATAGTCATGGGTGACTGGAATTCGAGTGTAGGAAAAGGGAGAGAAGGAAACATAGTAGGTGAAAATGGATTGGGGCTAAGAAATGAAAGAGGAAGCCGCCTGGTAGAATTTTGCACAGAGCACAACTTAATCATAGCTAACACTTGGTTTAAGAATCATGATAGAAGGTTGTATATATGGAAGAACCCTGGAGGTACTAAAAGGTATCAGATAGATTATATAATGGTAAGACAGAGATTTAGGAACCAGGTTTTAAATTGTAAGACATTTCCAGGGGCAGATGTGGACTCTGACCCTCGGGGAAGATCAGTTTGGATTCCGTAGAAATAGTGGAACACGTGAGGCAATACTGACCTTACGACTTATCTTAGAAGAAAGATTAAGGAAAGGCAAACCTACGTTTCTAGGATTTGTAGATTTAGATAAAGCTTTTGACAATGTTGACTGGAATACTCTCTTGCAAATTCTAAAGGTGGCAAGGGTAAAATACAGGGAGCGCAAGGCTATATACAATTTGTACAGAAACCAGATGGCAGTTATAAGAGTCGAGGGACATGAAAGGGAAGCAGTGGTTGGGAAGGGAGTAAGACAGGGTTGTAGCCTCTCCCCGATGTTATTCAATCTGTATATTGAGCAAGCAGTAAAGGAAACAAAAGAAAAATTCGGAGTAGGTATTAAAATCCATGGAGAAGAAATAAAAACTTTGAGGTTCGCCGATGACATTGTAATTCTGTCAGAGACAGCAAAGCACTTGGAAGAGCAGTTGAACGGAATGGATGGTGTCTTGAAGGGAGGATATAAGATGAACATCAACAAAAGCAAAACAAGGATAATGGAATGTAGTCTAATTAAGTCGGGTGATATTGAGGGAATTAGATTAGGAAATGAGACACTTAAAGTAGTAAAGGAGTTTTGCTATTTGGGGAGCAAAATAACTGATGATGGTCGAAGTAGAGAGGAAATTAAATGTAGACTGGCAATGGCAAGGAAAGCGTTTCTGAAGAAGAGATATTTGTTAACATCGAGTATAGATTTAAGTGTCAGGAAGTCATTTCTGAAAGTATTTGTATGGAGTGTAGCCATGTATGGAAGTGAAACATGGACGGTAAATAGTTTGGACAAGAAGAGAATAGAAGCTTTTGAAATGTGGTGCTGTAGAAGAATGCTGAAGATTAGATGGGTAGATCACATAACTAATGAGGAAGTATTGAATAGGATTGGGGAGAAGAGAACTTTGTGGCACAGCTTGACCAGAAGAAGGGATCGGTTGGTAGGACATGTTCTGAGGCATCAAGGGATCACCAATTTAGTATTGGAGGGCAGTGTGGAGGGTAAAAATCGTAGGGGAAGACCAAGAGATGAATATACTAAGCAGATTCAGAAGGATGTAGGTTGCAGTAGGTACTGGGAGATGAAGAAGCTTGCACAGGATAGAGTAGCATGGAGAGCTGCATCAAACCAGTCTCAGGACTGAAGACCACAACAACAACAACAAGTGAACTCTGACCACAATCTATTGGTTATGACCTGTAGATTAAAACTGAAGAAACTGCAAAAAGGTGGGAATTTAAGGAGATGGGACCTGGATAAACTGAAAGAACCAGAGGTTGTACAGAGTTTCAGGGAGAGCATAAGGGAACAATTGACAGGAATGGGGGAAAGAAATACAGTAGAAGAAGAATGGGTAGCTTTGAGGGATGAAGTCGTGAAGGCAGCAGAGGATCAAGTAGGTAAAAAGACCATGGCTGGGCTCTTAGAAATCCTTGGGTAACAGAAGAAATATTGAATTTAATTGATGAAAGGAGAAAATATAATAATGCAGTTAATGAAACAGGCAAAAAGGAATACAAACGTCTCAAAAATGAGATCGACAGGAAGTGCAAAATGGCTAAGCAGGGATGGCTAGAGGACAAATGTAAGGATGTAGGGGCTTATCTCACTAGGGGTAAGATACATACTGCCTACAGGAAAATTAAAGAGACGTTTGGAGATAAGAGAACCACTTGTATCAACATCAAGAGCTCAGATGGAAACCCAGTTCTAAGCAAAGAAGGGAAAGCAGAAAGGTGGAAGGAGTAAATAGAGGGTCTATACAAGGGCGATGTACTTGAGGACAATATTATGGAAATGGAAGAGGATGTAGATGAAGATGAAATGGGAGATACGATACTGCGTGAAGAGTTTGACAGAGCACTGAAAGACCTGAGTCGAAACAAGGCCCCCGGAGTAGACAACATTCCATTGGAACTACTGACGGCCTTGGGAGAGCCAGTCCTGACAAAACCCTACCATCTGGTGAGCAAGATGTATGAGGCAGGCGAAATACCCTCAGACTTCAAGAAGTATATAATAATTACAATCCCAAAGAAAGCAGGTGTTGACAGATGTGAAAATTACCGAACAATCAGTTTAATAAGCCACAGCTGCAAAATACTAACACGAATTCTTTACAGACGAATGGAAAAACTAGTAGAAGCCGATCTCGGGGAAGATCAGTTTGGATTCCGTAGAAATACTGGAACACGTGAGGCAATACTGACCTTACGACTTATCTTAGAAGAAAGATTAAGGAAAGGCAAACCTACGTTTCTAGCATTTGTAGACATAGAGAAAGCTTTTGACAATGTTGACTGGAATACTCTCTTGCAAATTCTAAAGGTGGCAGGGGTAAAATACAGGGAGCGAAAGGCTATTTACAATTTGTACAGAAACCAGATGGCAGTTATAAGAGTCGATGGACATGAAAGGGAAGCAGTGGTTGGGAAGGGAGTGAGACAGGGTTGTAGCCTCTCCCCGATGTTATTCAATCTGTATATTGAGCAAGCAGTAAAGGAAACAAAAGAAAAATTCGGAGTAGGTATTAAAATCCATGGAGAAGAAATAAAAACCTTGAGGTTTGCCGATGACATTGTAATTCTGTCAGAGACAGCAAAGGACCTGGAAGAGCAGTTGAACGGAATGGACAGTGTCTTGAAAGGAGGATATAAGATGAACATCAACAAAAGCAAAACGAGGATAATGGAATGTAGTCTAATTAAGTCGGGTGATGCTGAGGGAATTAGATTAGGAAATGAGACACTTGAAGTAGTTAAGGAGTTTTGCTATTTGGGGAGCAAAATAACTGATGATGGTCAAAGTAGAGAGGATATAAAATGTAGACTTGCAATGGCAAGGAAAGCGTTTCTGAAGAAGAGAAATTTGTTAACATCGAGTATAGATTTAAGTGTCAGGAAGTCATTTCTGAAAGTATTTGTATGGAGTGTAGCCATGTATGGAAGTGAAACATGGATGGTAAATAGTTTGGACAAGAAGAGAATAGAAGCTTTCGAAATATGGTGCTACAGAATATTAGATGGGTAGTTCACATAACTAATGAGGAAGTATTGAATAGGATTGGGGAGAAGAGAACTTTGTGGCACAACTTGACCAGAGGAAGGGGTCGGTTGGTAGGACATGTTCTGAAGCATCAAGGGATCACCAATTTAATATTGGAGGGCAACGTGGAGGGTAAAAGTCGTAGGGGGAGACCGAGAGATGAATACACTAAGCAGATTCAGAAGGATGTAGGTTGCAGTAGGTACTGGGAGATGAAGAAGCTTGCACAGGATAGAGTAGCATGGAGAGCTGCATCAAACCAGTCTCAGGACTAAAGACCACAAGAACAACAACAATTCTCTGTCAAAATCTTTCATTTGCGAACTATGTCTATCAGTAGTTAGTGCCTTCAGTAGTTAGATCCTTTTATTTAGCTGGCAGTATTGGCGCTCGCTGTATTGCAGTAGTTCGTGTAACGACGATTTTTGTGAGGTAAGTGATTCATGAAAGGTATAGATTATTGTTAGCCGGGGCCATTCTTTTGTAGCGATCGTTGAAAGTCAGATGGCGTTGCGCTAAAAATATTGTGTGTCAGTTTAGTGATGATCAGAATAAGTAAAGAGAGAAATGTCTGAGTACGTTCAGTTTTGCTCAGCTGTTTGACAGTCAAATAACGTAAGAGGTTTACAAGCACAGTAATTCATAAATTTTTCTAAGGGGAGGTTTCATATGTCGACCCTTAGCCGAAGATACTTCACTGGAATCTTCTGATGTTTTCCTATAGTTTGTGTAATTAGTGTAGCTATTGTTTATTGCTAGCGCGTAATTGTAGAGAGAATTTCCTTTGTAGTTGTTTTTCATTGTTGTACTGTAAAACAGTTGTGGCATGCTTCTAGATTTGCATCAAGTATTTCGCAGCTGCGCTTGCAATTAACTAGATATTATTTTCAGTGCTATGTTAATGTGTTTTCCTATTTTACTCTTCAAATTGCGCTTTTCTGTGTTATCGTGTGAAATATTGTGACAATTATGGCGTGTGAAAAACGTAATACTATACTCCAAAGTAAACTGAGAAATGACAGTGAAGACGAAAACAGTGTGTTAGCGCCACCATGTAATGAATTAACTAATGTTCAACATAGTAATTTGGTAATTGTGCATAGGGAAATGGACCAGGTAGCAAATAATGGTGTAGACAGTGAAACAATTAGTGAACAGGGAAGCATTATCGATCGATCGGTCGGCAACAGCTCGCCTCAGGAATACGAAATGACGGGACACAATCTTGCAAATACTGTAGATTCAGGTTTTGCGTCCTCACCGTTTTCTCAAATAAGTCAAGACACATTTTCTGCTTTTCAAAATGCGGATATTGCTGGTTCAAATGCACTGCCGAATAGCACTGAGGAACATGTTTCAGACACCAGTGCATTGTTATTACAATTAATACAACAAATGGGACAAAGGCTTCAAAAGTAAGATACAACACTTGAACAAAATCAGAAACAAATGGAACAAAAGCTTCAAAAGTTAGACACAATGAAACAAAATCTTCAAAAGTTAGGCAGAATGGAACAAAATCATCAAAAGTTAGACACCACGTTTGAACAAACAAGTGAAAGTTTAACTGGTGAGTTACTTAAAATCGAATCGAAATGTCAAAAAGTCTGTAACTAAATAAAAACACCAATTTGTGAGCATTTGCAACCTATTTTTTCGCGCCATGAAACATGCATTACAGAATCACGAAGCAGCCATAAAGGAACTGCAAACTATTGTTCATGAAAATCACGTCACCTTGGAAGCTAAAACTGACTCAGTTACATCTACCGATTAGGTTACCCAACTTGCAAACACTCAAGAAAACTTATAGGACACAGTAGATATGTTTTCAACACAAATGGACACTCTGAAACTTGGTTCAGAAAAACACACTGAGGAAATCAGTTCATTATCTGAGAAAGTAGCCGAACTTTCGGATCAGTTCACTAACTTATCTGCAAAGGTAAGTGATGATCTGAATGTCACAAGACCCGTAGCCTTCAGAATTAGCGTATTCACATGCAGTAATGTGTGATTGTAGGAAGATTCTATCCTTTTTACCAGTGCAGGAATCACTATGCAATGAGAAATACCTGACATTCATATAAAATACTGACCCAGA
Organism: Schistocerca cancellata; assembly: GCF_023864275.1. NCBI lineage: Eukaryota > Metazoa > Arthropoda > Insecta > Orthoptera > Acrididae > Schistocerca > Schistocerca cancellata. The sequence goes on from NC_064626.1 coordinate 138,239,217, forward strand.
ATGTGGAAAAATACCTCCTGCGTAACACACTGCACTAGCGGCCTGAGATTTGGACTGGTACGTGGCTGTGTAGAGGTTCCTCTAAGATGATGATCATACTCCAGACAAATCATGGGCTCTTCAATGGAGAGAAGCAGGCGTTACTGATCTTAGCTCCATTCAACGAGTTTGTGAACCACGGTGGTGGAAGTTTTGTACTCTCGTTCGAATTTTGGCGACTACTGCCTATATCGATGGTGTGATCTTGTGTGATCTATATCTTACAATAGCGTTCCAATGTTCAGATTATCAGAGTGCACTTTCTGTAAAGTTGGTTCCTCTGATGCGAGATAGAAAGAACTAGTTTGTTTCTCGTTTGATGGGTTTTACTAGCAGAGAAGGGGGAAAGGCAATTAGTCAGGTGTAGTGGTCGATTTGGCATGTACTAATTATAATTTTTTAAATTTTATTTCTACTAGAATGCGTCAGTTTCATACTAAATAAAGGAAATGGAAGTGACAGCTGCATTTGTTACACACATTTTGACAAACAAATGTGTTTTGTACCACAGCTATACGTATATGTTTAACACATCACTGTTAGCAATGGAACAAAATAATAATACCCACATTATCAATAGCAATAAGTTCTCCAGGTCGTTACCAGGCTTTTAAATCGTGTTTTCTAAGATACAAATGGAACTGGCAGGCAAACTTTGAAATGAAATGAAATTTGTGGTAAGGTCTTATGGGACTAAACTTCTGAGGTCATCGGTCCCTAAGCTTACGCACTACTTAATATAACTTAAACTAACTAGGACGACACACAGACCCATGCCCAAGGGAGGACTCGAACCGCCGACGGGGGGAGCCGCGCGCGGACCGTAACAAGGCGCCCTAAACCGCGCGGCTACCCAAAATTTGTTGTGAGTTCTACAGTGCAAGTAATTTACTAGGTAATGTTCAGGATGCTGACAATGCAGTAGAATATGCGCCATTGTCGGCTGACACCATCTTCTGGCAGCGAGGTGGATGCAGCTGATGGTGCATGTCTTTAGAGTGTCGCCAGAGGTGGGCTTCTGCTGTTAGCGGCAGTGACGCTCAGAAGCTCTCATCATTGATGTCACTCATCTGGCGTCTCCAAGTGAAGTCTCTACGAGCGAGTCTCGTCAGCAAGTGGCTCGTTTGCAATCTCCAAACAAAATCTCTGACGAGGAATATATCTCTGTGTACTGCAGACCTCTCTCTCTCTGGGTGTCACCAAATACCTGAGTGGCCAGCACATGTCCTTCTGGCCATCCTTGTGAACTGTTTTGCGTGCCACACAAAATTCTCACTTCAGAAAGACCACACACAACGGTCAAGAAAGTTGCTTGTAAAACGCATTCTCACTTGTGGAAAGCTGCATGTCGTCCGTAAATATGCGGTCTCATGAATGTGGTAACCGCCTATGTTCGGCATCAACATGCAATAACTACTCACAGGTGGCTATGCTAGCAACGGAGAGTATGTAGAACGTGTTGGTGGGATGCACAAAACAGTGCAGCCGTTGCCATATTGCGAAATCATAGCAATTTATCTGACGTCCAAAAGTAGGATAACAGATGTGCAACTGTTGAGCGACTGATCTCCCAGAAGAGCCATGGAGCTATCAACTCTGTCCCCCCCTCTAACGACTGTTCGACGAACATTGCTTCTTAATGGGCCTCCACAGCAGGTAACTGTTGCATGCAGCCATGCTGACTGCTATTCATTGGCGACGAAGGCTGGAATAGGCTGGAATTTGCTTAGTGGCCTTTTCAGATGAATCACATGTTATACTCCACAGACATAAGGATGTCTGAAAGGATAGACCCTGCAACATCATTGGAATGATGCAGGCTATGGAAGGGAGCTTTATGGTCTGGGAAATGTTTTCGTGGCATTAACAGGGTGTTCTCGTGATTCTGGATGGCACAATGGATCAACACAATTATGCATCTATCCTTGCGGATCATGTCAACCCCTACGTGAAGTATGTTTTTCCCATTGCGATGTCATTTACCAGCAGGACAATGCAACACGTCACACAGCTCGCAGTGTACATGTGTGTCGTTCAAAGGGCACCAGGATAAGTTTACCATACTCTCCTGCCACCGAACTCCACGGATTTAAATCTATTTGAGAATATGTGTGATCACCTCAATCAGGCTGTAGGCACCATGGATCATGAACCAAGAAATCTAGTGTTGGAGGCAATGGCGCTGGAGTCGGCATGGCTGCATATCCCTGTGGGTAACTTCCAGAACCTCACTGACTCTCTTCCTGCATGTCATGCTGTGGTCTGTGCTGCAAAATGTGGTTGTTCAGTCTTTTGACAGGTAGTCACAGTAATGTGAGTGGACATTGTAATTTATGTCTCATGTTCTGTAGACGTGTCCATATCTCACCTCTGCCTTTATCTTTGTAAAAGTCTGCTTTCAATACCGCTTGACAATATGTTCCAGGTCCACGAATGTTTCAGGTGCACGAATGTTTCAGGCCCATCAATGGTCTGATACTTGTTCCTAAAATAAGGGCTGGGTGAACCCCAGTGTGTGATTCAAAAGTACATAGGTGTTTCCCAGTACAGTCTCTGATGACTGATGTATCTACACGGCGAGCTGGCTGTCTTACCTGCTCGATTCATTGCATAGACAATGCTGAAGATGATGCATGACACAATCTGCACTTTGGAAGCAGTAGGTGAGGGTGCTGTTGGAGCCTAATAAGTTATATTCTTCCGCTGATATTCCATTGGAAACGATGTATAAGGGGGAAAACCACACCTAAACAATTAAACAATGAAACTGAAAATACTGCTAGTTTTCATGCAACAGTTCCATTAATACCTAGTGTATAAAAGATTTGAAAAGCACATATCAGCTATATCCTCTCACTTCGACTTCATAGATTATTCAGGAATTAAGAGGTATATGTAACAGTTGTACATACTACGGTACACATCATCATGTAGTAGCAGAAAGTTTGAAATACATGTCAGAAAAATCATCGACTAGCTTCAAGGTTAAGAGATGTTTTGGTGCCTAAGGAAAAAGGAGACAGAATTATCTGGCCAGTTTGCTCAAGAAGAGTCTATCCTTAGAGGCTGAATGAGGTGGCTAATGCCTGACGTGATCTCTGTGGAGCTTAAATGAGTCGAATGAGCTAAACGTAAAGAAAATCAAATCAGAGTCATCTTTTCATTGCCTCAGTACTGGAGAAGGGACGTAAGCATTACAAGACACAGAGTTGAGCTAGTAAATTTTTCATTCATTTCTTGATATCTTATGGGTAGACTGACTGAGAGACAGTTTGCTGCCCATGAACTCAGATATATAATTGAATTTGTGTGCAATGGATGCCAGTTCGTACAAAATCATAATGATTAATAACTGGGGTAGGTTATCTATCTACTGAATTGACAGTGTCTGTCCAAATTAACCTCGATTTTATTTACTCTTTGTGAGCAAAAGTAAGTACACATTAATGAGTTAAGTAAAATATAAAACAAAACAAAATACAAAACAACATCTAGACAATTTAACTGAGCCTTGTTTGTGCTTGACAGGACCAAAGGCGATGGGCAGAGCAAGAGTGACAATCATCTCAATAAGTAATTCCTGTGAAACGCATACCTGCTATTGGGAGCATAATGAGTGTTCCAGTTGTCAGAGGGAACAAGGAATATGCAAATGTCTAAACCCACTCAGTCGTTGGTAGTATCTGTGTTGTTGTTGTTGTTGTGGTCTTCAGTCCAGAGACTGGTTTGATGCAGCTCTCCATGCTACTCTATCCTGTGCAAGCTTCTTCATCTCCCAGTACCTACTGCAACTTACATCATTCTGAATTTGTTTAGTGTATTCATCTCTTCGTCTCCCTCTACGATTTTTACCCTCCACCCTGCCCTCCAATACTAAATTGGTGATCCGTTGATGCTTCAGAATATGCCATACCAACCGATCCCTTCTTCTAGTCAAGTTGTGCCGCAGATTTCTCTTCTACCCAATTCTATTCAATACCTCCTCATTAGTTATGTGATCTACGCATCTAATCTTCAGCATTCTTCTGTAGCGCCACATTTCGAAAGCTTCTATTCTCTTCTTGTCTAAAGTCTTCTACAAGACGAAATATCAAGTCATGTTGCCGAATCAAACTTAAAAGAATTGAAGCAGAGTCACCTAACCATTATCCTCTTCCCTCCTCCCTCCCCCCACCCAATGATGGCCCACACTGCAAGTTATTTTCAGCAAGACTGCCGCTTCAGAGTGACAGGACTTGCGTCTGCTGCAGCTGGCAGCAGCAACCACTCATCATTCATGGAGTGATGAGCTGATTCTTGAATGAAAGCCCTCACCTCGCCTCTGCATCTTCCTTTACATTCCCCAAACAAGTTGCTGCTTAAACTTTTACATTCGAGTAGCGACTGAGGCATATTTGTTAATGGACTTCATGCCATTTCTTTTTAATAGAAATCTCCCAGGTGATCCCTCCATGCAACAATCTTTTAGGGGTGTGTTGCGATGTATCCAACAAAGACAAGGCTTTTGAAATGACCTGCTTCCACGTTAGCTAATCTCTTAAGTAGCTGAAAGTCGTATTATAATTGTACATAAACTCATAATATAGGATTCCAGTTACTCAAAAACACACTGATATGACTACTCGAATCTTAAGTTTTTCAACTGTTGTGAAATTAGCCTATCTATTTATGTAAATTAATAATTAATCCTTTATCCAAAATTTTAAAATAAGTAATCTCTTCTACATCCAATGATCAACAACTCCTTGAAATTACTGATTTCCACTCATGCTTCTTTGCATATCTATTGCACAATGGTGTTCCCACAATGCACTGGGGCAATTTTCTAGCCCGACAACCCCGTCCTACAGTTGACTTTGCTTATGTGGTGTCACCGCCAGACACCACACTTGCTAGGTGGTAGCCTTTAAATCGGCCGCGGTCCGTTAGTATACGTCGGACCCGCGTGTCGCCACTGTCAGTGATTGCAGACCGAGCGCCGCCACACGGCAGGTCTAGACACACTTCCTACCAGTCGCCCCAGTTGTACAGCCGACTTTGCTAGAGATGGTTCACTGACAAATTACGCTCTCATTTGCCGAGACGATAGTTAGCATAGCCTTCAGCTACGTCATTTGCTACGACGTAGCAAGGCGCCATTATCATTTGCTATTTATCTTGTGATGCATGTACCGTCAGACCGATGTTCACCAATTATGGATTAAAGTTAAGTATTCCAACAGCTACGACCTTTTTTGCTAAAGTCTTCCTTAAATGTTCCAGACCTCACGCCAGCCTGCGTGAGCTTAACGCGTGCCTTTTGGCTACCAATCATAGTGGCTTGGCTGTCTTGCCAAGTCACAACAGTATATATGTTGTACGCTTGAACTGACCTTCCACACCAATGAAAGGAACCTTTAATTAAATGCAAGCAGTTACTTGGAACTGTTTACAAAAAAGGATGACGTCGTTGTACATCTCAGAGTCGATGAAATGAGTGGGCGAAGTCACGTCCGGTGAAACAGGCGAGTGCAGATGCGGCGCATAGCAGGTGGAGGGGGAGGGTTGGCTTTGGCAGGGAAGCGCGCCCCAGCCAGTCGAGCCTCATCCCCTCTACATGGGAGCCCAGCCAGCGTCGGTACAGGCCCACCGCGGTGTACGTCTGTGGACAAACACGGTGCACCACCACTTGTCACCACAAACTCCCAGCTGCCTTATGCGTTCACTTGTGATTTGAGTCAGTCTATTTTTCCGTCATTTTTGTCGGTCAAAGATCGACAGGAAGCACTCCGTCTGCAGTATACCCGAGAGTCTCCGTACCGACGGAACAGAAAGTGTACGGTTCACTAACGAGTCATACCTTATGACCACTTGCTTAATACTAAGAATGAAATAAAACAGTGATTCCACATGAGCTTGATAGTTTTCCAGAGGTATGTCACACCAACGTGAGTTCTTCAGACTACCATAACGTTATTTTGGCCTTGTGATACGCACAGTTGTACTGGAGGAAGATGTCTCTTCGTACCATAACCCCGTGAAGAAATTATCCAACTGGGATGGAAATCGGCAGACGCGATGTACATGCTGTACATGTAGAGACATATGATTGCCATTTCTGAAAAACTGGATAATTTGTTCAAGAAAAATGGCTTATCAAATTGAGCAAGTCAATTAAGCGTTGGTCCCCCTTTGGCCATTACACAAGCAGTTATTCGGCCTGGGATTGATTGGATGTTTTCCTGAGAGATACAGTGCCACATTCTATATAACTGCAGCGTTAGATCGCCAAAATCCCGAACTGCTTGGAGGGCCTTCTCCACAGTGCTCCAAACATTGGCAATTGGGGACAGATCCGGCGATCTTCCAAGCCAAGGTAGGATTTGGCAAGCATGAAGACAAGCAGTGATTCTACTGCTCTGTGTGGGTGGGCATTATTTTGCTGAAATGTAAGCCCAGGATGGCTCGCAATGAAGGGCAACAAAACGGTGCATAAAATATCGTCGAAGTACCTCCGTGCTGTAATGGTGCCATGGAAGACAACCAAAGGGGTTCTGCTATGAAAAGAAATGGTATCCTAGACTACCACTCCTAGTTGCGGGGCCATATGGCGGGTGACAGACATGTTGGTACCCACCAATATCCAGGGCGTCTCTCGACACGTGTTCGTTGGTCATTGGGATTGAAGTGGGCTCATTGTTGAAGACAGTTGTACTCCAGTCAACGAGATTCCAGGCCGAAGAGGTATGTGTAGATGCCCTGGACACTGGTGGGATACCAACTCGACTGTCGTCTGCCATACTGCCTGACAGCCAGGAGTGATGGAGTAGGGTGCCATTTCTTTCCATAGCAGGACTCCTTTGGTTGTCATATGAGCACCCTTACAGCACAGTGGTGCATCGACTATATTCTACGCCCCGTTTTGTTGTCATTCATGGGAAGCCGTCCTGGGCTCACATTTCAGCAAGATAATGCCCACCCCTGTACGGAGAGAGTTTCTACTGCTTGCCTCATGCTTGCCATACCCTACTTTGGCCAACATGGTAACTAAATCTCTGACCAACTGAGAACGTTTGGAACATTATTGGCAGGGCCCTCCAACCAGCTGGGAATTCTGACGATTTAACGCACCAATTGGACTGAATTTGGCACGATATCCCTCAGGAAGGCATCCAACAACTGTAATCAATGCCAAGCCGAATAACTGTTTGCATAAGGGCCAGAAAAGGACGAAAACCTTATGACTTGCTCATTTTCTCAAGCTCTATCTCTCAAAAAAAATCATTCAATTTTTCTAGATCTGTAATCATTTGTTTGCCTGTACATGTACATCACATCTACCGATTTCCGTCCCATCCGGACATTTCCATCGTGGTGCGTTTTTTGTCTCAGAATGTGTTACGGGGGGCAGGTTCCTTTCCCACTGTTGCACCTAATGGGAATTTTCTGCGGGCCAGAGAACCACATTTCTCTTTTGCCAACTGCGATGTATCAGACTTTCATTAGATAATAACACTCTTTACTTTAGCAAGACATAGCTTTTGCAAATTGTGCCAACAACAAACGCCTGCTTCGTACTGTTGTCAGATAATTCATTCACAAACATCGGCCTGAATCCTTTTTTCTAATCTTTTTTTAATGTGATCTTGCATTGTTGACTGCGGTACCTGAAGTTCCGCTGCGTTTTCGAAAATGGATTTCATTACAGACAGGTGAACTGATTGAGCGACGTGCCACGTGTTGTCCCTTCCTTTTCTGTAAAGGGTATACGTACTCACAGACACTCTGGACATCTGGTCGAATGCTTCAAAAGGAAGGTTCTAATTAGTTGGAAGAAATAGATAAGTCTAAGTAAGATGGAAAAGCCTTGAATAAGATCAGTAGTTTAATCCAAAATACGCTGTTTTAACTAATATTAATTAATAAAAACAGTAACAACAATAATTTCTAAATACTTTGCTTTGACAAAACCTCATCTCAGTTTTTATTTTGACATTTTTGTAGTGGCTTTGGTTTATGTACATTATAACCGTTATATCCTTAAGCCAACACATTCAGTCAACATGATATAAACATGAACTGACGGTCTGTTAGGGATATTGATTTTTATTCTGATGCACTTGTAATGCACCAAATGCCTTCGGCTCGAAAAATCGCATGAATTATTACTATCGCCTGAACTTAATGTAAACTTCAATGTTTTGAGTACATGAAGAGTTTGCTAAAATGTTTGTGAAGTTTTCTTATATTTTTTGTGTTAAGATGTTGTAGATATGTTACATATGTGGCACCTAATGTTCGAGAAGAGCTGTGTCATGTCAAGTCAGCGAATCTCCAACGCCCAGCCGATTGTTGAATCGCGGCGTGCGCCAAAGATGACGACTACGGATCAGCTGGCCACTACGGATGTTTGCCGGCGACTGACAAGAAGAAACACATAAGAGAATTGGCGTGAGATGTTTCTTCCTGGCTTGTTCTTTTAGAATTTCAGTTTAGTATCCGAGTATTGTTCGAGTAGCGAGCCTTGAGAGAGATTATCTCAAGAGTACAATGAGATCAGCTCACACGTATGATACGCAAATTAATCTGCAATGGGGATAGAACTCAAGTGTGTTCAAAGCAATTGTACGTCGTTTAGAAAGATGTTTTGATAAGATTATCGGCTCGTGTAGAAAGTGATTATTTCGCCGATTTTGATTTATTGTATTCGAAAACCTCCGATTTATTGAAGTGTGAGATCAGTTCCTCCTATTTATGATTAACGGTACGTTGTGGTGTGTACAGCAACGCGTCTGTAGGCGAAAAGTGTTTCAATATTTTTGGGTGATTTTGGGTTGGATGGTATATGTGAAGAGACGTGTTCATGCGAAGTCGTTTAGTTATTTTGTGGTTGAGGATTAAAGCACGCACTTAGGGATAGTACCGTTCCATTGCATTATTGTGGTTGTAGTATAGGTGTGCGCAATCACTGGGTAATAGTTCGGTACTTAGCGATATTTGGGTAGGATTTATTGTGTGACTTCAGCGTGAGCGTGATAACACAGTAAATTCCGGAAATCTCGCTCAATGCGCTGAGTATGTAGTCTATATTAAAGAAAACGGTCGTCCTACGTAATAGTTATTTATTGACAAACAATCGGAAGTTTATTGAAAACTTGATAACTTTTCCCCTTGTGCCTAAACGACTAATCAAGAATCATTTACTCTCTAAAAGAGATCATAGAGTGCTCTGTTTTGAGTTTTACATATTAGTGGGTCGCGAAATCCAGCGCCAGAAATGATTACGCTTTGCTTGATTCTTTCAAGTTCACATAGTTGAAAACTGGCGGTGACACTCAGATTTTTTGTTTCATTTTTATTTTTTAACTTTCTTTTCGTTACCGCTTAGTGGTGTTCTAAATAACGAACCAGCACTCGTAAAGAAAAGCGCTGACTGATACCTGTAAGCGAATTAATAGCAGGAAATAAAGAATTAACTGCTTTAAACGGAAAAAGCCAGTTCCTGTCTTGTCCTTTATCTTTATACTATTACAAGAAAAATATTCAAAAGTTTATTTCAAAGCAGAGTAATATTTCGAATATATTTTTTCGTATGAAGGTAAGACTAAAGGCCAATGAAGTAAAAGACTGGCATACTGATAAAAGCGAAGTTCAAAGAAATTAATATACTAAAGATAAGGAATAGTATTTTTCAATTAATAGCTTGCAAAGAAAAGAAAGATAATTAATCTTTGTTTTGACAGGGAAAGCAAGTTTATATTTGATTGAAAAGTGATTAGTTATAAATGAAAAGTTATTCCGTTTAATTCTGAAAGGATGAGGTTGACGAAATAGTTTATTATGACAGAATTTCAATAGAGTCAAGGATATTGTTGCATCAAGGTGCTACTTATAGAGGTTATTGTTGACTGACAACGAAAGATAAACAATATTAAATTATACCTTTGCCCTGTGAACGTATTCTCCAATTTACGTAAAAATTTATAATGTTCACACTGAGTGCTTGTATATACGATTGACCATTCAAGCTTTAAAAGACGAGCAGCTACAAGACGCAACAGATCTATATGACGTATTCATCAGCTATATACGAAAGCTGTCGTTTCTGGTACCTACGTTATTGAGAATGTGTTTAGTTGTGTTGTTAGAACACACAGAGTAAGCTTCGCTGTAGGCTGCTGTTATTGGTAAAGTAAATATATCATTTCTACTCGCTGTAGACTCTCACAATTAGTATTTTTCTGGTGACTGATACTTTTGTGGCGGTTTACCTTTCGAACCTAGCGAACACTACTTTGTTGTAATTAATAACTAGATAGACCTCATTATACCATGAAAAGTGTTATTATGTCCATCCTTTTGTTAATAGTGATGTCGTAGCAAGCGGTAGTGTAATTTATAGCGTGAGAAGCTGAATACCAAGTCTTGTTCGACGTCGTTGTATTAGTACAGACGATCATTTCTAGTCACAAAGATTACGTCGTTGAGTATAGGCAAGGCGTTGTCAATAAACTTACTGTAGCATTATGAGAGTGAGCTACATCGTCTGACATTGCATTTCACCTACGTGCAGTGCTGTTAGAGTCTGTTCATATACACTCCTGGAAATTGAAATAAGAACACCGTGAATTCATTGTCCCAGGAAGGGGAAACTTTATTGACACATTCCTGGGGTCAGATACATCACATGATCACACTGACAGAACCACAGGCACATAGACACAGGCAACAGAGCATGCACAATGTCGGCACTAGTACAGTGTATATCCACCTTTCGCAGCAATGCAGGCTGCTATTCTCCCATGGAGACGATCGTAGAGATGCTGGATGTAGTCCTGTGGAACGGCTTGCCATGCCATTTCCACCTGGCGCCTCAGTTGGACCAGCGTTCGTGCTGGACGTGCAGACCGCGTGAGACGACGCTTCATCCAGTCCCAAACATGCTCAATGGGGGACAGATCCGGAGATCTTGCTGGCCAGGGTAGTTGACTTACACCTTCTAGAGCACGTTGGGTGGCACGGGATACATGCGGACGTGCATTGTCCTGTTGGAACAGCAAGTTCCCTTGCCGGTCTAGGAATGGTAGAACGATGGGTTCGTTGACGGTTTGGATGTACCGTGCACTATTCAGTGTCCCCTCGACGATCACCACTGGTGTACGGCCAATGTAGGAGATCGCTCCCCACACCATGATGCCGGGTGTTGGCCCTGTGTGCCTCGGTCGTATGCAGTCGTGATTCTGGCGCTCACCTGCACGGCGCCAAACACGCATACGACCATCATTGGCACCAAGGCAGAAGCGACTCTCATCGCTGAAGACGACACGTCTCCATTCGTCCCTCCATTCACGCCTGTCGCGACACCACTGGAGGCGGGCTGCACGATGTTGGGGCGTGAGCGGAAGACGGCCTAACGGTGTGCGGGACCGTAGCCCAGGTTCATGGAGACGGTTGCGAATGGTCCTCGCCGATACCCCAGGAGCAACAGTGTCCCTAATTTGCTGGGAAGTGGCGGTGCGGTCCCCTACGGCACTGCGTAGGATCCTACGGTCTTGGCGTGCATCCGTGCGTCGCTGCGGTCCGGTCCCAGGTCGACGGGCACGTGCACCTTCCGCCGACCACTGGCGACAACATCGATGTACTGTGGAGACCTCACGCCCCACGTGTTGAGCAATTCGGTGGTACGTCCACCCGGCCTCCCGCATGCCCACTATACGCCCTCGCTCAAAGTCCGTCAACTGCACATACGGTTCACGTCCACGCTGTCGCGGCATGCTACCAGTGTTAAAGACTGCGATGGAGCTTCGTATGCCACGGCAAACTGGCTGACACTGACGGCGGCGGTGCACAAATGCTGCGCAGCTAGCGCCATTCGACGGCCAACACCGCGGTTCCTGGTGTGTCCGCTGTGCCGTGCGTGTGATCATTGCTTGTACAGCCCTCTCGCAGTGTCCGGAGCAAGTATGGTGGGTCTGACACACCGTTGTCAATGTGTTCTTTTTTCCATTTCCAGGAGTGTAGTATATCTCGTACGAGCTTGTGGTATCTAAAGGGTGCAGTTTTAAACTATATAAGAGATGATTTGATTTAAAAGAGATTTTATGATCGAGATGTACAGTTTGGTCGCCTCCATAACATGGATTAAATCCACCATTATACAGGGACCAGCCACATTAATGTGACCTCCACTTGTTTTCGAAATCAGTGGGCAATAACCAGTCACAGATGGCCAGTAGCAGCACTAGCAGTGGAGGGTGTTATAAAGCATGTTGCGGGATGCAGAAAACAGTGCAGTTCTTTTTCTGATGCCAGAATGGAGCGATCAATCTAAGTCCAAAAGGGCATGAACATTGATTTTCAGGCCAAGGGTGGAAGCAATTCCGGAACGGCTAGGTTTGTAAATTGTTTCTATGCCCCCGTAGTTAAAGTATACAGTGTATGGCATAATGGCATTATCAGAAACCGGCGTCAGGTCAACTATGGTGCACCATAGGCCATAAATTACAGGGCTAAACGACGACTACAGGGATTTCTACAGACGAATTAACGTGCAACTGTTGAGCAACTGACAGCCCATATGAACCATAGAGTTTCCAACAATGTCTTCTCAATAACCATTCAGTGAACATTGTTGCAGATGGGCCTCTGCAGCTGGTACAGAAGTTGGATTTTCCATGCCAATGCTACAACTGGACGTATAGTGAGTGACAACAGGAGGCCCTTTTAGATGAATCATGTTTTATGGTTCATCAGACAGGTGGTCATTGGCTTGTACAACGTGAAACGTCTGAAAGTGGACACCCTGTAACAATCGCCAGAAGGATCCAGGCTGGAGGACATTAGTGTACGATGTAATTATTCTGGAAGGCACAATGGCTCAACGCAAGAGTGCACCTATCCTTGGCCACCGTGTCCACACCTACATGCAGCTTTTCATCAGCACAGTGGCATCTACCAGCAGGACAATACAACATGTCTCACAGATTGCAGTGTGTGTGTGTGTGCATGGTTCAAAGAGCACCAGGGCGAGTTTATGGTATTCCGTCTGCCACCAAATTCTTCGGATTTAAACCTGAATGACAATCTGTGGGACCACCTCGATCAGGCTGTTTGTGTCATGGATCTTAACTCGGGAAACCGAAAACGTGTCAGGCAAATTTACATGCCAGATTCACAGAAAATAAGACTATATCTGTAATAAGAGGATGATACTGGACCGGATTTCATAAGAAATGTCTTTACTTAAACATACAGATTCGCAGTGACTGTAAAATCTGAGATCCATGTAGCCTGATTTTCTTGCGTTTTACGTGGTGTTGGACTCACTAGTTTCTCCATGATTTTGTGTGCATGGGAAGGCACAGGGCAACGGATTTGAGACAGGATGTACAGAGAAGGCAATGAAAACACGGGTCTTTGACGATACCGGCGTCTCAGGTGTTGACTTTGTAGAAGTTTAGGCGCCATTGCCCAGCCAGTGGTAGAGGCTATTGTGTGTTTTTAACGCCTCGCCTCAATCAGCGGCGAAATCGGGGCTGGAGTGGCGACGATAGCAACAGAAGTGCGCGCATTTTTCATGTTTTTCGGATGGTCTTTGCAGCTAGCCATCCGATGCTTTTAGGAAGAAAACACGTCCTGCAGAAAATAATGGCCTAGTCTCGCGAGCAGCTTGCTCTTGAAATTTCAGAGAACCTCTGATGCAAGCTCAGTTTCTGGTCACGGAAACGTGCCGTTGGTCTGTTAGTTAGTGTCATCTTGGTGACGACTCTGAAGCAGCTGGCTTTTAATAGTAGGGGGGCATTTTGAGTTATGATTGGCATTAGATCACGGCGTTGCTTTTTGTGTGTTGCAGTTTTTGCTATTACCAGGCAAGCACGTTTTGTCGGGAAAAGGTAGCTGGGCATTAGAATCGCTAAAATGTTCGGATTTCCCCGAGAGACGTGGAGGAGGACTGCATTCAGTCTTCATGTGGGGATGTGAAGGTTTGCATATCTTATGACGTCAGCCACATATGTGGGGAGTGTCGTAGGACCGTTCACAATATACATAAATGACCTTGTGGATAACATCGGAAGCTCACTGAGGTTTTTTGCGGATGATGCTGTAGTATATCGAGAGGTTATAACAATGGAAAATTGTACTGAAATGCAGGAGGATCTGCAACGAATTGAAGCAAGGTGCAGGGAATGGCAATTGAATCTCAATGTAGACAAGTGTAATGTGCTGCGAATACACAGAAAGAATGATCCTTTATCATTTAGCTACAGTATATCAGGTCAGCAACTGGAAGCAGTTAATTCCATAAATTATCTGGGAGTAGGCATTAGGAGTGTTTTAAAATGGAATGATCATATTAAGTTGATCGTAGGTAAAGCAGATGCCAGACCGATATTCATTGAAAGAATCCTAAGGAAATGCAATCCGAAAACAAAGGAAGTAGGTTAGAGTACACTTGTTCGCCCACTGCTTGAATACTGCACACCAGTGTGGGATCCGTACCAGGTAGGATTGACAGAAGAGATAGAGAAGACCCAACGGGATATCCAACAACTTCCCTACAGGATCATTTAGTAATCGCGAAAGCATTACGGAGATGATAGATATACTCCAGTGGAAGACTCTGCAGGAGAGACGCTCAGTAGCTCGGAACGGTCTTTTGTTGAAGTTTCAAGAACATACCTTCACCTAGGAGTCAAGCAGTATATTGCTCCGTCCTACGTATATCTCGCGAAGAGACCATGAGGATAAAATCAGAGAGATTAGGGCCCACACAGAGACATACCGACAATCTTTCTTTCCATGAACAATACGAGACTGGAATAGAAGGGAGAACCGATGGAGGTACTCAAAGTACCCTCCACCACAGACCATCAGGTGGATAGCGGAGTATGGATGTAGATGTAGATGTAGATGTAGACGGAGATCAGTGCATTTTAGCAGATAAACATGAAGTGTCGTTGCAGCAGTTGAAGTGTGCCCTTGTCTTCAATTCAGAGCTATTCGCATAACAGCAGCATTCACCGCGTCCGTCGTGTACAATTACAGTTAGCATAACGAGCAGCATTGCCGTCATAGGGCATTCTACACAACTACCGGTCTCAAATTCAACGTTGGTGTGCTGGATGTGTGAACTTTATAATTAGTCATCAGGTTTAGAGTCACTGTTTTTCGTGTGGGATTAACAAGGTTTTTGATCGATATTCTTGTGGTATCGATAGCCACGATGCCACGGCGGAGGTGCAAGTTCAGAAATTGGCACGACGAGACACCGACGACAGTGCTCTCTAGCAGGCGCTGTTGAGATCTACGAGCGCCGCTGCAGATTCTGCCCATTTCATCAAGAGCAGACGGCCTGGAATCATCGCTTCAACCTCAGCTTGCTGTTGAGACTATGTACTATTTACGACGTGTCTAAGGCTTCGCACGTCAGTGTAAAGTTATATATTCGGTTAATACTGTAATATAGTAAAACCATTTCTAACAAGGGAACCTCCCCATCGCACCCCCCTCAGATTTAGTTATAAGTTGGCACAGTGGATAGGCCTTGAAAAACTGAACACAGATCAATCGAGAAAACAGGAAGAAGTTGTGTGGAACTATGAAAAAAATAAGCAAAATACACAAACTGACTAGTCCATGTGCAAGATAAGCAACATAAAGGATAACGTGAGCCTAGAGCCGCCGTGGTCCCGTGGTTAGCGTGAGCAGCTGCGGAACGAGAAGTCCTTGGTTCAAGTCTTCCCTCGAGTGAAAAGTTTATTCTCTTTATTTTCGCAAAGTTATGATCTGTCCGTTCGTTCATTGACGTCTCTGTTCACTGTAATAAGTTTAGTGTCTGTGTTTTGCGACCGCACCGCAAAACAGTGGATTAGTAGACGAAAGGACGTGCCTCTCCAATGGGAACCGAAAACATTTGATCGCAAGGTCATAGGTCAACCGATTCCTCCACAGGAAAGCATGTCTGATATATTCTGTACGACACTGGTGACGGCATGTGCGTCACATGACAGGAATATGTTGTCGACCCACCTAACTTGTACACTTGGCGAATGGGTAAAAAGACTCTTCTACCTTGCCCGATTTAGGTTTTCTTGTGGATGTGATAATCACTCCCAAAAATGTGATGAAAACATAAGAGTTTGTCACATAAACTGCAACAAATGAATGCAACAGTTTCACAGTCACACAGTTTTCCCTGTGCTCTGTCAAAACATGTCCTGGAGTTTTGGAGAGCGAAGTTGGATTATATAAAAAATTAAACTTTTCACTCGAGGGAGGACTTGAAGCAAGGACCTCTCGCTCCGCAGTTGCTCACGCTAACCACGGGAACACGGCGGCCCGAGGCTCACATCATCCTTGATGTTGCTTATCTTGCACATGGACTAGTCAGATTGTATATTTTGCTTATTTTTTTCATAGTTCCACACAACTTCTTCCTGTTTTCTTGATTGATCTGTGTTCAGTTTTTCATGGCCTATCCACTGTGCCCACTTATAACTAAATCTGAGGGGGGTGCGATGGGGAGGTTCCCTTGTAAGAGCAGTACCGAGAAGTTTCCCCTTTACCTGCTCCTACTCACTTCCTACACTCGGCCTACCCTTCAGTTTACAGGAGCAGACCCACGCGCCGCCTTCCAGGCGAGATACAGAAATTCTGATCGACTTTAGCGTCAGCAGGGCATACTTTCTCGTCCAATGGACTAACACTACTAATCGATTAAAGCCGCTAGTTAGAATTTCTATACGTTGTGTTTGTACACCATTCCACTTTTTCTTACGCATGAAATATTGTTTGTGTTAGATACTTTCCCTTCAAATTAAATGTTCTACACTGCCGGAAAAAAATTGTCCGCCTCGATAGCTGAGTGGTCAGCGCGACGGAATGGCGTGCAAAGGGGCCCGGATTCGATTCCCGGCTGGGTAGGAGATTTTGCCCGTTCAGGGACTGGGTGTTGTGTCGTCTTCATCATCATCATCATCATCTCATCCAACGGGGTGGCGACAGGAAGGGCATCCGGCTACTCCTTAAATTAACCATGCCAAAGGTTTATTGTTTCAACATTGTATGGAGTACATGGAATGATTACATTTACAGATCAATAGCACAAGCGATTCTGAGGCACAAGGTATCGAACTATGCTGCAACATTCACATTAGTACATGACGTTGCCTGCACGGGCAGCAATGCAGGCGCTAACTCTGCCATCCAGTCGATGATAGAGCTAACGAATACTGTCCTGGGATACTTTATACCACGCCTGCTCGAACTGTTCACGTACTTCTGTAAGAGTTGTTGGCTGACGAGTCGGACAAGTCACTTCTCGTCCCATCATATCCCACACGTACTCGAATGTAGACAGTCCGGAGATTTCGCTGGTCAGGGAAGTTGCTGCACGTCTTCCAGAGTACGTTGTGTTTCATGGACAGTGCGCGGGCGAGCTTTATCCTGTTGGGACAAAACATCGCCTTCCCGCTGGAAGAATGGCAAAATAACGGGTTTAACAACATTCTGCATGTACTGAGCACTGGTTAAGATCTCTTCCAGAAATACCATAGGTGTATGGGAGTTGTAGCTTATCGCACTCGAGACCATAAGGCCTTTAGCTGGGCCAGTGCGTCTTGAACGCATGAATTTTACGAGACAGCGCTCACCAGGTCTACGTTATATGCGCGAACGACCATCACTTGCGTGCAGGCAGGATCTGCTTTCATTTCTGAAGACCATGGCGCGTCATTCCATCTTCCAAGTGACTCTTTGACGTTGCCTGTTGTAATGGTTCTTTATTTACGTGACCATTACGGCACTCCAACCCCAGTTCTCGATACCAGTAATATTCTGCGAAGTAACAGACATATATTTGTGGCAATATTCACATTTGGTTTTATTAACGTATAGGTACTCCGATGTATCGATATATTACAGTGATATGGTTCTTGTGTGTATTCATTTCTGTGAGACTATCATAACCTTTGACTTACTTGTAACCGTTTTGGCGCGAATGCGCACAGAGCAGTCTTTGTTTCACTTTGCAGAAGTTAAGTTGTTATTTCGCTTTGTAAAAGAACAGTCAAGTCTTGTGTTTGGTTAAAGTGGAAATTAAATGTATGAAGATTGATACAAAACTGTTTTCTTGATGATGTGACAATTAAGAAGAAGTATATGTGAATTTACAAGAAGTTTAATGAAAATGTGGATCGTGAAGACCAAGTCAAAAATTATTTCTACCATATCATTGTTCGGACCTGGGTTTGTTTGATCATTAAGAATTTCCTAAAAAACGCATTTGTTAGGTCTTCAAATATTGCTAAAATACAGATCTTGACCTTCTAGCAGTCAAAGTGGAATCACCCTAGAATCAACAAGATGAGCCGTAACAACTTCGACGAAATCGACGTGGGAATCCATTCAAGATAAGTACCAAAATTAATGACTTTTTTACAGTGACTTCATTATTTCCATTTTGACGATACCATTCACAGTCAATGTTGTGTACATAGTTCCGCGTAGTCAGCGCGTATGCAACTTTCCCACTAGAGCGCGCCCCGCTAAGCACAACAGCGCAGGCGCAGCGCTCGTCCGTCTCCGCACTACGAGATGGCGCTGTCATAGAGACGGACCAAATTCTGCTTCCGCCGATCCGCGTATTAATATGTAACGCAGCCAATGAGCTTGCTGCTAACGTAGAACCTTTTCTCCTCGCGGATCACACTCGCGCAATGATACCTGAACGCGCGAGGTATTATAACGAGTGTACAGAACTCCGATTATTCAGTCTGCATTTGTCTGTACCAGTCTGCATTAGTCTGCATTTGTCTGTACCAGTGTATAGTCCAGTTTCAGTCTGCGCCTAATAAGATGATCATATTCCTGTACATAGCCATGAAGATAAATGTATAGACACTTTTGTCAAGTATCAGAGATATGTGAGAATAAGATTAACGTACCAAGACCAAAGGAACTTCAGATTGTCAATTGAAAACAGCATCCAGAACCAAGTTAAGTTATTTTTATGCTTGTTATTATTTTAATAAGTGTGTGTGAAAATTAATCAAGTTCTGTTTAAAGTTGGTCACCGTCAATCTGCTACTCTAAGCGTGCAAGTGGCATTTCTATCGTCTGACCTAACGGCAGAAGGCCATACTAGGCCTTCTGGCTGTAAGCATTCCCTATTAAAGAACAGACACAGATGGCACTCTGCTAGCTATACTACTACGCTATCTGTTGGCGGACGACGTTAAAATCCTTATCGCTATACCTACCATCCACCAAGGGCAATATGCCACCATAGGCTCAAAATCGACGTCGTCTTGCCAGGTACACTAATTTTTGTCCGGCAGTGTATTGCACAATCGAGGATCTACAGTTGGGGCTAATAAAATTAGCGTTATCGAGTTAAGCTGTGCATATGAAACTCATAGAACAGGTGTTAAAGGTTTGATCTACTCACGATTAGTTTTCTTTGTTGGGGTGACTCTGCAAGCGCGGTACTTCACAAAAATTGGGCAACCCGTTCTCAGGATTCAAGTCCCTTTTGGATCTCCTTGTGAATTCAGATGATCAATAGTTTTTTGTGTTCCTTAATTTTACTTTAGTTCGCTGATCGCGGTCTCGCGGTAGCGTTCTCGCTTCCCGAGCACGGGGTCCCGGGTTCGAATCCCGTCGGGGTCAGGGTTTTTTCCTGCCTCGAGATGACTGGGTGTGTTGTGTCGTCTTCACCATCATCATTCATTCCCATTACGGTCGGAGGAAGGCAATGGCAAACCACCTCCAATAGAACCTTGCCTAGTACGGCGGTGCCGGTCTCCCGCACCGTTCCCCTACCCGTCACGGAGTATGGGACTCCATCATCATCAATTTTACTTTCTTGGTATGACTGGACAACAGATAAAAATATCGTACTTCGGTAGTTTCTTGTACTTGCAGGGGCGAATTAATGATTCATGTTTTTTATCTAGGTTGGTGTTCATGGTTTTGTGGATTCTGACCCACATCTGATGATTTAATCTGCGTTGAAAGACAGCGTTGTGAAATTTTTGGAAGGGTCATATACGGCAAACTTTTTATGCATTCAGTTTACTGAGTGTGGGAAAATAGAAAATAGCCATTAGATTATTATTTTGGTGTTTTGTTAATTGTGAGGCGTTAGACTTGCGAGAGCATGTTAGTAAAATGTCACAACATTTAATATTTCGCGACAGACTGGTTCATGAGGGTACGCAGTCGCATTTGTGTCAGTTCAAGGGAATCTCACGAGAAACATAAAAGTGCTAAATACACTCCTGGAAATGGAAAAAAGAACACATTGACACCGGTGTGTCAGACCCACCATACTTGCTCCGGACACTGCGAGAGGGCTGTACAAGCAATGATCACACGCACGGCACAGCGGACACACCAGAAACCGCGGTGTTGGCCGTCGAATGGCGCTAGCTGCGCAGCATTTGTGCACCGCCGCCGTCAGTGTCAGCCAGTTTGCCGTGGCATACGGAGCTCCATCGCAGTCTTTAACACTGGTAGCATGCCGCGACAGCGTGGACGTGAACCGTATGTGCAGTTGACGGACTTTGAGCGAGGGCGTATAGTGGGCATGCGGGAGGCCGGGTGGACGTACCGCCGAATTGCTCAACACGTGGGGCGTGAGGTCTCCACAGTACATCGATGTTGTCGCCAGTGGTCGGCGGAAGGTGCACGTGCCCGTCGACCTGGGACCGGACCGCAGCGACGCACGGATGCACGCCAAGACCGTAGGATCCTACGCAGTGCCGTAGGGGACCGCACCGCCACTTCCCAGCAAATTAGGGACACTGTTGCTCCTGGGGTATCGGCGAGGACCATTCGCAACCGTCTCCATGAAGCTGGGCTACGGTCCCGCACACCGTTAGGCCGTCTTCCGCACACCGTTAGGCCGTCTTCCGCTCACGCCCCAACATCGTGCAGCCCGCCTCCAGTGGTGTCGCGACAGGCGTGAATGGAGGGACGAATGGAGACGTGTCGTCTTCAGCGATGAGAGTCGCTTCTGCCTTGGTGCCAATGATGGTCGTATGCGTGTTTGGCGCCGTGCAGGTGAGCGCCACAATCAGGACTGCATACGACCGAGGCACACAGGGCCAACACCCGGCATCATGGTGTGGGGAGCGATCTCCTACACTGGCCGTACACCACTGGTGATCGTCGAGGGGACACTGAATAGTGCACGGTACATCCAAACCGTCATCGAACCCATCGTTGTACCATTCCTAGACCGGCAAGGGAACTTGCTGTTCCAACAGGACAATGCACGTCCGCATGTATCCCGTGCCACCCAACGTGCTCTAGGAGGTGTAAGTCAACTACCCTGGCCAGCAAGATCTCCGGATCTGTCCCCCATTGAGCATGTTTGGGACTGGATGAAGCGTCGTCTCACGCGGTCTGCACGTCCAGCACGAACGCTTCGTTCGCAAATGCTGAAACATCTGTCGTTGATTCCCAACGCCACCTCCTTGCTGTCTTCAACCGCATTTGGAGCGATGGCGACTTCCTGTCGCAATGGCGGGAAAGTGTCACCATTCCAGTGCTAAAGCCAGGGAAGAACTCACTAGATGTTGACAGCTATCGTCCCATAAGCATCACCAATGTTCCGTGCAAGCTGCTTGAACGTATGGTGAGCCAGCGGCTGTGTTGGCTCCTTGAGTCTCGGGACCTTCCGGCACCATCCAGGGCGGTTTTCACCAAGGACGCTCCACCATCGACAACGTGGTGTACCTGGAGTCCGTCAGCCTTTTCTCGGCGACAACACCTCATTGCCGTATTTATCCATCTCACAAAGGCCTTGATACCACTTGGCGACCCCACATCCTCCCTACTCTGCATTAGTGGGATATCCGGGGCCCACTCCCAATTTTTATAGAGAACTTTTTATCACAGCATACTTTCAGATTTCGCGTCTATGTCTCCCATAGTGCACCCCATATACAAGATGGTTCAAATGGCTCTGAGCACTATGGGACTTAACGTCTGAGGTCATCAGTCCCCTAGACTTAGAACTACTTAAACCTAACTAACCTAAGGACATCACACACATCCATGCCCGAGGCAGGATTCGAACCTGCGATCGTAACGGTCGCGCGGTTCCAGACTGAAGCGCCTCGAACCGCTCGGCCACTCAGGCCGGCCCATATACAAGAGAATGAGGTCCCACAGAGATCTGTCCTGAGTGTCCCACTCTTTTTAATTCCCTTCAGTGGTCTCACATTAGCAGTAGGATAGTCAGTAACTCCTCTCCTGTACGCTGACGATTTTTGTATTTTGTTCTGCTCCTCTTCTACTGTTGCGGCTAAACGCTGTCTGGAGGGAGCTATACGGAAGGCGCAATCGTGGGCCCTCACTCACGGCTTTCAGTTTTTGGCCACCAAAACTTGTGTAATGCAGTTTTGTCGTCGTCGTACCGTCCACCCCCATCCATAACTTTACCTCAGTGACCAACTACTAGATGTATTGGAGACTTACCGCCTTCTGGGTCTGGAATTCGACGCCCACTTAAGTTGGCTTCCCCGTCTTCGTCAGCTTAAGGATAAGTGCTAACGGCACCTTAATCTTATTCGACGCCTGAGCCACACCAATTGGGGTGCTGATCGTCGTACACTGCTGCAGTTGCAACAAGCCCTCGTACAGTCCTCTTACAGTAGTGTGGTATATTGGTTCATCAGTTCCCTGTACACTGAGTCTACTGGACCCCATACACCACAGTGGAGTTCTCCTTGCGACAGGTGCCTTCCGATCTCACCCCATCGACAGCCTACTTGTGAACGCTGGCGTTCCTCCATTGTGGCTCCAGTGGCATCTATTGCTCGCAAATTATGCCGCCCACATACATAGTTCGCCTCGCCACCCAAATTACCGTCTTCTTTTCCCCAACATGGCGGTCCATCTCCTGCAATGGCAGCCTAGAACTGGGCTTCCCTTCGCCGTCTGTATCGGGTCACTTCTTATGAACTCGGCGCTTCCCCCATACCACCTTTCCTGCAGGTCCACTTCCATACGCCTCCATCGTCCATACCTTGGCCACAGCTTTGGCTAGACCGATTGTAAGGCCCCAAAGGCTGAGTTCCACCCGAGGCCTTCCGTCGGCATTTTATATCTCTTCTTGGCCACTTTGAGGGCTTAGAAATAATCTACACCGATGGATCACTGGTTGACGGTCTTGTTGGCTATGCTTATCGTTACACTGGCCATACTGCTCATTGCTCGATGGCTGCAGCATTTGCACTGCAGAGTTGGTTGGTATCTATCGCGCTATTGATCATATCCGCTTCTGTTCTGGTGTGTCCATCGTCATTTGCAGTGACTCCTTAAGCAGCCTACAAGTCATCAACCAGTGCTTCCATAGGCATCCCTTGGTACTGTCAATCCAGAAGTCTCTTTATGCTCTCAGCACCAGTGGCCACTCAGTGACCTTGATTTGGGCCCCCGGCCATGTCAGGATACCAGGAATGAGTTTGCTGACCACCTGGCCAAACAGGCCACCAGTAAACAATCTCTGGAGATTGGCCTACCAGAGACCGATTTGCGAGCAGTCTTCCGCTGCCAAGTTATCGACATCTAGGATACTGAATGGCGCACTCTGAGTACAACAAATGAACGCCATGCTGTCAAGGAGACGATAACTGTGTGGCGGTCATCCATGCAAGCCATTCACAGGGAATCTGTTGCCCATTACCGGATCCGCATTGGCCATATGGGGCTAACACATGGCTACCATCTCCGACACGAGGACCTACCATAGAGCCGCTGTGGCTCCCTTCTGACTGTCGTCCACATCTTGCTGGACTCGCAATTTTAGTTGCTCTGTGGCGGACTTTTAACCTTCCTGGCACCCTTCCTAGGGGGTTGGACGACAATGCTTCTAGGGCAGATTAAGTTTTACGTTTTATTCTTGAAGAGGATTTTATCGTTAACAACTAGGGGAGGCCGATAGGCCTTCTCTCTGGGGTCTCCACCCACTCAATAATGCAATTCTGTCACACATTCTTTTTATTTGTGTTAGCCTTATCCCCCCATGAATTCATCTCCCCTTGTATTTTTCGGGTGGATAAATTAATGTGTTGCAGAGTGGCTGGTTCACCCTCTTTTAAATCTTGTGATAAGCCAGACCAGATCATCCGCTCTATGGTTTTCATACAATAATCTATTTTCCGTAATGGTACATTTTTAAGCGTTTTATGCTTGCGCCTTCATTTTAATTTTAGGTGCGGTTGCACATACATTTCCTCCTTTTCCTTTCCCAAACGTACTTTGGGAGTTATTTTATCCTGCGCCTTGCTCACGTGTGGAACAAGAGAATGATGACCGTGTAGTTTGGTCCCTTTATCCCTCAAACCAACCAACAAATTTCAGCAAGAGGTATATGCATCGATGAGGCATGATTAAGCAAATAACCTCTTGTAGACTGTTCTACTACATTGAAAGACTTAAGGTAAGCATTGTAAGCACAGAACCTAGCTAAAAATTTCTCCACTAGTTGCAGAAATGTGGGCTTCCCAATCCGCTTACAGATCCCCTTCCTCTCACCGAATGAGCCTTCTGCGGCAATTGCTATATTTGCCATCTATCAGAACTTGCTTTTAAAAAACATATGCCATTGCAAATTATATCTCGTAAAACATTATTCGCAGTTGTTCCTTGTGGGATGTAGAGTTGATCGTCGGTTCAAAGCATCTTGAAGTTTCTGAAAGTTGTCGCAATGAACGACTGATACAAGAAAGAGAACGTAGTACTATTTTTGCTTCCGAAATATTTAGGAATGCGTATATAATCGCAGAGTCTAGATGAGGCGTATAATTAATTGTCGGCTTTCAAATTTATATGGAACATCCCAATTTAGCCCTGTGAGCATAGAACTTGGCTTAACATTACTCCACTAGTTGGAGAAATGTAGGCCTCCTCCTCCTGCTTACAGCCCTCCTTCCTCCCACCGAGTGAGCCTTTTGCGGCAATTGCTACATTTGCCACCTATCAGAACTCGCTTTTTAAAAACATATGCCATTGCAAATTATATCTCGTAAAACATTATTGGCAGTTGTTCCTTGTGGAATGTAGTTTGATCGTCGGTTTAAAGCTACTTGAAGATTCCGAAAGTTTTCGCAGTGAATGACTGATAGAAGAAAAAGAACGTAGTACTACTTATGTTTCAAACATATTTAAGAATGCGTATTTGCATCGCAGAGTCTTGTTTTGCGTATAATAATTGTCATTTTGAAATTAAAATGGTACATCTCTCTTTAGCCCTGTGAGTATAGAACCTAGCTTAACATTTCTCCACTAGTTGGAGAAATGTGGGCCTCCTCCTTCGCTTACAGCCCTCCTTCCTCCCACCGAGTGAGCCGTCTGCGGCAATTGCTACATTTGCCACCTATCAGAACTCGCTTCTTAAAAACATATGCCATTCCAAATTATATCTCATTTCGTAAACATTATTCGCAGTTGTTCCTTTTGGAATGTAGAGTTGATCGTCGGTTCGAAGTATCTTGATGATTTCGAATGTTGTCGCAATGAATGAATGATACAAAGAAAACAACGCAGTACCATTTATGTTTCAGAAATATTTTAGAATGCGTATTTACATCGCAGAGTATTTAACATGC
The DNA here is from genome assembly GCF_023864275.1 of Schistocerca cancellata. NCBI lineage: Eukaryota > Metazoa > Arthropoda > Insecta > Orthoptera > Acrididae > Schistocerca > Schistocerca cancellata. The sequence goes on from NC_064626.1 coordinate 138,264,854, forward strand.
GTATATTTAATTGTCAGCTTTCATATAAAATTGATCATCTCTCTTTAGCCCTCTGAGCATAGATCCTAGCTTAACATTTCTCCACTAGTTGGAGAAATGTGGGCCTCATCCTCCGCTTACAGCCCTCCTTCCTCCCACCCAGTGAGCCTTCTGTGGCAATTGCTACATATGCCACATATCAGAACTCGCTTTTTAAAAACATATGCCATTGCAAGTTATATCTCATTTCGTAAAACATTATTTGCTGTTGTTCCTTGTGGGATGTAGAGTTGATCGTCGGTTCGAAGTATCTTGATGATTCCGAATGTTGTCGCAATGAATGAATGATAGTAGGAAAAGAACGTAGTTCCATTGATGTTACAGAAATATATTAGAATGCGTATTTACATCGCAGAGTATTCAAGATGCGTATATTTAATTATCAGCTTTCATATAAAATTGCACATCTCTCTCTAGCCCTGTGAGCATAGTACCTAGCTTAACATTTCTCCACCAGTTGGAGAAATGTGGGCCTCCTCCTCCGCTTTTTGCCCTCATTCCTCCCACCGAGTGAGCCGTCTGCGGCAATTGCTACATTTGCCACCTATCAGAACCCGCTTTTTAAAAACATATGCCATTGCAAGTTATATCTCATTTCGTAAAACATTATTCGCAGTTGTTCCTTTTGGAATGTAGAGTTGATCGTCGGTTCGAAGTATCTTGATGATTCCGAATGTTGTCGCAATGAACGAATGATAGTAGGAAAAGAACGTAGTTCCATTGATGTTACAGAAATATTTTAGAGTGCGTATTTACATCGCAGAGTATTCAAGATGCGTATATTTAATTGTCAGCTTTCATATAAATTTGAACATCTCTCTTTAGCCCTGTGAGCATAGAACCTAGCGTAACATTTCTCCACTAGTTGGAGAAATGTGGGCCTCCTCCTCCGCTTACAGCCCTCCTTCCTCCCATCCATTGAGCCTTCTGTGGCAATTGCTACATATGCCACATATCAGAACTCGCTTTTTAAAAATATATGCCATTGCAAGTTACATCTCATTTCGTAAAACATTATTTGCTGTTGTTCCTTGTGGGATGTAGAGTTGATCGTCGGTTCGAAGTATCTTGATGATTCCGAATGTTGTCGCAATGAATGAATGATAGTAGGAAAAGAATGTAGTTCCATTGACGTTACAGAAATATATTAGAATGCGTATTTACATTGCAGAGTATTCAAGATGCGTATATTTAATTACCAGCTTTCATATAAAATTGCACATCTCTCTCTAGCCCTGTGAGCATAGAACTTAGCTTAACATTTCTCCACCAGTTGGAGAAATGTGGGCCTCCTCCTCCGCTTACAGCCCTCCTTCCTCCCATCCATTGAGCCTTCTGTGGCAATTGCTACATTTGCCACCTATCAGAACTCGCTTTTTAATAACATATGCCATTGCTAATTATATCTCATTTCGTACAATATATTTCGCAGTTGTTCCTTTTTGGGATGTAGATTTGATCGTTGGTTCGAAGTATCTTGTGATTCCGAATGTTGTCGCAATGAATGAATGATACAAAGGAAAGAACGCAGTACCATTTATGTTTCAGAAATATGTTAGAATGCGTATTTACATCGCAGAGTATTCAAGATGCGTATATTTAATTGTCAGCTTTCATATAAAATTGAACATCTCTCTTTAGCCCTCTGAGCATAGAACCTAGCATAACATTTCTCCACTAGTTGGAGAAATGTGGGCCTCCTCCTCCGCTTACAGCCCTTCTTCCTCCCACCGAGTCAGCCGACTGCGCATTTGCTACATTTGCCACCTATCAGAACTCGCTTTTTAAAAACATATGCCATTGCTAATTATACCTCATTTCGTAAAACATTTTTCGCAGTTGTTCGTTTTGAGATATAGAGTTGATCGTCGGTTCGAAGTATCTTGCTGATTCCGAATGTTGCCGCAATGAATAACTGGTACATGGAAAAGAATGTAGAACCATTTATGTTTCAGAAATATTTTAGAACTCGTATTTACATCGCAGAGTATTCAAGATGCGTATATTTAATTGTCGCTTTCATACAAAATTGTACATCTCTCTTTGGCCCTGTGAGCATAGAACCTAGCATAACATTTCTCCACTAGTTGGAGAAATGTGGGCCTCCTCCTCCGCTTACAGCCCTCCTTCCTCCCACCGAGTCAGCCGACTGCGCATTTGCTACATTTGCCACCTATCAGAACTCGCTTTTTAATAACATATGCCATTGCTAATTATATCTCATTTCGTACAATATATTTCGCAGTTGTTCCTTTTTGGGATGTAGATTTGATCGTTGGTTCGAAGTATCTTGTGATTCCGAATGTTGTCGCAATGAATGAATGATACAAAGGAAAGAACGCAGTACCATTTATGTTTCAGAAATATGTTAGAATGCGTATTTACATCGCAGAGTATTCAAGATGCGTATATTTAATTGTCAGCTTTCATATAAAATTGTACATCTCTCTTTAGCCCTCTGAGCATAGAACCTAGCATAACATTTCTCCACTAGTTGGAGAAATGTGGGCCTCCTCCTCCGCTTACAGCCCTCCTTCCTCCCACCCAGTGAGCCTTCTGTGGCAATTGCTACATATGCCACCTATCAGAACTCGCCTTTTAAAAACATATGCCATTGCAAGTTATATCTCATTTCGTAAAACATTATTTGCTGTTGTTCCTTGTGGGATGTAGAGTTAATCGCCGGTTCGAAGTATCTTGATGATTCCGAATGTTGTCGCAATGAATGAATGATAGTAGGAAAAGAACGTAGTTCCATTGATGTTACAGAAATATATTAGAATGCGTATTTACATCGCAGAGTATTCAAGTTGCGTAGATTTAATTATCAGCTTTCATATAAAATTGCACATCTCTCTCTAGCCCTGTGAGCATAGTACCTAGCTTAACATTTCTCCACCAGTTGGAGAAATGTGGGCCTCCTCCACCGCTTACAGCCCTCCTTCCTCCCACCGAGTGAGCCGTCTGCGGCAATTGCTACATTTGCCACCTATCAGAACTCGGTTTTTAAAAACATATGCCATTCCGAATTATATCTCATTTCGTAAACATTATTCGCAGTTTTTCCTTTTGGAATGTAGAGTTGATCGTCGGTACGAAGTATCTTGATGATTCCGAATGTTGTCGCAATGAATGAATGATACAAAGAAAAGAACGCAGTACCATTTATGTTTCAGAAATATTTTAGAATGCGTATTTACATCGCAGAGTATTCAAGGTGCGTATATTTAATTGTCAGCTTTCATATAAAATTGAACATCTCTCTTTAGCCATCTGAGCATAGAACCTAGCTTAACATTTTTCCACTAGTTGGAGAAATGTGGGCCTCCTCCTCCGCTTACAGCCCTCCTTCCTCCCACCGAGTGAGCCGTCTGCGTATTTGCTACATTTGCCACCTATCAGAACTCGCTTTTTAAAAACATATGCCATTGCTAATTATATCTCATTTCGTAAAATGTTTTTCGCAGTTGTTCCTTTTGGGATATAGAGTTGATCGTCGGTTCGAAGTATCTTGTGATTCCGAATGTTGTCGCAATGAATGAATGATACAAAGGAAAGAACGCAGTACCATTTATGTTTCAGAAATATGTTAGAATGCGTATTTACATCGCAGAGTATTCAAGATGCGTATATTTAATTGTCAGCTTTCATATAAAATTGTACATCTCTCTTTAGCCCTCTGAGCATAGAACCTAGCATAACATTTCTCCACTAGTTGGAGAAATGTGGGCCTCCTCCTCCGCTTACAGCCCTCCTTCCTCCCACCCAGTGAGCCTTCTGTGGCAATTGCTACATTTGCCACCTATCAGAACTCGGTTTTTAAAAACATATGCCATTCCGAATTATATCTCATTTCGTAAACATTATTCGCAGTTTTTCCTTTTGGAATGTAGAGTTGATCGTCGGTACGAAGTATCTTGATGATTCCGAATGTTGTCGCAATGAATGAATGATACAAAGAAAAGAACGCAGTACCATTTATGTTTCAGAAATATTTTAGAATGCGTATTTACATCGCAGAGTATTCAAGGTGCGTATATTTAATTGTCAGCTTTCATATAAAATTGAACATCTCTCTTTAGCCATCTGAGCATAGAACCTAGCTTAACATTTTTCCACTAGTTGGAGAAATGTGGGCCTCCTCCTCCGCTTACAGCCCTCCTTCCTCCCACCGAGTGAGCCGTCTGCGTATTTGCTACATTTGCCACCTATCAGAACTCGCTTTTTAAAAACATATGCCATTGCTAATTATATCTCATTTCGTAAAATGTTTTTCGCAGTTGTTCCTTTTGGGATATAGAGTTGATCGTCGGTTCGAAGTATCTTGATGATTCCGAATGTTGTCGCAATGAATGAATGATAGTAGGAAAAGAACGTAGTTAAATTTATGTTACAGAAATATATTAGAATGCGTATTGACATCGCAGAGTATTCGAGATGCGTATATTTAATTGTCAGCTTTCATATAAAATTGCACATCTCTCTTTAGCCCTGTGAGCATAGAACCTAGGTTAACATTTCTACACCAGTTGGAGAAATGTGGGCCTCCTCCTCCGCTTACAGCTCTCCTTCCTCCCACCGAGTGAGCCGTCTGCGGCAATTGCTACATATGCCACATATCAAAACTCGCTTTTTTAAAACATATGCCATTGCAAGATATATCTCATTTCGTAAAACGTATTTGCTGTTGTTCCTCGTGGGATGTAGAGTTGATCGTCGGTTCGAAGTATCTTGATGATTCCGAAGGTTGTCGCAATGAATGAATGATAGTAGGAAAAGAACGTAGTTCCATTGATGTTACAGAAATATATTAGAATGCGTATTTACATCGCAGAGTATTCGAGATGCGTATATTTAATTATCAGCTTTCATATAAAATTGCACATCTCTCTCTAGCCCTGTGAGCATAGTACCTAGCTTAACATTTCTCCACCAGTTGGAGAACTACGGACCTCCTCCTCCGCTTTTTGCCCTCCTTCCTCCCACCGAGTGAGCCGTCTGCGGCAATTGCTACATTTGCCACCTATCAGAACTCGGTTTTTAAAAACATACGCCATTGCAAATTATATCTAATTTCGTAAAACATTATTCGCAATTGTTACTTTTGGAATGTAGAGTTGATCGTCGGTTCGAAGTATCTTGATGATTCCGAATGTTGTCGCAATGAATGAATGATAGTAGGAAAAGAACGTAGTTCCATTGATGTTACAGAAATATATTAGAATGCGTATTTACATCGCAGAGTATTCAAGATGCGTATATTTAATTACCAGCTTTCATATAAAATTGCACATCTCTCTCTAGCCCTGTGAGCATAGTACCTAGCTTAACATTTCTCCACCAGTTGGAGAAACGTGGGCCTCCTCCTCCGCTTTTTGCCCTCCTTCCTCCCACCGAGTGAGCCGTCTGCGGCAGTTGCTACATTTGCCACCTATCAGAACTCGGTTTTTAAAAACATATGCAACTGCAAATTATATCTAATTTCGTAAAACATTATTCGCAGTTGTTCCTTTTGGAATGTAGAGTTGATCGTCGGTACGAAGTATCTTGATGATTCCGAATGTTAACGCAATGAATGTCTGATACAAGGAAAAGATCGTAGTACCATTTATGTATCAGAAATATATTAGAATGCGTATTTACATCGCAGAGTTTGCAAGAAGCGTAAATTTAATTGTCAGCTTTCATATGAACCTGAGCATCTCTCTTTAGTCCTGTGAGCATAGAACCTAGCTTAACATTTCTCCACTAGTTGGAGAAATGTGGGCCTCCTCCTCCGCTTACAGCCCTCCGGAATCCCACCGAGTAAGCCGTCTGCGGCAATTGCTACATTTGACACCTATCAGACCTCGCTTATTAAAACCATATGCCATTGCAAATTATATCTCATTTCGTGAAACATTATTCGCAGTTGTTCCTTTTGGGATGTAGAGTCGATCGTCGGTTCGAAGTATCTTGATTATTCCGAATGTTATCGCAATGAATATCTGATACAAGGAAAAGAACGTAGTACCATTTATGTATCAGAAATATATTAGAATGCGTATTTACATCGCAGAGTTTGCAAGAAGCGTAAATTTAATTTTCAGCTGTCATATAAAACTGATCATCTCTCTTTAGTCCTGTGAGCATAGAACCTAGCTTAACATTTCTCCACTAGTTGGAGAAATGTGGGCCTCCTCCTCCGCTTACAGCCCTCCTTCCTCCCACCGAGTGAGCCGTCTGCGGCAATTGCTACATTTGACATCTATCAGAACTCGCTTATTAAAAACATATGCCATTGCAAATTATATCTCATTTCGTAAAACATTATTCGCAGTTGTTCCTTTTGGGATGTAGAGTTGATCGTCGGTTCGAAGTATTTTGATTATTCCGAATGTTATCGCAATGAATGTCTGATACAAGGAAAAGAACGTAGTACCATTTATGTATCAGAAATATATTAGAATGCGTATTTACATCGCAGAGTTTGCAAGAAGCATAAATTTAAATGTCAGCTGTCATATAAAACTGAGCATCTCTCTTTATTCCTGTGAGCATTGAATCTAGCTTAACATTTCTCCACTAGTTGGAGAAATGTGGGCCTCCTCCTCCGCTTACAGCCCTCCTTCCTCCCACCGAGTGAGCCGTCTGCGGCAATTGCTACATTTGACACCTATCAGAACTCGCTTATTAAAAACGTATGCCATTGCAAATTATATCTCATTTCGTAAAACATTATTCGCAGTTGTTCCTTTTGGGATGTAGAGATGATCGTCGGTTCGAAGTATCTTGATGATTCCGAATGTTAACGCAATGAATGTCTGATACAAGGAAAAGAACGTAGTACCATTTATGTATCAGAAATATATTAGAATGCGTATTTACATCGCAGAGTTTGCAAGATGCGTAAATTTAATTATCAGCTGTCATATAAAACTGATCATCTCACTTTAGTCCTGTGAGCATAGAACCTAGCTTCACATTTCTCCACTAGTTGGAGAAATGTGGGCCTCCTCCTCCGCTTACAGACCTCCTTCCTCCCACCGAGTGAGCCGTCTGCGGCAATTGCTACTTTTGCCACCTATCAGAACTCGCTTATTAAAAACATATGCCATTGCAAATTATATCTCATTTCGTAAAACATTATTCGCACTTGTTTCTTGTGGGATGTAGAGTTGATCGTCGGTTCGAAATATCTTGATTATTCCGAATGTTATCGCAATGAATGTCTGATACAAGGAAAAGAACGTAGTACAATTTATGTATCAGAAATATATTAGAATGAGTATTTACATCGCAGAGTTTGCAAGATGCGTAAATTTAATAATCAGCTGTAATATAAAACTCATCATCTCTCCTTAGTCCTGTGAGCATAGAACCTAGCTTAACATTTCTCCACTAGTTGGAGAAATGTGGGCCTCCTCCTCCGCATACAGCCCTCCTTCCTCCCACCGAGTGAGCCGTCTGCGGCAATTGCTACATTTGACACCTATCAGAACTCGCTTATTAAAAACATATGCCATTGCAAATTATATCTCATTTCGTAAAACATTATTCGCAGTTGTGCCTTTTGGGATGTAGAGTTGATCGTCGGTTCGAAGTATCTTGATGATTCCGAATGTTAACGCAATGAATGTCTGATACAAGAAAAAGAACGTAGTACCATTTATGTATCAGAAATATATTAGAATGCGTATTTACATCGCAGAGTTTGCAAGATGCGTAAATTTAATTGTCAGCTGTCATATAAAACTGCTCATCTCTCTTTAGTCCTGTGAGCATAGAACCTAGCTTAACATTTCTCCACTAGTTGGAGAAATGTGGGCCTCCTCCTCCGCTTACAGCCCTCCTTCCTCCCACCGAGTGAGCCGTCTGCGGCAATTGCTACATTTGACACCTATCAGAACTCGCTTACTATAAACATATGCCATTGCAAAGTATATCTCATTTCGTAAAACATTATTCGCAGTTGTTCCTTTTGGGATGTAGAGTTGATCGTCGGTTCGAAGTATCTTGATGATTCCGAATGTTATCGCAATGAATGTCTGATACAAGGAAAAGAACGTAGTACCATTTATGTATCAGAAATATATTAGAATGCGTATTTACATCGCAGAGTTTGCAAGATGCGTAAATTTAATTGTCAGCTGTCATATAAAATTGATCATCTCTCTTTAGCCCAGTGAGCATAGATCCTAGCTTAACATTTCTCTACTAGTTGGAGAAATGTGGGTCTCCTCCTCCGCTTACAGCCCTCCTTCCTCACACCGAGTGAGCCGTCTGAGGCAATTGCTACATTTGACACCTATCAGAACTCGCTTACTATAAACATATGCCATTGCAAAGTATATCTCATTTCGTAAAACATTATTCGCAGTTGTTCCTTTTGGGATGTAGAGTTGATCGTCGGTTCGAAGTATCTTGATGATTCCGAATGTTATCGCAATGAATGTCTGATACAAGGAAAAGAACGTAGTACCATTTATGTATCAGAAATATATTAGAATGCGTATTTACATCGCAGAGTTTGCAAGATGCGTAAATTTAATTGTCAGCTGTCATATAAAATTGATCATCTCTCTTTAGCCCAGTGAACATAGAACCTAGCTTAACATTTCTCTACTAGTTGGAGAAATGTGGGCCCCCTCCTCCGCTTACAGCCCTCCTTCCTCCCACCGAGTGAGCCGTCTGAGGCAATTGCTACATTTGACACCTATCAGAACTCGCTTACTATAAACATATGCCATTGCAAAGTATATCTCATTTCGTAAAACATTATTCGCAGTTGTTCCTTTTGGGATGTAGAGTTGATCGTCGGTTCGAAGTATCTTGATGATTCCGAATGTTATCGCAATGAATGTCTGATACAAGGAAAAGAACGTAGTACCATTTATGTATCAGAAATATATTAGAATGCGTATTTACATCGCAGAGTTTGCAAGATGCGTAAATTTAATTGTCAGCTGTCATATAAAATTGATCATCTCTCTTTAGCCCAGTGAGCATAGATCCTAGCTTAACATTTCTCTACTAGTTGGAGAAATGTGGGTCTCCTCCTCCGCTTACAGCCCTCCTTCCTCACACCGAGTGAGCCGTCTGCGGCAATTGCTACATTTGCCACCAATCAGAACTCGCTTATTAAAAACATATGCCATTGCAAATTATATCTCATTTCGTAAAACATTATTCGCAGTTGTTTCTTTTGGGATGTAGAGTTGATCGTCGGTTCGAAGTATCTTGATGATTCCGAATGTTAACGCAATGAATGTCTGATACAAGGAAAAGATCGTAGTACCATTTATGTATCAGAAATATATTAGAATGCGTATTTACATCGCAGAGTTTGCAAGAAGCGTAAATTTAATTGTCAGCTTTCATATGAAACCGAGCATATCTCTTTAGTCCTGTGAGCATAGAACCTAGCTTAACATTTCTCCACTAGTTGGAGAAATGTGGGCCTCCTCCTCCGCTTACAGCCCTCCTTCCTCCCACCGAGTGAGCCGTCTGCGGCAATTGCTACATTTGACACCTATCAGAACTCGCTTATTAAAAACATATGCCATTGCAAATTATATCTCATTTCGTGAAACATTATTCGCAGTTGTTCCTTTTGGGATGTAGAGTTGATCGTCGGTTCGAAGTATCTTGATGATTCCGAATGTTAACGCAATGAATGTCTGATACAAGGAAAAGATCGTAGTACCATTTATGTATCAGAAATATATTAGAATGCGTATTTACATCGCAGAGTTTGCAAGAAGCGTAAATTTAATTGTCAGCTTTCATATGAAACCGAGCATATCTCTTTAGTCCTGTGAGCATAGAACCTAGCTTAACATTTCTCCACTAGTTGGAGAAATGTGGGCCTCCTCCTCCGCTTACAGCCCTCCTTCCTCCCACCGAGTGAGCCGTCTGCGGCAATTGCTACATTTGGCACCTATCAGAACTCGCTTATTAAAAACATATGCCATTGCAAGTTATATCTCATTTCGTGAAACATTATTCGCAGTTGTTCCTTTTGGGATGTAGAGTTGATCGTCGGTTCGAAGTATTTTGATTATTCCGAATGTTATCGCAATGAATGTCTGATACAAGGAAAAGAACGTAGTACCATTTATGTAGCAGAAATATATTAGAATGCGTATTTACATCGCAGAGTTTGCAAGATGCGTAAATTTAATTGTCAGCTGTCATATAAAATTGATCATCTCTCTTTAGCCCAGTGAGCATAGATCCTAGCTTAACATTTCTCTACTAGTTGGAGAAATGTGGGTCTCCTCCTCCGCTTACAGCCCTCCTTCCTCACACCGAGTGAGCCGTCTGCGGCAATTGCTACATTTGCCACCAATCAGAACTCGCTTATTAAAAACATATGCCATTGCAAATTATATCTCATTTCGTAAAACATTATTCGCAGTTGTTTCTTTTGGGATGTAGAGTTGATCGTCGGTTCGAAGTATCTTGATGATTCCGAATGTTAACGCAATGAATGTCTGATACAAGGAAAAGATCGTAGTACCATTTATGTATCAGAAATATATTAGAATGCGTATTTACATCGCAGAGTTTGCAAGAAGCGTAAATTTAATTGTCAGCTTTCATATGAAACTGAGCATATCTCTTTAGTCCTGTGAGCATAGATCCTAGCTTAACATTTCTCTACTAGTTGGAGAAATGTGGGTCTCCTCCTCCGCTTACAGCCCTCCTTCCTCCCACCGAGTGAGCCGTCTGCGGCAATTGCTACATTTGACACCTATCAGAACTCGCTTATTAAAAACATATGCCATTGCAAATTATATCTCATTTCGTAAAACATTATTCGCAGTTGTTCCTTTTGGGATGTAGAGTTGATCGTCGGTTCGAAGTATTTTGATTATTCCGAATGTTATCGCAATGAATGTCTGATACAAGGAAAAGAACGTAGTACCATTTATGTATCAGAAATATATTAGAATGCGTATTTACATCGCAGAGTGTGCAAGAAGCGTAAATTTAATTATCAGCTGTCATATTAAACTGAGCATCTCTCTTTAGTCCTGTGAGCATAGAACCTAGCTTAACATTTCTCCACTAGTTGGAGAAATGTGGGCCTCCTCCTCCGCTTACAGCCCTCCTTCCTCCCACCGAGTGAGCCGTCTGCGGCAATTGCTACATTTGACACCTATCAGAACTCGCTTATTAAAAACATATGCCATTGCAAATTATATCTCATTTCGTGAAACACTATTCGCAGTTCTTCCTTTTGGAATGTAGAGTTGATCGTCGCTTCGAAGTATCTTGATGATTTCGAATGTTAACGCAATGAATGTCTGATACAAGGAAAAGAACGTAGTACCATTTATGTATCAGAAATATATTAGAATGCGTATTTACATCGCAGAGTTTGCAAGAAGCGTAAATTTAATTGTCAGCTGTCTTATAAAACTGAGCATCTCTCTTTAGTCCTGTGAGCATAGAACCTAGCTTAACATTTCTCCACTAGTTGGAGAAATGTGGGCCTCCTCCTCCGCTTACAGCCCTCCTTCCTCCCACCGAGTGAGCCGTCTGCGGCAATTGCTACATTTGACACCTATCAGAACTCGCTTTGTAAAAACATATGCCATTGCAAATTATATCTCATTTTGTAAAACATTATTCGCAGTTGTTCCTTTTGGGATGTAGAGTTGATCGTCGGTTCGAAGTATCTTGATGATTCCGAATGTTATCGCAATGAATGTCTGATACAAGGAAAAGAACGTAGTACCATTTATGTATCAGAAATATATTAGAATGCGTATTTACATCGCAGAGTTTGCAAGATGCGTAAATTTAATTGTCAGCTGTCATATAAAACTGAGCATCTCTCTTTAGTCCTGTGAGCATAGATCCTAGCTTAACATTTCTCCACTAGTTGGAGAAATGTGGGCCTCCTCCTCCGCTTACAGCCCTCCTTCCTCCCACCGAGTGAGCCGTCTGCGGCAATTGCTACATTTGACATCTATCAGAACTCGCTTATTAATAATATATGCCATTGCAAATTATATCTCATTTCGTAAAACATTATTCGCAGTTGTTCCTTTTGGGATGTAGAGTTGATCGTCGGTTCGAAGTATTTTGATTATTCCGAATGTTATCGCAATGAATGTCTGATACAAGGAAAAGAACGTAGTACCATTTATGTATCAGAAATATATTAGAATGCGTATTTACATCGCAGAGTTTGCAAGAAGCATAAATTTAATTGTCAGCTGTCATATAAAACTGAGCATCTCTCTTTATTCCTGTGAGCATAGAACCTAGCTTAACATTTCTCCACTAGTTGGAGAAATGTGGGCCTCCTCCTCCGCTTACAGCCCTCCTTCCTCCCACCGAGTGAGCCGTCTGCGGCAATTGCTACATTTGACACCTATCAGAACTCGCTTATTAAAAACATATGCCATTGCAAATTATATCTCATTTCGAAAACATTATTCGCAGTTGTTCCTTTTGAGATGTAGAGTTGATCGTCGGTTCGAAGTATTTTGATTATTCCGAATGTTATCGCAATGAATGTCTGATACAAGGAAAAGAACGTAGTACCATTTATGTATCAGAAATATATTAGAATGAGTATTTACATCGCAGAGTTTGCAAGATGCGTAAATTTAATTATCAGCTGTAATATAAAACTCATCATCTCTCCTTAGTCCTGTGAGCACAGAACCTAGCTTAACATTTCTCCACTAGTTGGAGAAATGTGGGCCTCCTCCTCCGCATACAGCCCTCCTTCCTCCCACCGAGTGAGCCGTCTGCGGCAATTGCTACATTTGACACCTATCAGAACTCGCTTATTAAAAACATATGCCATTGCAAATTATATCTCATTTCGTAAAACATTATTCGCAGTTGTTCCTTTTGGGATGTAGAGTTGATCGTCGGTTCGAAGTATCTTGATGATTCCGAATGTTAACGCAATGAATGTCTGATACAAGGAAAAGAATGTAGTACCATTTTTGTATCAGAAATATATTAGAATGCGTATTTACATCGCAGAGTTTGCAAGATGCGTAAATTTAATTGTCAGCTGTCATATAAAACTGCTCATCTCTCTTTAGTCCTGTGAGCATAGAACCTAGCTTAACATTTCTCCACTAGTTGGAGAAATGTGGGCCTCCTCCTCCGCTTACAGCCCTCCTTCCTCCCACCGAGTGAGCCGTCTGCGGCAATTGCTACATTTGACACCTATCAGAACTCGCTTATTAAAAACATATGCCATTCTAAATATATCTCATTTCGTAAAACATTATTCGCAGTTGTTCCATTTGGGATGTAGAGTTGATCGTCGTTTCGAAGTGTCTTGATGATTCCGAATGTTGTCGCAATGAATGACTGACACAAGGAAAAGAATGTAGTACCATTTATGTATCAGAAATATATTAGAATGCGTATTTACATCGCAGAGTTTGCAAGATGCGTAAATTTAATTGTCAGCTGTCATATAAAATTGATCATCTCTCTTTATTCCTGTGAGCATAGAACCTAGCTTAACATTTCTCTACTAGTTGGAAAAATGTGGGTCTCCTCCTCCGCTTACAGCCCTCCTTCCTCCCACCGAGTGAGCCGTCTGAGGCAATTGCTACATTTGACACCTATCAGAACTCGCTTACTATAAACATATGCCATTGCAAAGTATATCTCATTTCGTAAAACATTATTCGCAATTGTTCCTTTTGGGATGTAGAGTTGATCGGCGGTTCGAAGTATCTTGATGATTCCGAATGTTATCGCAATGAATGTCTGATACAAGGAAAAGAACGTAGTACCATTTATGTATCAGAAATATATTAGAATGCGTATTTACATCGCAGAGTTTGCAAGATGCGTAAATTTAATTGTCAGCTGTCATATAAAATTGATCATCTCTCTTTAGCCCTGTGAGCATAGATCCTAGCTTAACATTTCTCTACTAGTTGGAGAAATGTGGGTCTCCTCCTCCGCTTACAGCTCTCCTTCCTCACACCGAGTGAGCCGTCTGCGGCAATTGCTACATTTGCCACCAATCAGAACTCGCTTATTAAAAACATATGCCATTGCAAATTATATCTCATTTCGTAAAACATTATTCGCAGTTGTTTCTTTTGGGATGTAGAGTTGATCGTCGGTTCGAAGTATCTTGATTATTCCGAATGTTATCGCAATGAATGTCTGATACAAGGAAAAGAACGTAGTACCATTTATGTATCAGAAATATATTAGAATGCGTATTTACATCGTAGAGTTTGCAAGATGCATAAATTTAATTGTCAGCTGTCATATAAAACTGAGCATCTCTCTTTAGTCCTGTGAGCATAGAACCTAGCTTAACATTTCTCCACTAGTTGGAGAAATGTGGGCCTCCTCCTCCGCTTACAGCCCTCCTTCCTCCCACCGAGTGAGCCGTCTGCGGCAATTGCTACATTTGACACCTATCAGAACTCGCTTTGTAAAAACATATGCCATTGCAAATTATATCTCATTTTGTAAAACATTATTCGCAGTTGTTCCTTTTGGGATGTAGAGTTGATCGTCGGTTCGAAGTATTTTGATTATTCCGAATGTTATCGCAATGAATGTCTGATACAAGGAAAAGAACGTAGTACCATTTATGTATCAGAAATATATTAGAATGCGTATTTACATCGCAGAGTTTGCAAGAAGCATAAATTTAATTGTCAGCTGTCATATAAAACTGAGCATCTCTCTTTATTCCTGTGAGCATAGAACCTAGCTTAACATTTCTCCACTAGTTGGAGAAATGTGGGCCTCCTCCTCCGCTTACAGCCCTCCTTCCTCCCACCGAGTGAGCCGTCTGCAGCAATTGCTACATTTGACACCTATCAGAACTCGCTTATTAAAAACATATGCCATTGCAAATTATATCTCATTTCGTAAAACATTATTCGCAGTTGTTCCTTTTGGGATGTAGAGTTGATCGTCGGTTCGAAGTATTTTGATTATTCCGAATGTTATCGCAATGAATGTCTGATATAAGGAAAAGAACGTAGTACCATTTATGTATCAGAAATATATTAGAATGAGTATTTACATCGCAGAGTTTGCAAGATGCGTAAATTTAATTATCAGCTGTAATATAAAACTCATCATCTCTCCTTAGTCCTGTGAGAATAGACCCTAGCTTAACATTTCTCCACTAGTTGGAGAAATGTGGGCCTCCTCCTCCGCATACAGCCCTCCTTCCTCCCACCGAGTGAGCCGTCTGCGGCAATTGCTACATTTGACACCTATCAGAACTCGCTTATTAAAAACATATGCCATTGCAAATTATATCTCATTTCGTAAAACATTATTCGCAGTTGTTCCTTTTGGATGTAGAGTTGATCGTCGGTTCGAAGTATCTTGATGATTCCGAATGTTAACGCAATGAATGTCTGATACAAGGAAAAGAACGTAGTACCATTTATGTATCAGAAATATATTAGAATGCGTATTTACATCGCAGAGTTTGCAAGATGCGTAAATTTAATTGTCAGCTGTCTAATAAAACTGCTCATCTCTCTTTAGTCCTGTGAGCATAGAACCTAGCTTAACATTTCTCCACTAGTTGGAGAAATGTGGGCCTCCTCCTCCGCTTACAGCCCTCCTTCCTCCCACCGAGTGAGCCGTCTGCGGCAATTGCTACATTTGACACCTATCAGAACTCGCTTATTAAAAACATATGCCATTCTAAATATATCTCATTTCGTAAAACATTATTCGCAGTTGTTCCATTTGGGATGTGGAGTTGATCGTCGTTTCGAAGTGTCTTGATGATTCCGAATGTTGTCGCAATGAATGACTGACACAAGGAAAAGAATGTAGTACCATTTATGTATCAGAAATATATTAGAATGCGTTTTTACATCGCAGAGTTTGCAAGATGCGTAAATTTAATTGTCAGCTGTCATATAAAACTGAGCATCTCTCTTTAGTCCTGTGAGCATAGAACCTAGCTTAACATTTCTCCACTAGTTGGAGAAATGTGGGCCTCCTCCTCCGCTTACAGCCGTCCTTCCTCCCACCGAGTGAGCCGTCTGCGGCAATTGCTACATTTGACACCTATCAGAACTCGCTTACTAAAAACATATGCCATTGCAAAGTATATCTCATTTCGTAAAACATTATTCGCAGTTGTTCATTTTGGGATGTAGAGTTGATCGTCGGTTCGAAGTATCTTGATGATTCCGAATGTTATCGCAATTAATGTCTGATACAAGGAAAAGAACGTAGTACCATTTATGTATCAGAAATATATTAGAATGCGTACTTACATCGCAGAGTTTGCAAGATGCGTAAATTTAATTGTCAGCTGTCATATAAAATTGATCATCTCTCTTTAGCCCAGTGAACATAGAACCTAGCTTAACATTTCTCTACTAGTTGGAGAAATGTGGGCCCCCTCCTCCGCTTACAGCCCTCCTTCCTCCCACCGAGTGAGCCGTCTGAGGCAATTGCTACATTTGACACCTATCAGAACTCGCTTACTATAAATATATGCCATTGCAAAGTATATCTCATTTCGTAAAACATTATTCGCAGTTGTTCCTTTTGGGATGTAGAGTTGATCGTCGGTTCGAAGTATCTTGATGATTCCGAATGTTATCGCAATGAATGTCTGATACAAGGAAAAGAACGTAGTACCATTTATGTATCAGAAATATATTAGAATGCGTATTTACATCGCAGAGTTTGCAAGATGGGTAAATTTAAATGTCAGCTGTCATATAAAATTGATCATCTCTCTTTAGCCCAGTGAGCATAGATCCTAGCTTAACATTTCTCTACTAGTTGGAGAAATGTGGGTCTCCTCCTCCGCTTACAGCCCTCCTTCCTCACACCGAGTGAGCCGTCTGCGGCAATTGCTACATTTGCCACCAATCAGAAATCGCTTATTAAAAACATATGCCATTGCAAATTATATCTCATTTCGTAAAACATTATTCGCAGTTGTTTCTTTTGGGATGTAGAGTTGATCGTCGGTTCGAAGTATCTTGATGATTCCGAATGTTAACGCAATGAATGTCTGATACAAGGAAAAGATCGTAGTACCATTTATGTATCAGAAATATATTAGAATGCGTATTTACATCGCAGAGTTTGCAAGAAGCGTAAATTTAATTGTCAGCATTCATATGAAACTGAGCATCTCTCTTTAGTCCTGTGAGCATAGAACCTAGCTTAACATTTCTCCACTAGTTGGAGAAATGTGGGCCTCCTCCTCCGCTTACAGCCCTCCGGAATCCCACCGAGTAAGCCGTCTGCGGCAATTGCTACATTTGACACCTATCAGACCTCGCTTATTAAAACCATATGCCATTGCAAATTATATCTCATTTCGTAAAACATTATTCGCAGTTGTTTATTTTGGGATGTAGAGTCGATCGTCGGTTCGAAGTATCTTGATTATTCCGAATGTTATCGCAATGAATGTCTGATACAAGGAAAAGAACGTAGTACCATTTATGTATCAGAAATATATTAGAATGCGTATTTACATCGCAGAGTTTGCAAGAAGCGTAAATTTAATTTTCAGCTGTCATATAAAACTGATCATCTCTCTTTAGTCCTGTGAGCATAGAACCTAGCTTAACATTTCTCCACTAGTTGGAGAAATGTGGGCCTCCTCCTCCGCTTACAGCCCTCCTTCCTCCCACCGAGTGAGCCGTCTGTGGCAATTGCTACATTTGACATCTATCAGAACTCGCTTATTAAAAACATATGCCATTGCAAATTATATCTCATTTCGTAAAACATTATTCGCAGTTGTTCCTTTTGGGATGTAGAGTTGATCGTCGGTTCGAAGTATTTTGATTATTTCGAATGTTATCGCAATGAATGTCTGATACAAGGAAAAGAACGTAGTACCATTTATGTATCAGAAATATATTAGAATGCTTATTTACATCGCAGAGTTTGCAAGAAGCGTAAATTTAATTGTCAGCTGTCATATAAAACTGAGCATCTCTCTTTATTCCTGTGAGCATAGAACCTAGCTTAACATTTCTCCACTAGTTGGAGAAATGTGGGCCTCCTCCTCCGCTTACAGCCCTCCTTCCTCCCACCGAGTGAGCCGTCTGCGGCAATTGCTACATTTGACACCTATCAGAACTCGCTTATTAAAAACATATGCCATTGCAAATTATATCTCATTTCGTAAAACATTATTCGCAGTTGTTCCTTTTGGGATGTAGAGTTGATCGTCGGTTCGAAGTATTTTGATTATTCCGAATGTTATCGCAATGAATGTCTGATACAAGGAAAAGAACGTAGTACCATTTATGTATCAGAAATATATTAGAATGCGTATTTACATCGCAGAGTGTGCAAGAAGCGTAAATTTAATTGTCAGCTGTCATATAAAACTGAGCATCTCTCTTTAGTCCTGTGAGCATAGAACCTAGCTTAACATTTCTCCACTAGTTGGAGAAATGTGGGCCTCCTCCTCCGCTTACAGCCCTCCTTCCTCCCACCGAGTGAGCCGTCTGCGGCAATTGCTACATTTGACACCTATCAGAACTCGCTTATTAAAAACATATGCCATTGCAAATTATATCTCATTTCGTAAAACACTATTCGCAGTTGTTCCTTTTGGAATGTAGAGTTGATCGTCGCTTCGAAGTATCTTGATGATTCCGAATGTTAACGCAATGAATGTCTGATACAAGGAAAAGAACGTAGTACCATTTATATATCAGAAATATATCAGAATGCGTATTTACATCGCAGAGTTTGCAAGAAGCGTAAATTTAATTGTCAGCTGTCATATAAAACTGAGCATCTCTCTTTAGTCCTGTGAGCATAGAACCTAGCTTAACATTTCTCCACTAGTTGGAGAAATGTGGGCCTCCTCCTCCGCTTACAGCCCTCCGGAATCCCACCGAGTAAGCCGTCTGCGGCAATTGCTACATTTGACACCTATCAGACCTCGCTTATTAAAACCATATGCCATTGCAAATTATATCTCATTTCTTAAAACATTATTCGCAGTTGTTCCTTTTGGGATGTAGAGTTGATCGTCGGTTCGAAGTATCTTGATTATTCCGAATGTTATCGCAATGAATGTCTGATACAAGGAAAAGAACGTAGTACCATTTATGTATCAGAAATATATTAGAATTCGTATTTACATCGCAGAGTTTGCAAGAAGCATAAATTTAATTGTCAGCTGTCATATAAAACTGAGCATCTCTCTTTATTCCTGTGAGCATAGAACCTAGCCTAACATTTCTCCACTAGTTGGAAAAATGTGGGCCTCCTCCTCCGCTTACAGCCCTCCTTCCTCCCACCGAGTGAGCCGTCTGCGGCAATTGCTACATTTGGCACCTATCAGAACTCGCTTATTAAAAACATATGCCATTGCAAATTATATCTCATTTCGTAAAACATTATTCGCAGTTGTTCCTTTTGGGATGTAGAGTTGATCGTCGGTTCGAAGTATCTTGATGATTCCGAATGTTAACGCAATGAATGTCTGATACAAGGAAATGAACGTAGTAACATTTATGTATCAGAAATATATTAGAATGCGTATTTACATCGCAGAGTGTGCAAGAAGCGTAAATTTAATTGTCAGCTGTCATATAAAACTGAGCATCTCTCTTTAGTCCTGTGAGCATAGAACCTAGCTTAACATTTCTCCACTAGTTGGAGAAATGTGGGCCTCCTCCTCCGCTTACAGCCCTCCTTCCTCCCACCGAGTCAGCCGTCTGCGGCAATTGCTACATTTGACACCTATCAGAACTCGCTTATTAAAAACATATGCCATTGCAAATTATATCTCATTTCGTAAAACATTTTTCGCAGTTGTTCCTTTTGGGATGTAGAGTTGATCGTCGGTTCGAAGTATCTTGATGATTCCGAATGTTAACGCAATGAATGTCTGATACAAGGAAATGAATGTAGTAACATTTATGTATCAGAAATATATTAGAATGCGTATTTACATCGCAGAGTTTGCAAGATGCGTAAATTTAATTGTCAGCTGTCATATAAAACTGAGCATCTCTCTTTAGTCCTGTGAGCACAGAACCTAGCTTAACATTTCTCCACTAGTTGGAGAAATGTGGGCCTCCTCCTCCGCTTACAGCCCTCCTTCCTCCCACCGAGTGAGCCGTCTGCGGCAATTGCTACAAAAAAAATGGTTCAAATGGCTCTGAGCACTATGGGACTCAACTGCTGTGGTCATCAGTCCCCTAGAACTTAGAACTACTTAAACCTAACTAACCTAAGGACATCACACACACCCATGCCCGAGGCAGGATTCGAACCTGCGACCGTAGCCGCAGCGCGGCTCCGGACTGGAGCGCCTAGAACCGCACGGCCACCGCGGCCGGCACAATTGCTACATTTGGCACCTATCAGAACTCGCTTATTAAAAACATATGCCATTGCAAATTATATCTCATTTCTTAAAACATTTTTCGCAGTTGTTCCTTTTGGGATGTAGAGTTGATCGTCGGTTCGAAGTATCTTGATGATTCCGAATGTTAACGCAATGAATGTCTGATACAAGGAAATGAACGTAGTAACATTTATGTATCAGAAATATATTAGAATGCGTATTTACATCGCAGAGTTTGCAAGATGCGTAAATTTAATTGTCAGCTGTCATATAAAACTGAGCATCTCTCTTTAGTCCTGTGAGCATAGAACCTAGCTTAACATTTCTCCACTAGTTGGAGAAATGTGGGCCTCCTCCTCCGCTTACAGCCCTCCGGAATCCCACCGAGTAAGCCGTCTGCGGCAATTGCTACATTTGACACCTATCAGACCTCGCTTATTAAAACCTTATGCCATTGCAAATTATATCTCATTTCTTAAAACATTATTCGCAGTTGTTCCTTTTGGGATGTAGAGTTGATCGTCGGTTCGAAGTATCTTGATTATTCCGAATGTTATCGCAATGAATGTCTGATACAAGGAAAAGAACGTAGTAACATTTATGTATCAGAAATATATTAGAATGCGTATTTACATCGCAGAGTGTGCAAGAAGCGTAAATTTAATTGTCAGCTGTCATATAAAACTGAGCATCTCTCTTTAGTCCTGTGAGCATAGAACCTAGCTTAACATTTCTCCACTAGTTGGAGAAATGTGGGCCTCCTCCTCCGCTTACAGCCCTCCTTCCTCCCACCGAGTGAGCCGTCTGCGGCAATTGCTACATTTGGCACCTATCAGAACTCGCTTATTAAAAACACATGCCATTGCAAATTATATCTCATTTCGTAAAACATTTTTCGCAGTTGTTCCTTTTGGGATGTAGAGTTGATCGTCGGTTCGAAGTATCTTGATGATTCCGAATGTTAACGCAATGAATGTCTGATACAAGGAAAAGAACGTAGTACCATTTATGTATCAGAAATATATTAGAATGCGTATTTACATCGCAGAGTGTGCAAGAAGCGTAAATTTAATTGTCAGCTGTCATATAAAACTGAGCATCTCTCTTTAGTCCTGTGAGCATAGAACCTAGCTTAACATTTCTCCACTAGTTGGAGAAATGTGGGCCTCCTCCTCCGCTTACAGCCCTCCTTCCTCCCACCGAGTGAGCCGTCTGCGGCAATTGCTACATTTGGCACCCATCAGAACTCGCTTATTAAAAACATATGCCATTGCAAATTATATCTCATTTCGTAAAACATTTTTCGCAGTTGTTCCTTTTGGGATGTAGAGTTGATCGTCGGTTCGAAGTATCTTGATGATTCCGAATGTTAACGCAATGAATGTCTGATACAAGGAAATGAACGTAGTAACATTTATGTATCAGAAATATATTAGAATGCGTATTTACATCGCAGAGTTTGCAAGATGCGTAAATTTAATTGTCAGCTGTCATATAAAACTGAGCATCTCTCTTTAGTCCTGTGAGCATAGAACCTAGCTTAACATTTCTCCACTAGTTGGAGAAATGTGTGCCTCCTCCTCCGCTTACAGCCCTCCTTCCTCCCACCGAGTGAGCCGTCTGCGGCAATTGCTACATTTGGCACCTATCAGAACTCGCTTATTAAAAACATATGCCATTGCAAATTATATCTCATTTCGTAAAACATTATTCGCAGTTGTTCCTTTTGGGATGTAGAGTTGATCGTCGGTTCGAAGTATCTTGATGATTCCGAATGTTATCGCAATGAATGTCTGATACAAGGAAATAAACGTAGTACCATTTATGTATCAGAAATATATTAGAATGCGTATTTACATCGCAGAGTTTGCAAGATGCGTAAATTTAATTGTCAGCTGTCATATAAAACTGAGCATCTCTCTTTAGTCCTGTGAGCATAGAACCTAGCTTAACATTTCTCCACTAGTTGGAGAAATGTGGGCCTCCTCCTCCGCTTACAGCCCTCCTTCCTCCCACCGAGTGAGCCGTCTGCGGCAATTGCTACATTTGGCACCTATCAGAACTCGCTTATTAAAAACATATGCCATTGCAAATTATATCTCATTTCTTAAAACATTATTCGCAGTTGTTCCTTTTGGGATGTAGAGTTGATCGTCGGTTCGAAGTATTTTGATTATTCCGAATGTTATCGCAATGAATGTCTGATACAAGGAAAAGAACGTAGTACCATTTATGTATCAGAAATATATTAGAATGCGTATTTACATCGCAGAGTGTGCAAGAAGCGTAATATTAATTGTCAGCTGTCATATAAAACTGAGCATCTCTCTTTAGTCCTGTGAGCATAGAACCTAGCTTAACATTTCTCCACTAGTTGGAGAAATGTGGGCCTCCTCCTCCGCTTACAGCCCTCCTTCCTCCCACCGAGTGAGCCGTCTGCGGCAATTGCTACATTTGGCACCTATCAGAACTCGCTTATTAAAAACATATGCCATTGCAAATTATATCTCATTTCGTAAAACATTTTTCGCAGTTGTTCCTTTTGTGATGTAGAGTTGATCGGCGGTTCGAAGTATCTTGATGATTCCGAATGTTAACGCAATGAATGTCTGATACAAGGAAATGAACGTAGTACCATTTATGTATCAGAAATATATTAGAATGCGTATTTACATCGCAGAGTTTGCAAGATGCGTAAATTTAATTGTCAGCTGTCATATAAAACTGAGCATCTCTCTTTAGTCCTGTGAGCATAGAACCTAGCTTAACATTTCTCCACTAGTTGGAGAAATGTGGGCCTCCTCCTCCGCTTACAGCCCTCCTTCCTCCCACCGAGTGAGCCGTCTGCGGCAATTGCTACATTTGGCACCTATCAGAACTCGCTTATTAAAAACATATGCCATTGCAAATTATATCTCATTTCGTAAAACATTATTCGCAGTTGTTCCTTTTGGGATGTAGAGTTGATCGTCGGTTCGAAGTATTTTTATTATTCCGAATGTTATCGCAATGAATGTCTGATACAAGGAAAAGAACGTAGTACCATTTATGTATCAGAAATATATTAGAATGCGTATTTACATCGCAGAGTGTGCAAGAAGCGTAAATTTAATTGTCAGCTGTCATATAAAACTGAGCATCTCTCTTTAGTCCTGTGAGCATAGAACCTAGCTTAACATTTCTCCACTAGTTGGAGAAATGTGGGCCTCCTCCTCCGCTTACAGCCCTCCTTCCTCCCACCGAGTGAGCCGTCTGCGGCAATAGCTACATTTGGCACCTATCAGAACTCGCTTATTAAAAACATATGCCATTGCAAATTATATCTCATTTCGTAAAATATTTTTCGCAGTTGTTCCTTTTGGGATGTAGAGTTGATCGTCGGTTCGAATTATCTTGATGATTCCGAATGTTAACGCAATGAATGTCTGATACAAGGAAATGAACGTAGTAACATTTATGTATCAGAAATATGTTAGAATGCGTATTTACATCGCAGAGTGTGCAAGAAGCGTAAATTTAATTGTCAGCTGTCATATAAAACTGAGCATCTCTCTTTAGTCCTGTGAGCATAGAACCTAGCTTAACATTTCTCCACTAGTTGGAGAAATGTGGGCCTCCTCCTCCGCTTACAGCCCTCCTTCCTCCCACCGAGTGAGCCGTCTGCGGCAATTGCTACATTTGGCACCTATCAGAACTCGCTTATTAAAAACATATGCCATTGCAAATTATATCTCATTTCGTAAAACATTTTTCGCAGTTGTTCCTTTTGGGATGTAGAGTTGATCGTCGGTTCGAAGTATCTTGATGATTCCGAATGTTAACGCAATGAATGTCTGATACAAGGAAATGAACGTAGTAACATTTATGTATCAGAAATATATTAGAATGCGTATTTACATCGCAGAGTTTGCAAGATGCGTAAATTTAATTGTCAGCTGTCATATAAAACTGAGCATCTCTCTTTAGTCCTGTGAGCATAGAACCTTGCTTAACATTTCTCCACTAGTTGGAGAAATGTGGGCCTCCTCCTCCGCTTACAGCCCTCCTTCCTCCCACCGAGTGAGCCGTCTGCGGCAATTGCTACATTTGGCACCTATCAGAACTCGCTTATTAAAAACATATGCCATTGCAAATTATATCTCATTTCTTAAAACATTTTTCGCAGTTGTTCCTTTTGGGATGTAGAGTTGATCGTCGGTTCGAAGTATCTTGATGATTCCGAATGTTAACGCAATGAATGTCTGATACAAGGAAATGAACGTAGTAACATTTATGTATCAGAAATATATTAGAATGCGTATTTACATCGCAGAGTTTGCAAGATGCGTAAATTTTATTGTCAGCTGTCATATAAAACTGAGCATCTCTCTTTAGTCCTGTGAGCATAGAACCTAGCTTAACATTTCTCCACTAGTTGGAGAAATGTGGGCCTCCTCCTCCGCTTACAGCCCTCCTTCCTCCCACCGAGTGAGCCGTCTGCGGCAATTGCTACATTTGACACCTATCAGACCTCGCTTATTAAAACCATATGCCATTGCAAATTATATCTCATTTCTTAAAACATTATTCGCAGTTGTTCCTTTTGGGATGTAGAGTTGATCGTCGGTTCGAAGTATTTTGATTATTCCGAATGTTATCGCAATGAATGTCTGATACAAGGAAAAGAACGTAGTACCATTTATGTATCAGAAATATATTAGAATGCGTATTTACATCGCAGAGTGTGCAAGAAGCGTAAATTTAATTGTCAGCTGTCATATAAAACTGCGCATCTCTCTTTAGTCCTGTGAGCATAGAACCTAGCTTAACATTTCTCCACTAGTTGGAGAAATGTGGGCCTCCTCCTCCGCTTACAGCCCTCCTTCCTCCCACCGAGTGAGCCGTCTGCGGCAATTGCTACATTTGGCACCTATCAGAACTCGCTTATTAAAAACATATGCCATTGCAAATTATATCTCATTTCGTAAAACATTTTTCGCAGTTGTTCCTTTTGGGATGTAGAGTTGATCGTCGGTTCGAAGTATCTTGATGATTCCGAATGTTAACGCAATGAATGTCTGATACAAGGAAAAGAACGTAGTACCATTTATGTATCAGAAATATATTAGAATGCGTATTTACATCGCAGAGTGTGCAAGAAGCGTAAATTTAATTGTCAGCTGTCATATAAAACTGAGCATCTCTCTTTAGTCCTGTGAGCATAGAACCTAGCTTAACATTCCTCCACTAGTTGGAGAAATGTGGGCCTCCTCCTCCGCTTACAGCCCTCCTTCCTCCCACCGAGTGAGCCGTCTGCGGCAATTGCTACATTTGGCACCTATCAGAACTCGCTTATTAAAAACACATGCCATTGCAAATTATATCTCATTTCGTAAAACATTTTTCGCAGTTGTTCCTTTTGGGATGTAGAGTTGATCGTCGGTTCGAAGTATCTTGATGATTCCGACTGTTAACGCAATGAATGTCTGATACAAGGAAATGAACGTAGTAACATTTATGTATCAGAAATATATTAGAATGCGTATTTACATCGCAGAGTTTGCAAGATGCGTAAATTTAATTGTCAGCTGTCATATAAAACTGAGCATCTCTCTTTAGTCCTGTGAGCATAGAACCTAGCTTAACATTTCTCCACTAGTTGGAGAAATGTGGGCCTCCTCCTCCGCTTACAGCCCTCCTTCCTCCCACCGAGTGAGCCGTCTGCGGCAATTGCTACATTTGGCACCTATCAGAACTCGCTTATTAAAAACATATGCCATTGCAAATTATATCTCATTTCTTAAAACATTTTTCGCAGTTGTTCCTTTTGGGATGTAGAGTTGATCGTCGGTTCGAAGTATCTTGATGATTCCGAATGTTAACGCAATGAATGTCTGATACAAGGAAATGAACGTAGTAACATTTATGTATCAGAAATATATTAGAATGCGTATTTACATCGCAGAGTTTGCAAGATGCGTAAATTTAATTGTCAGCTGTCATATAAAACTGAGCATCTCTCTTTAGTCCTGTGAGCATAGAACCTAGCTTAACATTTCTCCACTAGTTGGAGAAATGTGGGCCTCCTCCTCAGATTACAGCCCTCCGGAATCCCACCGAGTAAGCCGTCTGCGGCAATTGCTACATTTGACACCTATCAGACCTCGCTTATTAAAACCATATGCCATTGCAAATTATATCTCATTTCTTAAAACATTATTCGCAGTTGTTCCTTTTGGGATGTAGAGTTGATCGTCGGTTCGAAGTATCTTGATTATTCCGAATGTTATCGCAATGAATGTCTGATACAAGGAAAAGAACGTAGTACCATTTATGTATCAGAAATATATTAGAATGCGTATTTACATCGCAGAGTTTGCAAGAAGCGTAAATTTAATTTTCAGCTGTCATATAAAACTGATCATCTCTCTTTAGTCCTGTGAGCATAGAACCTAGCTTAACATTTCTCCACTAGTTGGAGAAATGTGGGCCTCCTCCTCCGCTTACAGCCCTCCTTCCTCACACCGAGTGAGCCGTCTGCGGCAATTGCTACATTTGACATCTATCAGAACTCGCTTATTAATAACATATGCCATTGCAAATTATATCTCATTTCGTAAAACATTATTCGCAGTTGTTCCTTTTGGGATGTAGAGTTGATCGTCGGTTCGAAGTATTTTGATTATTCCGAATGTTATCGCAATGAATGTCTGATACAAGGAAAAGAACGTAGTACCATTTATGTATCAGAAATATATTAGAATGCGTATTTACATCGCAGAGTGTGCAAGAAGCGTAAATTTAATTGTCAGCTGTCATATAAAACTGAGCATCTCTCTTTAGTCCTGTGAGCATAGAACCTAGCTTAACATTTCTCCACTAGTTGGAGAAATGTGGGCCTCCTCCTCCGCTTACAGCCCTCCTTCCGCCCACCGAGTGAGCCGTCTGCGGCAATTGCTACATTTGCCACCTATCAGAACTCGCTTATTAAAAACATATGCCATTGCAAATTATATCTCATTTCGTAAAACATTATTCGATGTTGTTCCTTTTGGGATGTAGAGTTGATCGTCGGTTCGAAGTATCTTGATGATTCCGAATGTTAATGCAATGAATGTCTGATACAAGGAAAAGAACGTAGTACCATTTATGTATCAGAAATATATTAGAATGCGTATTTACATCGCAGAGTTTGCAAGATGCGTAAATTTAATTGTCAGCTGTCATATAAAACTGAGCATCTCTCTTTAGTCCTGTGAGCATAGAACCTAGCTTAACATTTCTCCACTAGTTGGAGAAATGTGGGCTCCTCCTCCGCTTACAGCCCTCCTTCCTCCCACCGAGTGAGCCGTCTGCGGCAATTGCTACATTTGACACCTATCAGAACTCGCTTATTAAAAACATATGCCATTGCAAATTATATCTCATTTCGTAAAACATTATTCGCAGTTGTTCCTTTTGGGATGTAGAGATGATCGTCGGTTCGAAGTATCTTGATGATTCCGAATGTTAACGCAATGAATGTCTGATACAAGGAAAAGAACGTAGTACCATTTATGTATCAGAAATTTATTAGAATATGTATTTACATCGCAGAGTTTGCAAGATGCGTAAATTTAATTATCAGCTGTAATATAAAACTCATCATCTCTCCTTAGTCCAGTGAGCATAGAACCTAGCTTAACATTTCTCCACTAGTTGGAGAAATGTGGGCCTCCTCCTCCGCATACAGCCCTCCTTCCTCCCACCGAGTGAGCCGTCTTCGGCAATTGCTACATTTGGCACCTATCAGAACTCGCTTATTAAAAACATATGCCATTGCAAATTATATCTCATTTCGTAAAACATTATTCGCACTTGTTTCTTGTGGGATGTAGAGTTGATCGTCGGTTCGAAGTATCTTGATTATTCCGAATGTTATCGCAGTGAATGTCTGATACAAGGAAAAGAACGTAGTACCATTTATGTATCAGAAATATATTAGAATGAGTATTTACATCGCAGAGTTTGCAAGATGCGTAAATTTAATTATCAGCTGTAATAAAAAACTCATCATCTCTCCTTAGTCCTGTGAGCATAGAACCTAGCTTAACATTTCTCCACTAGTTGGAGAAATGTGGGCCTCCTCCTCCGCATACAGCCCTCCTTCCTCCCACCGAGTGAGCCGTCTGCGGCAATTGCTACATTTGACACCTATCAGAACTCGATTATTAAATCATATGCCATTGCAAATTATATCTCATTTCGTAAAACATTATTCGCAGTTGTTTCTTTTGGGATGTAGAGTTGATAGTCGGTTCGAAGTATCTTGATGATTCCCAATGTTATCGCAATGAATGTCTGATACAAGAAAAAGAACGTAGTACCATTTAAGTATCAGAAATATATTAGAATGCGTATTTACATCGCAGAGTTTGCAAGATGCGTAAATTTAATTGTCAGCTGTCATATAAAACTGAGCATCTCTCTTTAGTCCTGTGAGCATAGAACCTAGCTTAACATTTCTCCACTAGTTGGAGAAATGTGGGCCTCCTCCTCCGCTTACAGCCCTCCTTCCTCCCACCGAGTGAGCCGTCTGAGGCAATTGCTACATTTGACACCTATCAGAACTCGCTTACTAAAAACATATGCCATTGCAAAGTATATCTCATTTCATAAAACATTATTCGCAGTTGTTCCTTTTGGGATGTACAGTTGATCGTCGGTTCGAAGTATCTTGATTATTCCGAATGTTATCGCAATGAATGTCTGATACAAGGAAAAGAACGTAGTACCATTTATGTATCAGAAATATATTAGAATGAGTATTTACATCGCAGAGTTTGCAAGATGCGTAAATTTAATTATCAGCTGTAATAAAAAACTCATCATCTCTCCTTAGTCCTGTGAGCATAGAACCTAGCTTAACATTTCTCCACTAGTTGGAGAAATGTGGGCCTCCTCCTCCGCATACAGCCCTCCTTCCTCCCACCGAGTGAGCCGTCTGCGGCAATTGCTACATTTGACACCTATCAGAACTCGATTATTAAATCATATGCCATTGCAAATTATATCTCATTTCGTAAAACATTATTCGCAGTTGTTTCTTTTGGGATGTAGAGTTGATAGTCGGTTCGAAGTATCTTGATGATTCCCAATGTTATCGCAATGAATGTCTGATACAAGAAAAAGAACGTAGTACCATTTAAGTATCAGAAATATATTAGAATGCGTATTTACATCGCAGAGTTTGCAAGATGCGTAAATTTAATTGTCAGCTGTCATATAAAACTGAGCATCTCTCTTTAGTCCTGTGAGCATAGAACCTAGCTTAACATTTCTCCACTAGTTGGAGAAATGTGGGCCTCCTCCTCCGCTTACAGCCCTCCTTCCTCCCACCGAGTGAGCCGTCTTCGGCAATTGCTACATTTGGCACCTATCAGAACTCGCTTATTAAAAACATATGCCATTGCAAATTATATCTCATTTCGTAAAACATTATTCGCACTTGTTTCTTGTGGGATGTAGAGTTGATCGTCGGTTCGAAGTATCTTGATTATTCCGAATGTTATCGCAATGAATGTCTGATACAAGGAAAAGAACGTAGTACCATTTATGTATCAGAAATATATTAGAATGAGTATTTACATCGCAGAGTTTGCAAGATGCGTAAATTTAATTATCAGCTGTAATAAAAAACTCATCATCTCTCCTTAGTCCTGTGAGCATAGAACCTAGCTTAACATTTCTCCACTAGTTGGAGAAATGTGGGCCTCCTCCTCCGCATACAGCCCTCCTTCCTCCCACCGAGTGAGCCGTCTGCGGCAATTGCTACATTTGCCACCCATCAGAACTCGCTTATTAAAAACATATGCCATTGCAAATTATATCTCATTTCGTAAAACATTATTCGCAGTTGTTTCTTTAGTGTTGTAGAGTTGATCGTCGGTTCGAAGTATCTTGATGATTCCGAACGTTATCGCAATGAATGTCTGATACAAGAAAAAGAACGTAGTACCATTTATGTATCAGAAATATATTAGAATGTGTATTTACATCGCAGAGTTTGCAAGATGCGTAAATTTAATTGTCAGCTGTCATATAAAACTGAGCATCTCTCTTTAGTCCTGTGAGCATAGAACCTAGCTTAACATTTCTCCACCAGTTGGAGAAATGTGGGCCTCCTCCTCCGCTTACAGCCCTCCTTCCTCCCACCGAGTGAGCCGAAAGCGGCAATTGCTACATTTGACACCTATCAGAACTCGCTTACTAAAAACATATGCCATTGCAAAGTATATCTCATTTCATAAAACATTATTCGCAGTTGTTCCTTTTGGGATGTAGAGTTGATCGTCGGTTCGAAGTATCTTGATGATTCCGAATGTTATCGCAATGAATGTCTGATACAAGGAAAAGAACGTAGTACCATTTATGTATCAGAAATATATTAGAATGCGTACTTACATCGCAGAGTTTGCAAGATGCGTAAATTTAATTGTCAGCTGTCATATAAAATTGATCATCTCTCTTTAGCCCAGTGAACATAGAACCTAGCTTAACATTTCTCTACTAGTTGGAGAAATGTGGGCCTCCTCCTCCGCTTACAGCCCTCCTTCCTCCCACCGAGTGAGCCGTCTGAGGCAATTGCTACATTTGACACCTATCAGAACTCGCTTACTAAAAACATATGCCATTGCAAAGTATATCTCATTTCATAAAACATTATTCGCAGTTGTTCCTTTTGGGATGTAGAGTTGATCGTCGGTTCGAAGTATCTTGATGATTCCGAATGTTATCGCAATGTATGTCTGATACAAGGAAAAGAACGTAGTACCATTTATGTATCAGAAATATATTAGAATGCGTATTTACATCGCAGAGTTTGCAAGATGCGTAAATTTAATTGTCAGCTGTCATATAAAATTGATCATCTCTCTTTAGCCCAGTGAGCATAGATCCTAGCTTAACATTTCTCTACTAGTTGGAGAAATGTGGGTCTCCTTCTCCGCTTACAGCCCTCCTTCCTCACACCGAGTGAGCCGTCTGCGGCAATTGCTACATTTGCCACCTATCAGAACTCGCTTATTAAAAACATATGCCATTGCAAATTATATCTCATTTCGTAAAACATTATTCGCAGTTGTTTCTTTTGGGATGTAGAGTTGATCGTCGGTTCGAAGTATCTTTATGATTCCGAATGTTAACGCAATGAATGTCTGATACAAGGAAAAGATCGTAGTACCATTTATGTATCAGAAATATATTAGAATGCGTATTTACATCGCAGAGTTTGCAAGAAGCGTAAATTTAATTGTCAGCTTTCATATGAAACTGAGCATCTCTCTTTAGTCCTGTGAGCATAGAACCTAGCTTAACATTTCTCCACTAGTTGGAGAAATGTGGGCCTCCTCCTCCGCTTACAGCCCTCCTTCCTCCCACCGAGTGAGCCGTCTTCGGCAATTGCTACATTTGACACCTATCAGAACTCGCTTTGTAAAAACATATGCCATTGCAAATAATATCTCATTTCGTAAAACATTATTCGCAGTTGTTCCTTTTGGGATGTAGAGTTGATCGTCGGTTCGAAGTATCTTGATGATTCCGAATGTTATCGCAATGAATGTCTGATACAAGGAAAAGAACGTAGTACCATTTATGTATCAGAAATATATTAGAATGCGTATTTACATCGTAGAGTTTGCAAGATGCATAAATTTAATATTCTGCTGTCATATAAAACTGAGCATCTCTCTTTAGTCCTGTGAGCATAGAACCTAGCTTAACATTTCTCCACTAGTTGGAGAAATGTGGGCCTCCTCCTCCGCTTACATCCCTCCGGAATCCCACCGAGTAAGCCGTCTGCGGCAATTGCTACATTTGACACCTATCAGACCTAGCTTATTAAAACCATATGCCATTGCAAATTATATCTCATTTCGTAAAACATTATTCGCAGTTGTTCCTTTTGGCATGTAGAGTTGATCGTCGGTTCGAAGTATCTTGATTATTCCGAATGTTATCGCAATGAATGTCTGATACAAGGAAAAGAACGTAGTACCATTTATGTATCAGAAATATATTAGAATGCGTATTTACATCGCAGAGTTTGCAAGAAGCGTAAATTTAATTTTCAGCTGTCATATAAAACTGATCATCTCTCTTTAGTCCTGTGAGCATAGAACCTAGCTTAACATTTCTCCACTAGTTGGAGAAATGTGGGCCTCCTCCTCCGCTTACAGCCCTCCTTCCTCCCACCGAGTGAGCCGTCTGCGGCAATTGCTACATTTGACACCTATCAGAACTCGCTTATTAAAAACATATGCCATTGCAAATTATATCTCATTTCGTAAAACACTATTCGCAGTTGTTCCTTTTGGGATGTAGAGTTGATCGTCGGTTCGAAGTATCTTGATGATTCCGAATGTTAACGCAATGAATGTCTGATACAAGGAAAAGAACGTAGTACCATTTATGTATCAGAAATATATTAGAATGCGTATATACATCGCAGAGTTTGCAAGAAGCGTAAATTTAATTGTCAGGTGTCATATAAAACTGAGCATCTCTCTTTAGTCCTGTGATCATAGAACCTAGCTTAACATTTCTCCACTAGTTGGAGAAATGTGGGCCTCCTCCTCCGCTTACAGCCCTCCTTCCTCCCACCGAGTGAGCCGTCTGCGGCAATTGCTACATTTGACACCTATCAGAACTCGCTTTGTAAAAACATATGCCATTGCAAATTATATCTCATTTTGTAAAAGATTATTCGCAGTTGTTCCTTTTGGGATGTAGAGTTGATCGTCGGTTCGAAGTATCTTGATTATTCCGAATGTTATCGCAATGAATGTCTGATACAAGGAAAAGAACGTAGTACCATTTATGTATCAGAAATATATTAGAATGCGTATTTACATCGCAGAGTTTGCAAGAAGCGTAAATTTAATTTTCAGCTGTCATATAAAACTGATCATCTCTCTTTAGTCCTGTGATCATAGAACCTAGCTTAACATTTCTCCACTAGTTGGAGAAATGTGGGCCTCCTCCTCCACTTACAGCCCTCCTTCCTCCCACCGAGTGAGCCGTCTGCGGCAATTGCTACATTTGACACCTATCAGAACTCGCTTTGTAAAAACATATGCCATTGCAAATTATATCTCATTTTGTAAAACATTATTCGCAGTTGTTCCTTTTGGGATGTAGAGTTGATCGTCGGTTCGAAGTATCTTGATTATTCCGAATGTTATCGCAATGAATGTCTGATACAAGGAAAAGAACGTAGTACCATTTATGTATCAGAAATATATTAGAATGCGTATTTACATCGCAGAGTTTGCAAGATGCGTAAATTTAATTGTCAGCTGTCATATAAAACAGAGCATCTCTCTTTAGTCCTGTGAGCATAGAACCTAGCTTAACATTTCTCCACTAGTTGGAGAAATGTGGGCCTCCTCCTCCGCTTACAGCCCTCCGGAATCCCACCGAGTAAGCCGTCTGCGGCAATTGCTACATTTGACACCTATCAGACCTAGCTTATTAAAACCATATGCCATTGCAAATTATATCTCATTTCGTAAAACATTATTCGCAGTTGTTCCTTTTGGGATGTAGAGTTGATCGTCGGTTCGAAGTATCTTGATTATTCCGAATGTTATCGCAATGAATGTCTGATACAAGGAAAAGAACGTAGTACCATTTATGTATCAGAAATATATTAGAATGCGTATTTACATCGCAGAGTTTGCAATAAGCGTAAATTTAATTTTCAGCTGTCATATAAAACTGATCATCTCTCTTTAGTCCTGTGAGCATAGAACCTAGCTTAACGTTTCTCCACTAGTTGGAGAAATGTGGGCCTCCTCCTCCACTTACAGCCCTCCTTCCTCCCACCGAGTGAGCCGTCTGCGGCAATTGCTACATTTGGCATCTATCAGAACTCGCTTATTAAAAACATATGCCATTGCAAATTATATCTCATTTCGTAAAACATTATTCGCAGTTGTTCCTTTTGGGATGTAGAGTTGATCGTCGGTTCGAAGTATCTTGATTATTCCGAATGTTATCGCAATGAATGTCTGATACAAGGAAAAGAACGTAGTACCATTTATGTATCAGAAATATATTAGAATGCGTATATACATCGCAGAGTTTGCAAGAAGCGTAAATTTAATTGTCAGGTGTCATATAAAACTGAGCATCTCTCTTTAGTCCTGTGATCATAGAACCTAGCTTAACATTTCTCCACTAGTTGGAGAAATGTGGGCCTCCTCCTCCGCTTACAGCCCTCCTTCCTCCCACCGAGTGAGCCGTCTGCGGCAATTGCTACATTTGACACCTATCAGAACTCGCTTTGTAAAAACATATGCCATTGCAAATTATATCTCATTTTGTAAAAGATTATTCGCAGTTGTTCCTTTTGGGATGTAGAGTTGATCGTCGGTTCGAAGTATCTTGATTATTCCGAATGTTATCGCAATGAATGTCTGATACAAGGAAAAGAACGTAGTACCATTTATGTATCAGAAATATATTAGAATGCGTATATACATCGCAGAGTTTGCAAGAAGCGTAAATTTAATTGTCAGGTGTCATATAAAACTGAGCATCTCTCTTTAGTCCTGTGATCATAGAACCTAGCTTAACATTTCTCCACTAGTTGGAGAAATGTGGGCCTCCTCCTCCGCTTACAGCCCTCCTTCCTCCCACCGAGTGAGCCGTCTGCGGCAATTGCTACATTTGACACCTATCAGAACGCGCTTTGTAAAAACATATGCCATTGCAAATTATATCTCATTTTGTAAAACATTATTCGCAGTTGTTCCTTTTGGGATGTAGAGTTGATCGTCGGTTCGAAGTATCTTGATTATTCCGAATGTTATCGCAATGAATGTCTGATACAAGGAAAAGAACGTAGTACCATTTATGTATCAGAAATATATTAGAATGCGTATTTACATCGCAGAGTTTGCAAGATGCGTAAATTTAATTGTCAGCTGTCATATAAAACAGAGCATCTCTCTTTAGTCCTGTGAGCATAGAACCTAGCTTAACATTTCTCCACTAGTTGGAGAAATGTGGGCCTCCTCCTCCGCTTACAGCCCTCCGGAATCCCACCGAGTAAGCCGTCTGCGGCAATTGCTACATTTGACACCTATCAGACCTAGCTTATTAAAACCATATGCCATTGCAAATTATATCTCATTTCGTAAAACATTATTCGCAGTTGTTCCTTTTGGGATGTAGAGTTGATCGTCGGTTCGAAGTATCTTGATTATTCCGAATGTTATCGCAATGAATGTCTGATACAAGGAAAAGAACGTAGTACCATTTATGTATCAGAAATATATTAGAATGCGTATTTACATCGCAGAGTTTGCAATAAGCGTAAATTTAATTTTCAGCTGTCATATAAAACTGATCATCTCTCTTTAGTCCTGTGAGCATAGAACCTAGCTTAACGTTTCTCCACTAGTTGGAGAAATGTGGGCCTCCTCCTCCACTTACAGCCCTCCTTCCTCCCACCGAGTGAGCCGTCTGCGGCAATTGCTACATTTGGCATCTATCAGAACTCGCTTATTAAAAACATATGCCATTGCAAATTATATCTCATTTCGTAAAACATTATTCGCAGTTGTTCCTTTTGGGATGTAGAGTTGATCGTCGGTTCGAAGTATTTTGATTATTCCGAATGTTATCGCAATGAATGTCTGATACAAGGAAAAGAACGTAGTACCATTTATGTATCAGAAATATATTAGAATGCGTATTTACATCGCAGAGTTTGCAAGAAGCATAAATTTAATTGTCAGCTGTCATATAAAACTGAGCATCTCTCTTTATTCCTGTGAGCATAGAACCTAGCTTAACATTTCTCCACTAGTTGGAGAAATGTGGGCCTCCTCCTCCGCTTACAGCCCTCCTTCCTCCCACCGAGTGAGCCGTCTGCGGCAATAGCTACCTTTGACACCTATCAGAACTCGCTTATTAAAAACATATGCCATTGCAAATTATATCTCATTTCGTAAAACACTATTCGCAGTTGTTCCTTTCGGGATGTAGAGTTGATCGTCGGTTCGAAGTAGCTTGATGATTCCGAATGTTAACGCAATGAATGTCTGATACAAGGAAAAGAACGTAGTGCCATTTATGTATCAGAAATATATTAGAATGCGTATTTACATCGCAGAGTGTGCAAGAAGCGTAAATTTAATTGTCAGCTGTCATATAAAACTGAGCATCTCTCTTTAGTCCTGTGAGCATAGAACCTAGCTTAACATTTCTCCACTAGTTGGAGAAATGTGGGCCTCCTCCTCCGCTTACAGCCCTCCTTCCTCCCACCGAGTGAGCCGTCTGCGGCAATTGCTACATTTGCCACCTATCAGAACTCGCTTATTAAAAACATATGCCATTGCAAATTATATCTCATTTCGTAAAACATTATTCGCAGTTGTTCCTTTTGGGATGTAGAGTTGATCGTCGGTTCGAAGTATCTTGATGATTCCGAATGTTAACGCAATGAATGTCTGATACAAGGAAAAGAACGTAGTACCATTTATGTATCAGAAATATATTAGAATGCGTATTTACATCGCAGAGTTTGCAAGATGCGTAAATTTAATTGTCAGCTGTCATATAAAACTGAGCATCTCTCTTTAGTCCTGTGAGCATAGAACCTAGCTTAACATTTCTCCACTAGTTGGAGAAATGTGGGCCTCCTCCTCCGCTTACAGCCCTCCTTCCTCCCACCGAGTGAGCCGTCTGCGGCAATTGCTACATTTGACACCTATCAGTACTCGCTTATTAAAAACATATGCCATTGCAAATTATATCTCATTTCGTAAAACACTATTCGCAGTTGTTCCTTTTGGGATGTAGAGTTGATCGTCGGTTCGAAGTAGCTTGATGATTCCGAATGTTAACGCAATGAATGTCTGATACAAGGAAAAGAACGTAGTACCATTTATGTATCAGAAATATATTAGAATGCGTATTTACATCGCAGAGTTTGCAAGAAGCGTAAATTTAATTGTCAGCTGTCATATAAAACTTAGCATCTCTCTTTAGTCCTGTGAGCATAGAACCTAGCTTAACATTTCTCCACTAGTTGGAGAAATGTGGGCCTCCTCCTCCGCTTACGGCCCTCCTTCCACCCACTGAGTGAGCCGTCTGCGGCAATTGCTACATTTGACACCTATCAGAACTCGCTTATTAAAAACATATGTCATTGCAAATTATATCTCATTTCGTAAAACATTATTCGCAGTTGTTCCTTTTGGGATGTAGAGTTGATTGTCGGTTCGAAGTATCTTGATTACTCCGAATGTTATCGCAATGAATGTCTGATACAAGGAAAAGAACGTAGTACCATTTATGTATCAGAAATATATTAGAATGCGTATTTGCATCGCAGAGTTTGCAAGAAGCGTAAATTTAATTGTCAGCTGTCATATAAAACTGAGCATCTCTCTTTAGTCCTGGGAGCATAGAACCTAGTTTAACATTTCTCCACTAGTTGGAGAAATGTGGGCCTCCTCCTCCGCTTACAGCCCTCCTTCCTCCCACCGAGTGAGCCGTCTGCGGCAATTGCTACATTTGACACCTATCAGAACTCGCTTATTAAAAACATATGCCATTGCAAATTATATCTCATTTCGTAAAACATTATTCGCAGTTGTTCCTTTTGGGATGTAGAGTTGATCGTCGGTTCGAAGTATCTTGATTACTCCGAATGTTATCGCAATGAATGTCTGATACAAGGAAAAGAACGTAGTACCATTTATGTATCAGAAATATATTAGAATGCGTATTTGCATCGCAGAGTTTGCAAGAAGCGTAAATTTAATTGTCAGCTGTCATATAAAACTGAGCATCTCTATTTAGTCCTGCGAGCATAGAACCTAGCTTAACATTTCTCCACTAGTTGGAGAAATGTGGGCCTCCTCCTCCGCTTACAGCCCTCCTTCCTCCCACCGAGTAAGCCGTCTGCGGCAATTGCTACATTTGACACCTATCAGAACTCGCTTATTAAAAACATATGCCATTGCAAATTATATCTCATTTCGTAAAACATTATTCGCAGTTGTTCCTTTTGGGATGTAGAGTTGATCGTCGGTTCGAAGTATCTTGATTACTCCGAATGTTATCGCAATGAATGTCTGATACAAGGAAAAGAACGTAGTACCATTTATGTATCAGAAATATATTAGAATGCGTATTTGCATCGCAGAGTTTGCAAGAAGCGTAAATTTAATTGTCAGCTGTCATATAAAACTGAGCAGCTCTCTTTAGTCCTGTGAGCATAGAACCTAGTTTAACATTTCTCCACTAGTTGGAGAAATGTGGGCCTCCTCCTCCGCTTACAGCCCTCCTTCCTCCCACCGAGTGAGCCGTCTGCGGCAATTGCTACATTTGACACCTATCAGAACTCGCTTATTAAAAACATATGCCATTGCAAATTATATCTCATTTCGTAAAACATTATTCGCAGTTGTTCCTTTTGTGATGTAGAGTTGATCGTCGGTTCGAAGTATCTTGATTACTCCGAATGTTATCGCAATGAATGTCTGATACAAGGATAAAGAACGTAGTACCATTTATGTATCAGAAATATATTAGAATGCGTATTTGCATCGCAGAGTTTGCAAGAAGCGTAAATTTAATTGTCAGCTGTCATACAAAACTGAGCATCTCTCTTTAGTCCTGTGAACATAGAACCTAGTTTAACATTTCTCCACTAGTTGGAGAAATGTGGGCCTCCTCCTCCGCTTACAGCCCTCCTTCCTCCCACCGAGTGAGCCGTCTGCGGCAATTGCTACATTTGACACCTATCAGAACTAGCTTATTAAAAACATATGCCATTGCAAATTATATCTCATTTCGTAAAACATTATTCGCAGTTGTTCCTTTTGGGATGTAGAGTTGATCTTCGGTTCGAAGTATCTTGATTATTCCGAATGTTATCGCAACGAACGTCTGATACAAGGAAAACAACGTAGTACCATTTATGTATCAGAAATATATTAGAATGCGTATTTGCATCGCAGAGTTTGCAAGAAGCGTAAATTTAATTGTCAGCTGTCATATAAAACTGAGCATCTCTCTTTAGTCCTATGAGCATAGAACCTAGCTTAACATTTCTCCACTAGTTGGAGAAATGTGGGCCTCCTCCTCCGCTTACAGCCCTCCTTCCTCCCACCGAGTGAGTCGTCTGCGGCAATTGCTACATTTGACACCTATCAGAACTCGCTTATTAAAAACATATGCCATTGCAAATTATATCTCATTTCGTAAAACATTATTCGCAGTTGTTCCTTTTGGGATGTAGAGTTGATCGTCGGTTCGAAGTATCTTGATGATTCCGAATGTTAACGCAATGAATGTCTGATACAAGGAAAAGAACGTAGTACCACTTATGTATCAGAAATATATTAGAATGCGTATTTACATCGCAGAGTTTGCAAGATGCGTAAATTCAATTGTCAGCTGTCATATAAAACTGAGTATCTCTCTTTAGTCCTGTGAGCATAGATCCTAGCTTAACATTTCTCCACTAGTTGGAGAAATGTGGGCCTCCTCCTCCGCTTACAGCCCTCCTTCCTCCCACCGAGTGAGCCGTCTGCGGCAATTGCTACATTTGACACCTATCAGAACTCGCTTTGTAAAAACATATGCCATTGCAAATTATATCTCATTTCGTAAAACATTATTCGCAGTTGTTCCTTTTGGGATGTAGAGTTGATCGTCGGTTCGAAGTATCTTGATTACTCCGAATGTTATCGCAATGAATGTCTGATACAAGGAAAAGAACGTAGTACCACTTATGTATCAGAAATATATTAGAATGCGTATTTACATCGCAGAGTTTGCAAGATGCGTAAATTTAATTGTCAGCTGTCATATAAAACTGAGCATCTCTCTTTAGTCCTGTGAGCATAGATCCTAGCTTAACATTTCTCCACTAGTTGGAGAAATGTGGGCCTCCTCCTCCGCTTACAGCCCTCCTTCCTCCCACCGAGTGAGCCATCTGCGGCAATTGCAACATTGGACACCTATCAGAACTCGCTTATTAAAAACATATGCCATTGCAAATTATACCTCATTTCGTAAAACATTATTCGCAGTTGTTCCTTTTGGGATGTAGAGTTGATCGTCGGTTCGAAGTATCTTGATGATTCCGAATGTTAACGCAATGAATGTCTGATACAAGGAAAAGAACGTAGTACCACTTATGTATCAGAAATATATTAGAATGCGTATTTACATCGCAGAGTTTGCAAGATGCGTAAATTCAATTGTCAGCTGTCATATAAAACTGAGTATCTCTCTTTAGTCCTGTGAGCATAGATCCTAGCTTAACATTTCTCCACTAGTTGGAGAAATGTGGGCCTCCTCCTCCGCTTACAGCCCTCCTTCCTCCCACCGAGTGAGCCAACTGCGGCAATTGCTACATTTGACACCTATCAGAACTCGTTTTGTAAAAACATATGCCATTGCAAATTATATCTCATTTCGTAAAACATTATTCGCAGTTGTTCCTTTTGGGATGTAGAGTTGATCGTCGGTTCGAAGTATCTTGATTACTCCGAATGTTATCGCAATGAATGTCTGATACAAGGAAAAGAACGTAGTACCATTTATGTATCAGAAATATATTAGAATGCGTATTTGCATCGCAGAGTTTGCAACAAGCGTAAATTTAATTGTCAGCTGTCTTATAAAGCTGAGCATCTCTCTTTAGTCCTGTGAGCATAGAACCTAGTTTAACATTTCTCCACTAGTTGGGGAAATGTGGGCCTCCTCCTCCGCTTACAGCCCTCCTTCCTCCCACCGAGTGAGCCGTCTGCGGCAATTGCTACATTTGACACCTATCAGAACTCGCTTATTAAAAACATATGCCATTGCAAATTATATCTCATTTCGTAAAACATTATTCGCAATTGTTCCTTTTGGGATGTAGAGTTGATCGTCGGTTCGAAGTATCTTGATTATTCCGAATGTTATCGCAATGAACGTCTGATACAAGGAAAAGAACGTAGTACCATTTATGTATCAGAAATATATTAGAATGCGTATTTGCATCGCAGAGTTTGCAAGAAGCGTAAATTTAATTGTCAGCTGTCATATAAAACTGAGCATCTCTCTTTGGTCCTGTGAGCATAGAACCTAGCTTAACATTTCTCCACTAGTTGGAGAAATGTGGGCCTCCTCCTCCGCTTACAGCCCTCCTTCCTCCCACCGAGTGAGTCGTCTGCGACAATTGCTACATTTGACACCTATCAGAACTCGCTTATTAAAACATATGCCATTGCAAATTATATCTCATTTCGTAAAACATTATTCGCAGTTGTTCCTTTTGGGATGTAGAGTTGATCGTCGGTTCGAAGTATCTTGATGATTCCGAATTTTAACGCAATGAATGTCTGATACAAGGAAAAGAACGTAGTACCATTTATGTATCAGAAATATATTAGAATGCGTATTTACAACGCAGAGTTTGCAAGATGCGTAAATTTAATTGTCAGCTGTCATATAAAACTGAGCATCTCTCTTTGGTCCTGTGAGCATAGAACCTAGCTTAACATTTCTCCACTAGTTGGAGAAATGTGGGCCTCCTCCTCCGCTTACAGCCCTCCTTCCTCCCACCGAGTGAGTCGTCTGCGACAATTGCTACATTTGACACCTATCAGAACTCGCTTATTAAAACATATGCCATTGCAAATTATATCTCATTTCGTAAAACATTATTCGCAGTTGTTCCTTTTGGGATGTAGAGTTGATCGTCGGTTCGAAGTATCTTGATGATTCCGAATGTTAACGCAATGAATGTCTGATACAAGGAAAACAACGTAGTACCATTTATGTATCAGAAATATATTAGAATGCGTATTTGCATCGCAGATTTTGCAAGAAGCGTAAATTTAATTGTCAGCTGTCATATAAAACTCAGCATCTCTCTTTAGTCCTGTAAGCATAGATCCTAGCTTAACATTTCTCCACTAGTTGGAGAAATGTGGGCCTCCTCCTCCGCTTACAGCCCTCCTTCCTCCCACCGAGTGAGCCGTCTGCGGCAATTGCTACATTTGACACCTATCAGAACTCGCTTTGTAAAAACAAATGCCATTGCAAATTATATCTCATTTCGTAAAACACTATTAGCAGTTGTTCATTTTGGGATGTAGAGTTGATCGTCGGTTCGAAGTATCTTGATGATTCCGAATGTTAACGCAATGAATGTCTGATACAAGGAAAAGAACGTAGTACCAATTATGTATCAGAAATATATTAGAATGCGTATTTACATCGCAGAGTTTGCAAGATGCGTAAATTTAATTGTCAGCTGTCATATAACACTGAGCATCTCTCTTTAGTCCTGTGAGCTTAGAACCTAGTTTA
Source organism: Schistocerca cancellata (assembly GCF_023864275.1). NCBI lineage: Eukaryota > Metazoa > Arthropoda > Insecta > Orthoptera > Acrididae > Schistocerca > Schistocerca cancellata. Next base: position 138,307,557 of record NC_064626.1, read on the forward strand.
ACATTTCTCCACTAGTTGGAGAAATGTGGGCCTCCTCCTCCGCTTACAGCCCTCCTTCCTCCCACCGAGTGAGCCGTCTGCGGCAATTGCTACATTTGACACCTATCAGAACTCGCTTTGTAAAAACATATGCCACTGCAAATTATATCTCATTTCGTAAAACATTATTCGCAGTTGTTCCTTTTGGGATGTAGAGTTGATCGTCGGTTCGAAGTATCTTGATTACTCCGAATGTTATCGCAATGAATGAATGTCTGATACAAGGAAAAGAACGTAGTACCATTTATGTATCAGAAATATTTTAGAATGCGTATTTGCATCGCAGAGTTTGCAAGAAGCGTAAATTTAATTGTCAGCTGTCATATAAAGCTGAGCATCTCTCTTTAGTCCTGTGAGCATAGAACCTAGTTTAACATTTCTCCACTAGTTGGGGAAATGTGGGCCTCCTCCTCCGCTTACAGCCCTCCTTCCTCCCACCGAGTGAGCCGTCTGCGGCAATTGCTACATTTGACACCTATCAGAACTCGCTTATTAAAAACATATGCCATTGCAAATTATATCTCATTTCGTAAAACATTATTCGCAATTGTTCCTTTTGGGATGTAGAGTTGATCGTCGGTTCGAAGTATCTTGATTATTCCGAATGTTATCGCAACGAACGTCTGATACAAGGAAAAGAACGTAGTACCATTTATGTATCAGAAATATATTAGAATGCGTATTTGCATCGCAGAGTTTGCAAGAAGCGTAAATTTAATTGTCAGCTGTCATATAAAACTCAGCATCTCTCTTTAGTCCTGTGAGCATAGATCCTAGCTTAACATTTCTCCACTAGTTGGAGAAATGTGGGCCTCCTCCTCCGCTTACAGCCCTCCTTCCTCCCACCGAGTGAGCCGTCTGCGGCAACTGCTACATTTGACACCTATCAGAACTCGCTTTGTCAAAACAAATGCCATTGCAAATTATATCTCATTTCGTAAAACACTATTCGCAGTTGTTCATTTTGGGATGTAGAGTTGATCGTCGGTTCGAAGTATCTTGATGATTCCGAATGTTAACGCAATGAATGTCTGATACAAGGAAAAGAACGTAGTACCAATTATGTATCAGAAATATATTAGAATGCGTATTTACATCGCAGAGTTTGCAAGATGCGTAAATTTAATTGTCAGCTGTCATATAACACTGAGCATCTCTCTTTAGTCCTGTGAGCATAGAACCTAGTTTAACATTTCTCCACTAGTTGGAGAAATGTGGGCCTCCTCCTCCGCTTACAGCCCTCCTTCCTCCCACCGAGTGAGCCGTCTGCGGCAATTGCTACATTTGACACCTATCAGAACTCGCTTTGTAAAAACATATGCCATTGCAAATTATATCTCATTTCGTAAAACATTATTCGCAGTTGTTCCTTTTGTGATGTAGGGTTGATCGTCGGTTCGAAGTATCTTGATTACTCCGAATGTTATCGCAATGAATGAATGTCTGATACAAGGAAAAGAACGTAGTACCATTTATGTATCAGAAATATATTAGAATGCGTATTTGCATCGCAGAGTTTGCAAGAAGCGTAAATTTAATTGTCAGCTGTCATATAAAACTGAGCATCTCTCTTTAGTCCTGTGAGCATAGAACCTAGTTTAACATTTCTCCACTAGTTGGAGAAATGTGGGCCTCCTCCTCCGCTTACAGCCCTCCTTCCTCCCACCGAGTGAGCCGTCTGCGGCAATTGCTACATTTGACACCTATCAGAACTCGCTTTGTAAAAACATATGCCATTGCAAATTATATCTCATTTCGTAAAACATTATTCGCAGTTGTTCCTTTTGGGATGTAGAGTTGATCGTCGGTTCGAAGTATCATGATTACTCCGAATATTATCGCAATGAATGAATGTCTGATACATGGAAAAGAACGTAGTACCATTTATGTATCAGAAATATATTAGAATGCGTATTTGCATCGCAGAGTTTGCAAGAAGCGTAAATTTAATTGTCAGCTGTCATATAAAACTGAGCATCTCTCTTTAGTCCTGTGAGCATAGAACCTAGCTTAACATTTCTCCACTAGTTGGAGAAATGTGGGCCTCCTCCTCTGCTTACGGCCCTCCTTCCTCCCACCGAGTGAATCGTCTGCGGCAATTGCTACATTTGACACCTATCAGAACTCGCTCATTAAAAACATATGCCATTGCAAATTATATCTCATTTCGTAAAACATTATTCGCAGTTGTTCCTTTTGGGATGTAGAGTTGATCGTCGGTTTGAAGTATCTTGATGATTCCGAATGTTAACGCAATGAATGTCTGATACAAGGAAAAGAACGTAGTACCATTTATGTATCAGAAATATATTAGAATGCGTATTTACATCGCAGAGTTTGCAAGATGCGTAAATTTAATTGTCAGCTGTCATGTAAAACTGAGCATCTCTCTTTAGTCCTGTGAGCATAGAACCTAGCTTAACATTTCTCCACTAGTTGGAGAAATGTGGGCCTCCTCCTCCGCTTACAGCCCTCCTTCCTCCCACCGAGTGAGCCGTCTGCGGCAATTGCTACATTTGACACCTATCAGAACTCGCTTATTAAAAACATATGCCATTGCAAATTATATCTCATTTCGTAAAACATTATTCGCAGTTGTTCCTTTTCGGATGTAGAGTTGATCATCGGTTCGAAGTATCTTGATGATTCCGAATGTTAACGCAATGAATGTCTGATACAAGGAAAAGAACGTAGTACCATTTATGTATCAGAAATATATTAGAATGCGTATTTACATCGCAGAGTTTGCAAGATGCGTAAATTTAATTGTCAACTGTCATATAAAACTGAGCATCTCTCTTTAGTCCTGTGAGCATAGAACCTAGCTTAACATTTCTCCACTAGTTGGAGAAATGTGGGCCTCCTCCTCCGCTTACAGCCCTCCTTCCTCCCACCGAGGGAGCCGTCTGCGGCAATTGCTACATTTGCCACCTATCAGAACTCGCTTATTAAAAACATATGCCATTGCAAATTATATCTCATTTCGTAAAACATTATTCGCAGTTGTTCCTTTTGGGATGTAGAGTTGATCGTCGGTTCGAATTATTTTGATTATTCCGAATGTTAATGCAATGAATGTCTGATACAAGGAAAAGAACGTAGTACCATTTATGTATCAGAAATATATTAGAATGCGTATTTACATCGCAGAGTTTGCAAGATGCGTAAATTTAATTGTCAGCTGTCATATAAAACTGAGCATCTCTCTTTAGTCCTTTGAGCATAGAACCTAGCTTAACATTTCTCCACTAGTTGGAGAAATGTGGGCCTCCTCCTCCGCTTACAGCCCTCCTTCCTTCCACCGAGTGAGCCGTCTGCGGCAATTGCTACATTTGCCACCTATCAGAACTCGCTTATTAAAAACATATGCCATTGCAAATTATATCTCATTTCGTAAAACATTATTCGCAGTTGTTCCTTTTGGGATGTAGAGTTGATCGTCGGTTCGAAGTATCTTGATGATTCCGAATGTTAACGCAATGAATGTCTGATACAAGGAAAAGAACGTAGTACCATTTATGTATCAGAAATATATTAGAATGCGTATTTACATCGCAGAGTTTGCAAGATGCGTAAATTTAATTGTCAGCTGTCATATAAAACTGAGCATCTCTCTTTAGTCCTTTGAGCATAGAACCTAGCTTAACATTTCTCCACTAGTTGGAGAAATGTGGGCCTCCTCCTCCGCTTACAGCCCGCCTTCCTTCCACCGAGTGAGCCGTCTGCGGCAATTGCTACATTTGCCACCTATCAGAACTCGCTTATTAAAAACATATGCCATTGCAAATTATATCTCATTTCGTAAAACATTATTCGCAGTTGTTCCTTTTGGGATGTAGAGTTGATCGTCGGTTCGAAGTATCTTGATGATTCCGAATGTTAACGCAATGAATGTCTGATACAAGGAAAAGAACGTAGTACCATTTATGTATCAGAAATATATTAGAATGCGTATTTACATCGCAGAGTTTGCAAGATGCGTAAATTTAATTGTCAGCTGTCATATAAAACTGAGCATCTCTCTTTAGTCCTGTGAGCATAGAACCTAGCTTAACATTTCTCCACTAGTTGGAGAAATGTGGGCCTCCTCCTCCGCTTACGGCCCTCCTTCCTCCCACCGAGTGAGCTGTCCTCGGCAATTGCTACATTTGACACCTATCAGAACTCGCTTTGTAAAAACATATGCCATTGCAAATTATATCTCATTTCGTAAAACATTATTCGCAGTTGTTCCTTTTGGGATGTAGAGTTGATCGTCGGTTCGAAGTATCTTGATTACTCCGAATGTTATCTCAATGAATGTCTGATACAAGGAAAAGAACGTAGTACCATTTATGTATCAGAAACATATTTAATGCGTATTTGCATCGCAGAGTTTGCAAGAGGCGTAAATTTAATTGTCAGCTGTCATATAAAACAGAGCATCTCTATTTAGTCCTGTGAGCATAGAACCTAGCTTAACATTTCTCCACTAGTTGGAGAAATGTGGGCCTCCTCCTCCGCTTAAAGCCCTCCTTCCTCCCACCGAGTGAGCCGTCTGCGGCAATTGCTACATTTGACACCTATCAGAACTCGCTTATTAAAAACATATGCCATTGCAAATTATATCTCATTTCGTAAAACATTATTCGCAGTTGTTCCTTTTGGGATGTAGAGTTGATCGTCGGTTCGATGTATTTTGATTATTCCGAATGTTATCGCAATGAATGTCTGATACAAGGAAAAGACGTAGTACCATTTATGTATCAGAAATATATTAGAATGCGTATTTACATCGCAGAGTTTGCAAGATGCGTATATTTAATTGTCAGCTGTCATATAAAACTGAGCATCTCTCTTTAGTCCTGTGAGCATAGAACCTAGCTTAACATTTCTCCACTAGTTGGAGAAATGTGGGCCTCCTCCTCCGCTTACAGCCCTCCTTCCTCCCACCGAGTGAGCCGTCTGCGGCAATTGCTACATTTGACACCTATCAGAACTCGCTTATTAAAAACATATGCCATTGCAAATTATATCTCATTTCGTAAAACATTATTCGCAGTTGTTCCTTTTGGGATGTAGAGTTGATCGTCGGCTCGAAGTATTTTGATTATTCCGAATGTTATCGCAATGAATGTCTGATACAAGGAAAAGAACGTAGTACCATTTATGTATCAGAAATATATTAGAATGCGTATTTAGATCGCAGAGTTTGCAAGAAGCGTAAATTTAATTGTCAGCTGTCATATAAAACTGAACATCTCTCTTTAGTCCTGTGAGCATAGAACCTAGCTTAACATTTCTCCACTAGTTGGAGAAATGTGGGCCTCCTCCTCTGCTTACGGCCCTCCTTCATCCCACCGAGTGAATCGTCTGCGGCAATTGCTACATTTGACACCTATCAGAACTCGCTCATTAAAAACATATGCCATTGCAAATTATATCTCATTTCGTAAAACATTATTCGCAGTTGTTCCTTTTGGGATGTAGAGTTGATCGTCGGTTTGAAGTATCTTGATGATTCCGAATGTTAACGCAATGAATGTCTGATACAAGGAAAAGAACGTAGTACCATTTATGTATCAGAAATATATTAGAATGCGTATTTACATCGCAGAGTTTGCAAGATGCGTAAATTTAATTGTCAGCTGTCATGTAAAACTGAGCATCTCTCTTTAGTCCTGTGAGCATAGAACCTAGCTTAACATTTCTCCACTAGTTGGAGAAATGTGGG